>NC_041389.1:137447597-137472086 GCF_002162155.2 Triticum dicoccoides
CCTCGCCGGCCCGACCCCGCACCCGCGCCACTCCGCCGCCAGCCACCGTCCGGCGCCGCCGCCACTGGAGAACGCCGCCTCGCCGTGGCCCCTCCTCACCCGATCCGGTCGGGGACCACTGGATCCGGCCGCCGACGCTCGTCCTCGACCCACTCCGGCCACCTCCCTCCTCTCCGGCGTGTTTTCCGGCGAGATCCACCGCCACCTCGCCGCAGTTGACTTTTCCCCGGGGTGAGAAAAATCTGGTAAGTCCCTGAGTTTTTGACATTATCATGACATGTTCATCGCACCATAACTTGCTACATACTGCTCTGTTACGTGCGTGTAATATGTCAAATTGTTCGCCTCAACGAGTACTTCATTTCATTCCATTGCATCATGTTCACTTGAGTCCATCTTCATGCCTGAATCGTCGTTTCAAGAGTGTTATGTGATGTTAATCTGCTGAAACGGTTATAGCATGCTCATTTGTCATTTTTGCCATGTTTGATGTGTGCATCCTATGAGGTCGATGTCTACATGTGTTTTGATCTATGCTATGCCATCTTTCCAGCGGTGCCATTCATGTATTTTTGTGACTCTTGTTCTGAGTGCATCGAGCTCGTGAAATAGTGTACTTGTTGTTACTGTTTTGCTAGGCTGAATCTGTTATTTTGTGATGCCATGTAAACCTGCTGCTACAAGTCATTTCGTGCATAATCTGGAGATGTTCACTAAGGATGATTTGTTTTTCATGTCATGCTCTATCCATTCATGCCCCTGGTTGCATCTATATCCTGCTGTAACATGTTGTTTTCTTGTTCTAAACTTGCTAAATAATGTTGCTGTCAGCCTGATTAACATTAAGTTCAATGTTGCCATGATTGTTGTTAGTGATCCAAGCATGCTATGAACTTTCTCTTGCCATGCTTAGCTTCATAAACATGTCTTATTACTATTGGTTGCCTTGCCATGCCATGTATTGCTCTGTGGTGAGTGGTTCAAGCTCACCAACATGCCTACTTATTGTTGTTCCTGCCATGTATGAATCTGTCATATCTTTTGCCATGTTTACATGGGTGCCATCATATTTTCTGTGCCTTTTTGGCTCATGGTCATTAAAGGACTTTTGTTCTATGCAATTAGTAGATTCATGACATGCCTTTGTTTGCCGTGATAAGTTCCTGTAACATGTTGTTTGATAGCTCTAAATATTGAACCCTCATGTTATTTCTTCAAAATCTGTAACTGTTATTATTTGCAATCTTCCCATGTCCTTTTGAGCATGTTCTAGTGATTTCTGGAGATAGCTTAGTGTTCATGTTTTGTCATGCTTTACCTGTACTTCATGCCCATGCCTTTTGTTCTTATGTTGGGATGCCGTAGCATATTGTTTTGATGCTTGCAAGATGACCGCTACCCTGGATCTCACTACTATCATTGCTATGCCAGTTGCTTCGTTCTATCGCTTTGCTGCGCTACCTATCCCTTGTTCTATCAAGCCTCCCAAGATGCCATGAACCTCTAACCTTTAACACCCTTCCTAGCAAACTGTTGTTTGGCTATGTTACCGCTTTGCTCAGCCCTCTTATAGCGTTGTTAGTAGCAGGTGAAGTTGAAGATTGCTGCATGGTGGACAGGATTATGTTGGGATATCACAATATCTCTTATATTATTAATGCATCTATATATTTGGTAAACGGTGGAAGGCTCGGCCTTATGCCTGGTTTTTTGTTCCACTCTTGCCGCCCTAGTTTCCGTCATACCGGTATTATGTTCCCGGATTTTGCGTTCCTTACGCGGTTGGGTGCTTTATGGGACCCCCTTGACAGTTCGCTTTGAATAAAACTCCTCCAGCAAGGCCCAACCTTGGTTTTACCATTTACCTCACCACCACCTACTTTTCCCTTGGGAGTGGCTCTCTCGAGGATCATCTTTATTATAGCCCCCCCCCCCGGGCCAGTGCTTCTCTAAGTGTTGGTCCGAACCGAGCAGCCTGCGGGGCCACCTCGGGGAAACTCGAGGTCTGGTTTTACTCGTAGCTTGACTTATCCGGTGTTGCCCTGAGAACGAGATATGTGCAGCTCCTATCGGGATTGTCGGCGCATCGGGCGGCTTTGCTGGTCTTGTTTTACCATTGTCGAAATGTCTTGTAAACCGGGATTCCGAGACTGATCGGGTCTTCCTGGGAGAAGGTATATCCTTCGTTGATCGCGAGAGCCTATCATGGGCTAAGTTGGGACACCCCTGCAGGGTTATAAAACTTTCGAGAGCCGTGCCCGCGGTTATGTGGCAGATGGGAATTTGTTAATATCCGGTGGTAGATAACTTGACACCTGATCCGAATTAAAACGCATCAACCGCGTGTGTAGCCGTGATGGTCTCTTTTCGGCGGAGTCCAGAAAGTGAACACGGTTTCTGGGTTATGTTTGACGTAAGTAGGAGTTTAGGATCACCTCTTAATCATTGCTAGCTTCACGACCGTTCCGTTTGCTTCTATTCTCGCTCTTATTTGCGTATGTTAGCCACCATATATGCTTAGTCGCTGCTGCAACCTCACCACTTTATCCGTTCCTTTCCCATTTAGCTTTGCTAGTCTTGATACCCATGGTAATGGGATTGCTGAGTCCTCGTGGCTCACAGATTACTACAACAACTGTTGCAGGTACAGGTTATGCGACGATCATGACGCGAGAGCGATGTTTGCTTGTTTTGGAGTTCTGCTTCCGCTTCTTCTTCGATCAGGGGATAGGTTCCAGGTCGGCAGCCTGGGCTAGCAGGGTGGATGTCGTTTGAGCTTCTGTTTGTGTTTCTTCCATAGTCGGATGTTGATCTTATGGATGATGTATTATTGTATTCGTGTGGCATTGTATGCCTCTTGTCTGTATCCCCATCTATTTATGTAATGTTGATGTAATGATATCCACCTTGCAAAAGCGTTTCAATATGCGGGTCTATCCTTGGTGGGACCTTCGAGTTCCTCTTGGATAGGGTCGCATATTGGGCGTGACATCATTTGTGGCCGAAAGGGCCCGAGCCGAAGAGTTATTTTGGCTTGGTGAAGCAGGTCCTTGGTGCGGTGCCGCATATGATGCAATGAAGCGGTCGGCATGCATAGAGGGTGCGCGGATGGCTCTTGCCCGTGTCAAAACATACTGGGCAAAGATGAAGGCCACCGACGTTGCATCCCGGGATTCGGACAGAAGAGGAGTACCTGCCGAGCACTATTTTGAGGAAGTCCTGCAGGGCACTCGTTTAATAGAGACGCAGTGCTCGAAGGATATTATGTTCAAATGACATGTATGATTTGTGAAACGATGTTTCAATATAATATAAGGGCATTTTATACTTGTGCGTTCAAGTATTGAGCTACCTCATGTGCGGCCACTAATGTATATGTGTATATAACCTGAAAGATGGCAGTCTTTGGCTTCAGGCCCCACGCACATAGTGCGGGGGTGTTTGCAAAAAAAGGCGCATTTTCACACTTAATTCAACGTCTTGGTCCTGTGAAGGAGGTGATAGCGTAGCAAACTAGGCAACCGGACTATAATGCTTTATAACTTTCACTTAGCCATAGGGGTTCGATGGTGGGGCTACTATATAGCCCCTAAGGGCACCGCGCTCTCCGAATTCGGGGCGCGTATGTGCCTGACCGGGAAACGGTCCTTCGTTAATGTGGAGGAATTCTAAACATTCTGGTGGGTCATCGAGTGGTTGACCAGTCTCACGCTATATCATGACAGTCAGTTTTCGGCTTTCTCTACTGAGGTGCTCACTAGGCCGAACCAGGGCACAGTCTCAGTAGTTCTCCTGGTGCCGCGTTAGCCGATAGAGCGGAACGTAAGGCAGCAAAACACAGGAGCCGGGCAAACCCAACATTTGACCAAAGACATGATTCAGAGCTGATGCATATAAGGCCTAACTCGAGATGCCGAACACTCCCTAAGGTATTCGGTCTTTATAAAAACGGGCAGAACAATGCCCTAAGCCCCTAGTGTCCAGGTACATGCAAAAATTTCTGACGCGGCCGATGCCAAAACGCCAGCCTCCTCCTCGGTTATAGTAAGAAACCAGGGGATGTGTAACAACAAGAGACAGTAAAAAAGGATTACGCAGGGTCTTAATATGAAAAGAATCCTTGCAACGGGTCCCTAGTGCACGTCTGCGCCTGTGTCTCCGTTGTGCCGTATCCTGGACGGGTATAGCACGGCGTTCATCTGTAAAAGAGAGGAACTTAGTTGGAGAAAAAGAAGAAAAAAAGATCGTGCGAAGAAAGTATTTAAAATAAACAGAGTGTGATTCAAAAAATGAATAAAAATGAGCTTTATTGTCTCTTGTTGTACATGCGCGGAGCCCCTTGTAAGGGGGTACGCGGCTAGTGAGCCCCTTGTTTATTTATGCCGGACTCGCCTAACCATGTCCGGGGTATGAATGACCTGTTTAGGTGCTTTGATCAGCAAAGCCGGATTAGTGCGTGGCTGTCAAGGCAGTCTCACGTTCTTCCGTATTCGAGGAACACTCGAAGTTTCCCTTTAATGAGATGATGCCGCGTGGACCGGGCATTTTAAGTGTAAGAGATGCGTAATGCGGTATTGCGTTAAAGCGGGCGAAAGCTTCGTGTTCCAATAGTGCTTGATAGCTACTTTTAAATGGGGCGATGTGGAAGACTAACTTTTCGCGACGGAAGTTGTCGGATGAGCCGAACACAACTTCTAGTAGTAGAGAGCCAGTACAATGGGCATATAGGCCTGGCGTCACTCCTTTAAAGGAAGTGTTGCTATGGCGTGGTTGGGTCTATCCCCATTCTGCGGATTGTGCCCCGATATAGCAAGTTTAGATCACTATCGCCGTCCATTAGGACTTGTGTAAATTGTAGTCCGTCGATTATAGGATCTAATATCAAAGCAGTCCATCCTGCGTTCCGGATACTTCCGGAGTAGTCATGATGGTCGAAGGTGATTAGTTTTGACATCCAGTGTCAGGATTCCGCTGGGGTGGACCGTGCGGCGTGAATTTCAGTCGGCGCCGCTCTGTTTTTCCCTTTTGTAACTTGAAGTGAGTTTACTGTTTTGACCTCTTGTGGGAAATTCTTTTGTTTTCCGGTGCTCTGCTTGTGGGGTTCGTCATCATCCTCACTTGGTGTGTCGAGCCCCTTGTGTTCGGTGTTAAGTCAGCCAGACTGTTTGAAGACCCAACAATTTCTGTGGATATGGTTTGCAGGCTTCCCGGGGGTACTGTGGATTTGGCATATCTTGTCCAAGGTTTTGTTTAGGTTGGATAGCTCGTCGCTGTTGTCCTTAAGAGGCAGTTTTTGGTTGTTCTGCCGAGATCTTTTGAATCCGGCGTTGACTGCCGTGCTCTTCGGACTATTTCCCTTGGTCCGGCGCTGGTCCTTGTTGCGTCATGGTTTCCCATTTCCATCCCTGACCTTGGATGTACTTGGTTCACTGGTGCTGCATCTTGCCAGCCAGCTATCCTCTCCCGCGCAAAAGCGGGTCATGAGGCTTGTTAGTGCGGCCATTGTTCTCGGCTTTTCTTGGCCAAGGTGTCTGGTAAGCCATTCGTCTCGGACGTTGTGTTTGAAAGCTGCTAAGGCTTCGGCGTCCGAACAGACGACTATTTGGTTCTTTTTGGTGAGGAACCTGTTCCAGAATTTGCGGGCTGACTCTCCGGGTTGTTGAGTTATGTGACTTAAATCATCTGCATCCGGAGGGCGGACATAAGTCCCCTGAAAATTTGCCCGAAACGCATCCTCGAGCTCTTCCCAACTTCCAATGGTATTTTCTGGGAGGCTTTTGAGCCAATGCCGAGCTGGCCCTTTGAGCTTGAGGGATAAGTATTTTATATGTCTCTCGATTGACCTCGCTTTCTCACACCGTATCTTCCACGTGTTGAAGCTACTACCTCTCCATCGCTCGCAAAGCCGGAGCTATTTACATTGCGAGGGGCACTCCAACCTTGGATTAATTTTTGTAGGCATTTATTCCGGTCGGTTTAGATTATATTTTCGTAGCATTCGGCCCACAACTACTCCAAACACCGTCGCAACCCACGCAACAACCCTAGTTGATTTCCCTCTGGCTCGGTCATCGCTCTCTCGCACGTCCTTTCTCGCCTTCAATGTCTCACCATGGTATTATTGAAAAAACTATGTTGTTCTTTTTAATTATTATAAATAAGCTACAAAACTACACACCGATAGTCCACTTGGAATGGAACAAATTTTGACCCACAAATTAAAGTGCTACAAACTACACACCGAGGGGCCCACATGTCATGAAACAAATTTGGACCCATATACAAATTAAAAAATAAAGGACGAGGATCGAACATGCGACCGGGCCTTCAAGCCGCACGTCAATAGGCAACATATACGTAGAATAGCAATGTTTGTTATACCCCCTTTGTTCACATAATGTTTTTATATTACCACAGCCTAATTAATGGATAACATGTAATATTATTTTTAGTACTATTCGGCTTCACTTACTGATGGGTTCCATGTGTGCTCTCTCTCTCTCTCCTCCCCTTCTGTGTTTAGACGCACGGGCAAACAGGAAGAACTCGTGGGCGATGTTGCCATTGACCATATCTGGACGCGTTCACAAGTCACGCACCAGTTTCACGTACTAGAAGCACTAGTCAGTGTGTACATGCAATGCATGTTAATTTGGAAGTATATTAAGTGCATACCTATATTAACTACTAGGATATTATTTGTGTGTTGTCATGTGATTAGCACTATTTTTGGCATGAAATTAACTACACGCTAACGTGTTAAGCGCTCGACATTGAAGCAGTCTAGGTCGTTGGATGACAAGGAATACATGTGGCTTGATGACGTTTTATATTTAATTTGATACGGTTCTAGCAGAACATTCAATCAATCAAACCATACATTTCGTTCAGTCTGACTTCGACTTTAAATTATATGACGATCGATATAAAATAAACGGAAATGATAAACGTTGGGATTTTAAGCATGGCAATCCGAATGTTTTTCATGGAAAATTTAGATCACGCGGCGGCGGCGGGGGTGTCTCGCGATGGGAAGCGTCTCCTCTGCCGTGCTCTGTGTGTTGTCGGGCCACTGACCGACGGTGATGGCGGCGTCTTGTGCCATTGTTGGCGTACTCCTGGACATTGGCCTTGCTTCAAGGAAGGCCAAAATGTTCTGGACTTCGGAGCGAGTCAACTGGCGGGACAAGGCGACTAGCATTGGTGGAAGGAAGCGGTCGACGGCGGCCATCCATGCCGCTGAGGGGGGCACTAGCACCCGCGCGGGGACAGGCGTTGTCAATGGCGCGGCGGAGACATTCGTGTGCACGGGCACCAGCATGGGCGTGCACATCAGTGCACGCGCAGGCGCATGCGCTGGCAGGTGCACGGGCACCGGCACAGGCGTGCGCGTCAGTGCACACGCAGGCGCATGCGCTGGCAGGTGCGCGGGCACCGGCACGGGCGTGCGCGTCAGTGCACGCGCAGGCGCATGCGCTGGCAGGTGCACGGGCACCGGCACGGGCGTGCGCGTCAGTGCACGCGCAGGCGCATGCGCTGGCAGGTGCACGGGCACGTGAAAGTCGGTGGGGACCTCGTGGAACCCCGTGGAATCAAGCTTGGCGACAATGTGCGGCTCCCAGCCCATCAATGCCATGGGGATGGGCGCTGGCGCAGTCGGGGCGGCGGGAGCCAGAACGGGAGCGGGGACAGGCGGTGACATTAAAAGTGCGAGCAGTTGGGACGATGGTGGGCGGCGGAGCCTGGTCAAAGGGCTCGCCTCCCGGTGAGTCTGCACAGCAGTCTGCTCGCACGCCTCCCTGACAGCCGGCGCAGTGGACTGCTCGCACACCTCCCGTCGACTCACACGCTTGCTGGGATGGCACCTGCCGATGAGAAGCGGGGACTCGTGGCGGCACGTAAACGCCCATGGTTTCAATAGTGAAAGCGTTCGCCTTAATGTGACAGGTGTTTGTTCCAAAATACCTTGGCTCTTAATTTGTGCAACTTGTCATAAGCAGCTTGTCTCGAATTGAAGAAAAAACTTACGAAGTAATATTTGTGCCATATCACGTGACCATGCTCAGTTTCAAGAATTTATGCTCACTTTTGGATTTTCTGAAATTTAAGATCCAGGATTCGAAACAATTTCATAACCTACATCATGGAATAAATTTTCAAGCCGTACATCTGTCCTGTTGTATTTCTTAAGAAATGTCACGACCGGTTTTTCGGGTATTAATTTCCAGAAAATGGCCGCTATGCTCACCAGCCCCAGGATTACTGTTAGCTGATGGGGCACCAACTTGGTACAGAAGCTCCAAGCAAAAATACAACATATGTAGTACAAGACCATTCTGGCCTATGAGTACAACAAATGGTTTCTAGTGGTTGCTGGCGGAAGCGGTTTGTGGATCATCAGTGTTTATGGGACTCCATTTCCCACAGGAACCGCTGACCAGGTTAACTCCTCTTCGCGAGGCTGCTATCACCGTTGCTTAGGTTCCGGGGCTGTCATCACAACGCTCCTCTCCAAGCAAGAAATCTGACCAAGACAATAGCTAGGGACAAGCCAGTGAGTACTTTGAATGTACTCGCAAACATTATGAACACGGGTGTAATATAAATGATAATCATGCACTGAAATATTCTATGATCACATCGTCAGTCATAATTAAAAAAAATCTCTTATGCATGCAAGCAGGTTATTTATATGCAACATGAATATGCAACAACGGAGTGGAGATAAAATGCCACAGTCGGGCGTCTGTGCGACGCCACATAAAGGACTTATAAAATATATAAATAACAAGCATTGCCACAGTCGGGCGTCTCTGCGACACCACATAAAGGGCTTATAAAGTTAATAACTAACAAGCAATGCCACAGTCGGGCGTCTCAGCAACACCACATAAAGGGCTTATAAGGTAAATAAATAACAAGCAATGCCACAGTCGAGCGTCTCAGCAACACCACATAAAGGGATTATAAGGTAAATAATCACAATGAATATCCAGGAGGTAGAACCGTCCCAGGGATACTCAATAATTCAAGGAATATAATTGGTTAGTCCATAATAATAATCAAAATTATCATAATCAGCACAAGTCACAAGCCATGATCCATGTTCTGGTTTAATAGTTTCTCCTCCGAAGACCGGCACTAAGACCGACACTTGACCCATCCTAGACTGTAGTCCTTAACCATGGACACGGCTATTCGAATAGATTTAAACTCTATAGAGGGTGGACTTTTTACCCACGAGTAACGGATTCCTTTAGTCCATCGGGACTAATTCCGTCTACGGTCTTTTAATTGAAAACACACCTGACTTGCACACACCAGCTTAACTTACCGGTGTCTGGAATCACCCACGACGCCTGTCAAGCAAAACTCTAAGTGGGGAGGCTACAACCTCGCGTAGCATGGGATCAAATTTATATCGCGCGCTCTAAGGGGTGGCCTCCCCTCTCGGTCCCAACCGGAAACACCCATGCCCCCTGACCGGATGACTGGCTTTAATCCATGGCCATGGTACCCTCATCCCGGCCCCTCTGTACGGTGTGTGCTAGAAAGGGGTTGACAAATTACTGAACCGTACCCTACCTGTGGCAGGGACTAGTGGTAGTATGAAACAAGTGTGGGGGTTACTGGAACAAGACTCGCTCTACGGTCGACTCAGGAGGTTTATGTGTTACCTGCATGATTAGCATAACAAATGTGTTTTCAAGCAACAGACATAACCACCACTCATCATGTCTCACTGTGCCGTACCGGACACAGTCGTCTCAACGATCGGAGACAAGCTCGTGTCTACCCAAGACAGAGGCTTTCTCGAGTTCCTTCCGATATGCACGAGAGGCATGTGATGGTGACTACCATCTCAACATATCAAACTCCAACAACATGAATCATCAATATGCACTCAAGAGTTTGATCATATCATCACAGAAAAATAACGAAAAATTTCGAGACGAGAGGTGTTATAATCGTATCAAACAGCACACGACAATATTATGCCAGGGTTCAGGATGCTTGCCTTCTAGGTGTGGAGAGGTGGGGGTGCTCTCCAAAACTTTTGAAAGTTTTCTTCTCTCTCTCCAAAAATCCTATTTTAAATAAATTTGAATTAACACTCATTTCCAAAACAGCCCAAAAAAGTTGTTTGGAAGATTTTGTAATAATTATGAAAATAAACTAGACAATATTTGGGACACAACAGAAAAAGAATCAAGTCATTTGGGGTTATATTTTAAAAGTTATAGCCAGTCAAAGTTCTGGTCAAAATCTGTTTTTAAAATAAAATAGAAAAGAAAACGTTTCAAAAGGAAATACGCTTTTGAAGTGGGGAAGATGTACTGGGGGTTTTGCGCTTCCACTTAAAATGCGTGGAGGCGGGCTGGGTCACTGACAGTGGGTCCAGGGGGCCCACTGGTCAGGTTTGACCAGTCGACCCTCCCTCCTCTTCCTCTGCCCCGAGAGGGGGTGGGACTCCGGCGAAGCTCGCCAGCGAACGGCGGCACCGTTCGAGAAACAGAGGTCACCCGCGGGCTCAGGGGGTCGAGGCGGTCCCTCAGGTGGTCGTTACGGTCCCCGGGGTGGACGGAGCTGCCGGCGGCGAGCTTCGCAGCGGACGGTGGCTGTCGGGCAGAGTGGGTTTTTGCCTGCGGCGAGTCCTGGTCAAAATTGAGTAGGGGGATGGACTCATGAGAGGGAGAGGGAGATCCTGGTGAAGAGAGTGGAGAGGGGGAGGCCCTGGTGGCGCTAGAGTGATCAAGACAGTCGCGGCGGCTGTGATTGCCGGAGATGAGGAAGACGACCTCTCTGGTCTTCCTACTGCTACGGGCAGATCGGTGAGTGAGTGAGAGCGGTTTCTTGAGGCCTGGACGAGCTCGGGGGGTAATATTTATAGCGCATCCATGGAAGTTCCGCGGCCGAGGATAAGGTCACCGGTTAACCGCCGCCCTGTAGCGGTCAGGGCGACGTGGCGGCGACGAGAGCTAGAGGACGCGCTTGTGGATGAGTCCGAGCTGCTCCAGGGGCAGGTGGCGAGTGCTGGTGGCTCGGGCGGCGCCGACCGGGGTAGTAGCCACTGTGGCTGGCCGCTAGCCGCCGTGGCCGACCTGACGGCAGCCCTGTGCGGCTCCAGGGGAGGGCCTGGATGGTTCCTACGATCGGATGAGGTCGGGCGCGGCTCTGCGGGCGAGCAAGGGCCAGGGTTGCGACGCGGCGGCTCGGGTGCACGCGTGTGCAAAACGCACGCTCTGGGCGCGCCCAGAGCACGCACGGGACGTGTTCGACAAAATGCCAGGCCATGCTAGAGGTCTCGGGTGAGGTTGGGGTTTAACAGACCTAGGTTAAAGTCATCTAGAGGCTTAGTGGACAAGTTGGTTTTCCCAGAGGTTCAAGGTCACAGTGCAATGACAAAAGTCATCTCAAAGTTGTTCATGCACTCAAGGTGTTTGACAAAATGCCACAGGCACCTAGGCATTTCTTGGAGTGGCCAAATCTTCCAGATTGAGGTCTCTTTGGATGCATAAGAGGGGGGTGAGGTTAGTTTGTAAAAAGCACAAACTTGTTAGTGCAAGTTTTGCAAAACTTCAATTCTGGACAGGAGGTAAATGGCATTATTTCATGAACCAAAAATATTCCATTGAGCCCATCCTCCTGGACATAAGGGTTTTGTAGGGTGCACTATAAGCAGGAGAAAGAATCAAGGGCAAAAGAGCAAGCAACAATATGGTTACTGTACAAACCATCAAGTTGGACCAGAATGAAAGTGAGGTTTATTCACTCAAATTTTTCAAAGGACATCACTGGGCTTTTGCATAAAGTTGAATCATATGCTACTACTAACATCCCATAATTTTGGTGGAAGCTAGAAAGAAATATTTAAATGGGTAGTAGTGCAAAATTGCCCACTGGACCAGATTTGAAAACTTGGTGTAGAACTCAAAATATCCAATGAATGAAGTGTATTTTTGCATAAAAGTGGTTTAGAAACATCACATGACATCTCCAAATTTTGGTGGGATTTTTAAATAAATCCATCAAAGGGTTGCAGTGCAAACGGAGCCCTAAAACTCATGAAAAACTATTTTGGAGGAATAAAGCTCTGGGGAAAAATTATATAAATAATCCCACTGATAAAAAAAGTGTTTTATTTGAGAGGGGAAATAAGCCCAATAAGGATTGAAAAGTTTTTACTTGGGGTAAAAACTCCATAATAATAAAGAAAAGAATGGTCCCGAAGTCAAAAGGAAATCCAGAAAATAAAAGTTTTAGTTTCCTGGCAAAATTTTAATTAATAAAACAAGGTTAAAATTTTGGGGTGTCACAATACTACCCCCCTTAATAAAAATCTCGTCCTCGAGATTTTCTAAGGATTGTTTTTGAAAATATTACTTTTATCATATCAAAACAATTACTTTACTTAAGCGGTAAACCACGGCTACAGTGAGTGGGCAATAAGTGGTGTAAAGCTACAGTGTGGAACACTGGCGCTGCGTGGAGAAATCCACGGTTTGGGAAAAAATGAGCGATTTCCACGTCGGACGCAGTAAATTTAGAATAAATTCTAATTTCTAAAATACGCTGGTCGTACCCGAGAGCACAGTGCTCTGTGTGGCTGACAAGTGGACCTGGGGCCCACTGTCGGTCTCTTCTTCTTCCTCTGGCTCTCTCTCCTTCCTCTCTCTCACGCGCTTTCCCGCGCTTTCTCCACCGGCAACGTCTAGCACGTAGGGCATCTAGGCCGTACTGCGGTAGTGCGCGGCGTGCTAGCTGCCGGTGCAGCGTGCAGTCACCTCGCGGGCCAGTGTGCTATCGGCACTGCTCGCGGATTCGCCTCCGAACACCGGCGGTCGAGCGACGAGCGGCGCTGGTGGACCTCGCCCACCGTACACCGATCTCGAGCTATGAAACGACCGAGGTGCTCCTTTCTTCTTCCTCACACCTGGCCTCGCTCCTCCTTCTCCTTCCTTCTCCTCTGTTTCCATTTGCCGAAGCTCGAGGCGGGGTTCTAATGGCGGAGGTGGTGCCGGACTGGTACGTGATCTTGGTGTGCGGAGGGCTGGCAGCAGTGTTGGGACTCTCCATGCTCCTGTGCGCGATGATCCTCGATGATCGTCGCGATGCTGCCGCTCGAGTGTTGGCTATCCGCGGTGGCGGTGATCACGAGGAGTAGGTGGGGTGTGTCGGGTGCTAACTGTTGCCGGGAGGTGTCCAGTTAGATGCAACACGGTTGCAAGGTTTTGCAAGCAGTGTATGTGTTCGAGTGATTGTGGTTGTGAGTCTGCTGCCGTGGTGCTGCATGAAAAAAAATCCCATGTCGTGAGAAGGCATACGATGCAGCAGCTCTGGGGAATGAAATCTTACTCCAGGATTTTCGCGAGGGAAATCGGTTAATTTAAAGGAAAATAAACCACAACAAAAACTACACACATTAGTATAAACCAAATAATCGACTCGTCGCACAAACTCAGGGCACCTCGCATAAATTACAACACATAAATAAATGTTGCAATGATAAACACAGCAATGACGTCTAAAATGGAAATGGTAACTGGACGGGGTCCTGAGAAAACGTCTCTGGTACTAGGACACACTCCTCTTCTATCGGGGGAAGTGGATTGACCAGTCGATGTATGTGTCTCTCCTGGTCGGGCCTCAGTGGTCTGCCGATGGCGATCTGAGGATTCAAATCAGCGAGACTCTGGAGATAACCCATTACTCGTTGGGTCAAACGTTCTTGAGCGATGACGTACTGGACAAGGTTGGCCAGTACGGGGTCTCTCTCAATTCGTCCACCGGGAAAAGATGTTACTTCTCCGGGTGCTGCACGGCTCGGAAATTAATAATACCCCCGTTCACTCGCATAGGGTACCGCGAATTGAAGGCGAGCAAGTGCTTCGTACGCAGCAGCTTCTATGGCCATATGTGGGGTCGGCATAGATTTCCCCACGAAGGAGACCTCCGTTGGGTCTTGGTTTGAGTTTACGGGAGGGATGTGTACTGCTGCCCAATATTTCGAGGTGGAAGGGGTGATTCTCGATTTGAACAGCTCGTACTAGGGTGGCTGGGTAGAACCCATGGTACTGCAGGTAAAATCCCGCAATATTTTGACAAAACTACCCGGGGTTGCATCTGGGGTTCTCAGATAAATACTAGGGCTTGGCATGGCAAGAAATGGTTGTGAGGGTGGTGCACAAGGTGAGAGGTGCTTGGCACGGTCACGAGGTGCCCTTTTTATAGCCCTGGAGCTGGGTCATTTTACCGTGGTGAAAGGTAATTAATTTGCCAGTTCAGCTCCAAGGGTCGGGGTCAAAGCCATAGATACACACATCTCACTAAAGTGACGTATCACTGTGGGGGTCGTCGGGGTGGTTTTTGGTATCTGTGCCTGGGGAGAAATTTATACTGAATGCTGACATACCCATGCAAGGTTATAGTGGCACAACGACAAGCGGCGTTTATTTACAAGGTCACACGGTTACAAAGCGAGGATACACTAGGACTCGACACTACTCGAGTGACTTAGTCTACCTCGTTTATATCCAAGCGGGCGTGCCTTGTGCATGTCGAGTTTTCTCCTTGGGTCTCACTGTCGGGATTAGCTGGAGGGGGTTGAGGGGCTGCAGGCTCGAGGTAGCGATGATGACCATCTCGGGGATTGTTGGCCACAACCCCGTTGGAGTGTGCTCCCAAGAGGCGACGAAGCACTTCTGGGGTCATCAAAGCACCTTGGCCGATGGCTAGGGCAGACCTCAGGGACTCGATCGGGTGTCCGAACAGCACGACTGGGTTGTCGGCATCGGGGTCGTCCTCTCCTCTCGTCGGGGCTCGACGAACCAGCTCTCCACGAGCTGCGATCAGATCAATGGTGATCTGATCGAACAGTTCCTCTAGTGCACCTACATAGCGCACTAGGTGCAACAATGCAGGATCCGTCTCGTGATCTCCGTTGGCAACTTGGGGTGGTCTACCATACCCTTCACGTCTGGGGTAGTAGTAGAACGAGCGACAGTTAACTCTGGGCGACAAGTGCCGGAGTTGAACTATAGCCTCTCGCGTTGCTAGTTGGACGGCTTGTGGCTCAAAGGAAGTTGTCCTTCCGGTGAACCTGTAGGGGCGTTCTGGCGACAGACCCCTACCGTAGATGTGCACAGTGGCCCATAATTGACGGCTCTCGCCGCTCATGGGTCCTTGGTACACAACATATTCTGGGGGCTCTTCTAACGCATAGGCACGTCGGGTGAGGTTTGCGAGTATGGTCACAAAGCCTCCAAGGTTGGTTGCTGTGGTCTCATTGTGCACGACGGGGCCAGGCATTATGGCTCAGCTTGGGGTAGAGGTTGTGCTGTGCTGAGTTGGGGCTAGCGTGCCCTTTTTATAGAAAAAGGGGTCGAAGCCTTCCTTCGCACGCTTGCGAATGAGACATCGTGGGTGCTGGTCACCGGTGCGTGATCGACAGGCTAGGTTGATAGGTTGCGCACCGACTGCCAAAAGTGTCGGGGTCACTATGTGGCTATCTTGCGCGAGAAGCTTGGCTGGGGTTTTGTTAAGGTCTGGTGGGTTGGTTTGCCTAAGTTTTTCGACCTGGCTAAGATAGGATTAGCCAATGGTCAGCCTGGCTCTGATACCAAGTTTGTCACGACCGGTTTTCTGGGTATTAATTTCCAGAAAATGGTCGTTGTGCTCACCAGCCCCAGGATTACTGTTAGCTGATGGGGCACCAACTTGATACAGAAGCTCCAAGCAAAAATACAACATATGTAGTACAAGACCATTCTGGCCTATGAGTACAACAAATGGTTTCTAGTGGTTGCTAGCGGAAGCAGTTTGTGGATCATCAGTGTTTATGGGACTCCATTTCCCACAGGAACCGCTGACCAGGTTAACTCCTATCTTTGCGAGGCTGCTATCACCGTTGCTTAGGTTCCGGGGCTGTCATCGCAATGCTCCTCTCCAAGCAAGAAATCTGGCCAAGACAATAGCCAGGGACAAGCCAGTGAGTACTTTGAATGTACTCGCAAACATTATGAACACGGGTGTAATATAAATGATAATCATGCACTGAAATATTCTATGATCACATCGTCAGTCATAATTAAAAAAAATCTCTTATGCATGCAAGCAGGTTATTTATATGCAACATGAAATATGCAACAATGGAATGGAGATAAAATGCCACAGTCGGGCGTCTGTGCGACGCCACATAAAGGACTTATAAAATATATAAATAACAAGCATTGCCACAGTCGGGCGTCTCAGCGACACCACATAAAGGGCTTATAAAGTAAATAACTAACAAGCAATGCCACAGTCGGGCGTCTCAGCGACACCACATAAAGGGCTTATAAGGTAAATAAATAACAAGCAATGCCACAGTCGGGCATCTCAGCGACACCACATAAAGGGCTTATAAGGTAAATAATCACAATGAATATCCAGGAGGTAGAACCGTCCCAGGGATACTCAATAATTCAAGTAATATAATGGGTTAGTCCATAATAATAATAATCAAAATTATCATAATCAGCACAAGTCACAAGCCATGATCCATGTTCTGGTTTAATAGTTTCTCCTCCGAAGACCGACACTAAGACCGACACTTGACCCATCCCAGACTGTAGTCCTTAACCATGGACACGGCTATTCGAATAGATTTAAACTCTGTATAGGGTGTACTTTTTACCCACGAGTAACGGATCCCTTTAGTCCATCAGGACTAATTCCGTCTACGGTCTTTTAATTAAAAACACACCTGACTTGCACACACCAGCTTAACTTACCGGTGTCTGGAATCACCCACGACAGCTGTCAAGCAAAACTCTAAGTGGGGAGGCTACAACCTCACGTAGCATGGGATCAAATTTATATCACGCGCTCTAAGGGGTGGCCTCCCCTCTCGGTCCCAACCGGAAACACCCATGGCCCCTGACCGGATGACTGGCTTTAATCCATGGCCATGGTACACTCATCCCGGCCCCTCTATATGGTGTGTGCTAGAAAGGGGTTGACAAATTACTGAACCATACCCTACCTGTGGCAGGGACTAGTGGTAGTACGAAACAAGTGTGGGGGTTACTGGAACAAGACTCGCTCTACGGTCGACTCAGGAGGTTTATGTGTTACTTGCATGATTAGCATAACAAATGTGTTTTCAAGCAACAGACATAACCACCACTCATCATGTCTCACTGTGCCGTACCGGACACAGTCGTCTAAACGACCGGAGACAAGCTCGTGTCTACCCAAGACAGAGACTTTCCCGAGTTCCTTCCGGTATGCACAAGAGGCATGTGATGGTGACTACCATCTCAACGTATCAAACTCCAACAGCATGAATCATCAATATGCACTCGAGAGTTTGATCATATCATCACAAAAAAATAACGAAAAATTTCGAGACGAGAGTTGTGTAATCGTATCAAACAGCACACGACAATATTATGCCAGGGTTCAGAATGCTTGCCTTCAAGGTGTGGAGAGGTGGGGGTGCTCTCCAAAACTTTTGAAAGTTTTCTTCTCTCTCTCCAAAAATCCTATTTTAAATAAATTTGAATTAACACTCATTTACAAAACAGCCCAAAAAAGTTGTTTGGAAGATTTTGTAATAATTATGAAAATAAACTAGACAATATTTGGGACACAACAGAAAATGAATCAAGTCATTTGGGGTTATATTTAAAAAGTTATAGCCAGTCAAAGTTCTGGTCAAAATCTGTTTTTAAAATAAAACAGAAAAGAAAATGTTTCAAAAGGAAATACACTTTTGAAGTGGGGAAGCCGTACTGGGGGTTTTGTGCTTCCACTTAAAATGCGTGGAGGCAGGCTGGGTCACTGATAGTGGGTCCAGGGGGCCCATTGGTCAGGTTTGACCAGTCAACCCTCCCTCCTCTTCCTCTGCCCGAGAGGGGGCGAGACTCCGGCGATGCTCGCCGGCGAATGGCGGCACCGTTCGAGAAACAGAGGTCACCCGCGGGCTCAGAGGGTCGAGGCGGTCCCTCCGGTGGTCGTTACGGTCCCCGAGGTGGACGGAGCTGCCGGCGGCGAGCTCCGGAGCAGACGGTGGCCGTCTGGCAGAGTGGGTTTTTTCCTGCGGCGAGTCCTAATCAAAATTGAGTAGGGGGATGGACTCACAAGAGGAAGAGGGAGCTCCTGGTGAAGAGAGTGGAGAGAGGGAGGCCCTGGTGGCGCCGGAGTGATCGAGACAGTGGCGGCGGTTGTGATTGCCAGAGATGAGGAAGACGACCTCTCTGGTCTTCCTACTGCTATGGGCGGATCAGTGAGGGAGTGAGAGAGGTTGCTTGAGGCCTAGACCAGCTCGGGGGGGGGGCCTATTTATAGCGCATCCATGGCAGTTCCGCGGCCGGGGATAAGGTCGTTGGCGAACCACCGCTCTGTAGCGGTCAGGGCGACGCGGCGGCGACGAGAGCTAGAGGACGCGCTTGTGGATGAGTCCGAGCTGCTCCAGGGGCAGGTGGCGAGTGCTGGTGGCTCGGGCGGCGCCGACCGGGGCAGGAGCCACTGTTGCTGGCCGCTAGCCACCGTGGCCGACCTGACGGCGGCCCTGTGCGGCTCCAGGGGAGGGCTTGGATGGTTCCTGCGATCGGATGAGGTCGGGCGCGGCTCTGAGGGCGAGCAAGGGCCAGGGTTGCGACGCGGCGGCTCGGGTGCACGCGCGTGCAAAGCGCACGCTCTGGGCGCGCCCAGAGCACGCACAGGACGTGTTCGACAAAATGCCAGGCCATGCTAGAGGTCTCGGGTGAGGTTGGGGTTTAACAGACCTAGGTTAAAGTCATCTAGAGGCTTAGTGGACAAGTTATTTTTCCCAGTGGTGCAAGGTCACAGTGCAATGACAAAAGTCATGTCAAAGTTGTTCATGCACTCAAGGTGTTTGACAAAATGCCACAGGCACCTAGGCATTTCTTGGAGTGGCCAAATCTTCCAGATTGAGGTCTCTTTGGATGCATAAGAGGGGGGTGAGGTTAGTTTGTAAAAAGCACAAACTTGTTAGTGCAAGTTTTGCAAAACTTCAATTCTGGACAGGAGGTAAATGGCATTATTTCATGAACCAAAAATATTCCAATGAGCCCATCCTCCTGGACATAACAGTTTTGTAGGGTGCACTATAAGCAGGAGAAAGAATCAAGGGCAAAAGAGCAAGCAACAATATGGTTACTGTACAAACCATCAAGTTGGACCAGAATGAAAGTGAGGTTGATTCACTCAAATTTTTCAAAGGACATCACTGGGCTTTTGCATAAAGTTGAATCATATGCTACTACTAACATCCCATAATTTTGGTGGAAGCTAGAAAGAAATATTTAAATGGGTAGTAGTGCAAAATTGCCCACTGGACCAGATTTGAAAACTTGGTGTAGAACTCAAAATATCCAATGAATGAAGTGTATTTTTGCATAAAAGTGGTTTAGAAACATCACATGACATCTCCAAATTTTGGTGGGATTTTTAAATAAATCCATCAAAGGGTTGCAGTGCAAACGGAGCCCTAAAACTCATGAAAAACTATTTTGGAGGAATAAAGCTCTGGGAAAAAAATTATATAAATAATCCCACTGATAAAAAAAGTGTTTTATTTGAGAGGGGAAATAAGCCCAATAAGGATTGAAAAGTTTTTACTTGGGGTAAAAACTCCATAATAATAAAGAAAAGAATGGTCCCGAAGTCAAAAGGAAATCCAGAAAATAAAAGTTTTAGTTTCCTGGCAAAATTTTAATTAATAAAACAAGGTTAAAATTTTGGGCTGTCACAAGAAAGGATTTGGTCAAACATTTTGCTTAGTTAGACTTCAGACAAGTTATATATGCAGAGTAGAGTAAAAGTATAATCCCTCCGTACCAGTGCATTGCCTGATATATTAACTCAAGTACTAGGCACGAACAAACGAGCTCAATTCGGTGCTCATCCTAGTGTAGTAGTAGTAGTACTAGGCAATGCAGTTGACGGGTGACCTTGACGAGCGGCGACCGAGGGAATTGAACCGTGCTCGGCACGGTAGGTAACGTTGTCTAGTTACTAAAGCATCCCTCCGTTGTTCATCGGTAGTCATTATGGACCGGGGACATGAGGGGAATTTCCTAGGGCTGGAATTCTGGCCGCCAGATATTTCGACTTGAAACTCTGAGGCTCGACTGGTTGGGGTTGCCTAATGTGCGTACCACGCACGCCACCGAAGGACACGAGCCCGTTTTTTTAGGATCAACACGAGCCAAGGTCTGGCTGGTACGTCGTTGGGTCCTACCATTCGAGAATACGAAAGGAACCTTTTAAATTGCCGAATGAATCTATGTGTATTACAATACCCGTATTTTCCTTGCAAATACTAATCTCAACGTGGTAATTGATTTATGACGATTTGTTGAATTAGAGTGAGTTTGTGATATAGTGATCTCAACGTGGATTTCACATTTCATGGTATCCCTAGTAAGTTTTCCAACGCAAATTCAAATTTAAAAGATGAACAATATGGAGTTGAGAAAACTTTGTATGTATCAAGCATATGACCACACACACACACAGAGAGACACACATGCACGAACACAACAACAATCCAATAAGTATAGTGCATCTATTTTTCCAAACCATGCATGTATGACACGAATTCAAAAATAGTCCTTCTATTCATAAATATTAGTCTTTTGGAGAGTTCAACAAGTGACTACATACTGAGCAAAATGAGTGAATCTAGACTCTAAAATAAGTCTATATACATCCGTATGTGCCAGTCCATTTGAAGCCTCTAAAAATACTAATATTTAGGAACAAAGGGACTAAAATGTAATACATCCATGGTGTCACGCCCAATATGCGACCCTATCCAAAAGGAACTCGAAGGTTCCACCAAGGATAGACGCGCATATTGAAATGCTTTTGCAAGGTGGATATCATTACATCAACATTACATAATAGGTAGGGATACATACATAAGGCATACAATGCCACACGAATACAACATCACAATACATGAGAGCATCATCTGACTACGGATGAAACACAAACAGAAACTCAAACGACATCCACCCTGCTAGCCCAGGCTGCCGACCTGGAACCTATCCCCTGATCGAAGAAGAAGCAGAAGAAGAACTCCAAAACAGGCAAACATCGCTCTCGCGTCAAGATCATCGCATAACCTGTACCTGCAACTGTTGTTGTAGTAATCTGTGAGCCACGAGGACTCAGCAATCCCATTACCATGGGTATCAAGACTAGCAAAGCTTAAATGGGAAAGGAAGGGGTAAAGTGGTGAGGTTGCAGCAGCGACTAAGCATGATATGGTGGCTAACATACGCAAATGAGAGCGAGAAGAGAAACAAAGGAACGGTCGTGAAGCTAGTAATGATCAAGAGGTGATCCTGAACTCCTACTTACGTCAAACATAACCCAGAAACCGTGTTCACTTCCCGGACTCCGCCGAGAAGAGACCATCACGGCTACACACGCGGTTGATGCGTTTTAATTCGGATCAAATGTCAAGTTATCTACAACCGGACATTAACAAATTCCCATCTGCCACATAACCGCGGGCACGGCTCTCGAAAGTTTATACCCTGCAGGGGTGTCCCAACTTAGCCCATGATAAGCTCTCGCGATCAACGAAGGATATTCCTTCTCCCAGGAAGACCCGATCAGTCTCGGAATCCCGGTTTACAAGACATTTCGACAATGGTAAAACAAGACCAGCAAGACCTCCCGCTGTGCCGACAAATCCCGATAGGAGCTGCACATATCTCGTTCTCAAGGCACACCGGATGAGCCAGACGTTGGGTTGGCATAGACCCTGGTTGCCCAGGGGGCGCCGGACATCGCTCGGTTTGGACCAACACTTAGACAAGCATTGGCCCGGGGGGGCTAAAATAAAGATGACCCTTGGGTTAATTACTCCCAAGGGAAATGTAGGTGGTGGTGAGGCAAATGGTAAAACCAAGGTTGGGCCTTGCTGGAGGAGTTTTATTCAAAGCGAACTGTCAGGGGGGTCCCATAAATCACCCGACCGCGTAAGGAACATAAAATCCGGAAACATAACACTGGTATGACGGAAACTAGGGCGGCAAGAGTGGAACAAAACACCAGGCATAAGGCCGAGCCTTCCACCATTTACCAAATATATAGATGCATTAATTAAATAAGAGATATTGTGATATCCCAACATAATCCTGTCCACCATGGAGCAATCTTCAACTTCACCTGCAACTAGCAACGCTATAAGAGGGGCTGAGCAAAGCGGTAACATAGCCAAACAACGGTTTGCTAGGAAGGGTGTCAAAGGTTAGAGGTTCATGGAAATTTGGGAGGCTTGAAGAACAAATGATAGGAAGCGCAGCAAAGCGATAGAACGAAGCAACTAGCATAGCAATGATAGTAGTGAGATCCAGGGTAGCGGTCATCTTGCCTGAAATCCCGCAAGGAACAAGAACGAGTCCATGAAGAAGATGAAGCCACGAAGACGAACCAAGCGTAGATGAACGAATCCTCACGATCGCAGCGAAACGGGAACTATCGAGAAGAAGCACACAACATGGTAAACACACCACACATAGACAAGACATGATGCACAACAAGCATGATGCATGACAAGGCTATATGAAGCTACTCATGGCAACAGATGATGTAAACAAGAACAACACATCAAGGCAAGTTTAAATGAGGCCGGGAACAACATATAACAATCCGGTAAGTCCTCATATGCAAATTTCGAAATGGGTCCAGAACTGAATAAATCTTATGTTCAAGTTGTTAAACATCAAGTTAAGATGCACCAAGAGGATCTACACGAAATTCTAGTCAAGTTACATATAAAGTTCATTTAGTTCGGAGCTACGGCCTAGAAGATATGAGCAAAACAAGTTAAGCATGGCATTGATGCAAAATGCATACAAACATCAAGCAAACACCTCAAAACAAAGATGCAACATGATAATATGAAACAACATGCAAAATCAAGCAAGTTTCATATAGAGCACACTCAAAACGGAGCAACGGTTCAACACACACACACTACAAGATATGACAACAATCTGTCCAAAACAGCAACTAGGCATATTGCAAGCATCAAAACAATAAGCTACAGCATCCCAACATAATAACAAAAGGCATGAGCATGAAGTACAGGTAAAGCACAACAAGACATGAACACTGCGCTATCTCCAGAAACAACTAGAACATGCTCAAAAGGACATGGTAAGATTGCAAATAATAACAGTTTCAGACTTATCAGGAAATAACATCAGGTTGCAATGTTTAGAGCTATCAGACAACATGTTACAGGAACTTATCATGGCAAACAAAGGTATTGCATGATACTACTAAATGCATAGAACAAGAGTCCCTTACTGACCATGAGCCAAAAAGGCATATAAAAAATGATGGCACCCATGTAAACATGGCAAGTTATATGACAGATTCAAACATGGCAGGAACAACAATAAGTAGGCATGTTGGTGAGCTTGAACCACTCACCACAGAGCAATACATGGCATGGCAAGGCAACCAACAGTAAGAAGGCATGTTTATGAAGCTAAGCATGGCAAGATAAAAGTTCATAGGGTGCATGGCTCACTAGAAAAGTTCATGGCCAAAACTGAACTTTATGTTAACAGGTTGACAGCAACATTATTTAGCAACTTTGGAACAAGATTACAACAAGCTACAGTAGTCTATAAATGCAACCAGGGGCATGAATGGATAGAGCATAACATGTATAACAAAACATCCTTAGTGAACATCTCCAGAATAATGCACTAAATGACTTGTAGCAGCAGATTTACATAGCAACAAAATATAACAGAATCTGTCTAGCAAAACAGCAACAGCAAGTACCCTACTTAACAAGCTCGATGCACTCACTACACAAGTCACACAAATACATGTATGGCACCACTGGAAAGATGGCATGGCATAGATCAAAACACATGTAGACATCAACCTCATAGGATGAACACATCAATCATGGCAAAAATGACAAATGAGCAAGTTATAACAGTTTCAGCAGATTAACAGCAACATGCACTCTTCCAACAGCATTTCGGGCATCAAGATGAGCTCAAATAAAAATGATGCAATGATATGAAATAAAGTACTCGTTGAGACGAACAATTTGACATATTACACGCACAAAACGGAGCTACGGATGCAGAGTTATGATGCAATGAACATGGCATGATAGTGCAAAATACAGGGACTTGGTGGAATTTTCGGAGGGGAAAGTCAACCTCGTGCACGGATTCCGAGGATGGCCGGGGCTCTCGCCGGAGTTGCGGTAGAGGCGTCCGGGGAGGTAGAAGAGGGCGCCGGAGATGGGGGTCGTCAGATCCGGCCCTCCCGCGGCCGGATCTGGCCGGGGCGAACGAGATCGGCGAGGGGCGCGGGGAGGCGCGCCGGACGGCGCCGGAGGAGGCGCGGCGGCGACCTCGGGCACGCGCGGCGGGGATGGAGGCGCGGGCGGCGGCTGCGGCCGGACGCGGAGGCGGGGCGAGGCGCCCGGGG
>NC_041389.1:137472577-137492411 GCF_002162155.2 Triticum dicoccoides
GAAGCTCCGGCAGGGCGAGGTCCGGCGGGGCGGCGTGAGGGCAGCCGCGGGCAGGCGGTGGCGCGGGCGCGCGGGCGGGGCGGGCCGCGGCGCGGGGAACGGCGGCGCAGGACAGGTGGCGCGACGGGGTTGGAGCGGGAGGCGGCGGCGATGACATGGCAGCCCGTGGTTGGCTGGAGCGACGTGTCCGGCGGACATGTCCGGCGCGGATGGACATGTCCGGCGGCGCGAGCAGGAAGACTGCTAGGGTTAGACCGGGATTTCGGGAGAGATGCACATATATATATGTAGAGGGAGCTAGGAGAGTCCAAATGAGGTGCGATTTTCGGCCACGCGATCGTGATCGAACGACCGAGAGCATGGAGGGGAGTTTGCTGGGTTTTGGGCCACTTTGGAGGGGGTGTTGGGCTGCAAACAAAAGAGGCTTATTACGGTTACCCGGTTAACCGTTGGAGTACCAAACGACCTCCAAATGGCACGAAACTTGACACGCGGTCTACCGGTGCTATACCAAGGCCGCCTGGCAAACCTCGGGCCATTCTGAGAAAGTTTAACACCCGCTCACAATGAGAGACAAAAGGGGAACGCCGGAGGACATAGGAGTGCCGGATCGCAAAACGGACAACGGGGAAAATGCTCGGATGCAAGAAACGAACACATATGCGAAATGAGATGCACATGATGACATGATAAAATGCAATACGCAAGCAAATGACATGGCAACGATGGCGAATAACTGGCAGACACCTAGCGCATCGAATCCGGGGCGTTAGAACACTCCTCCACTAACAAGAGATCTCGTCCCGAGATCTTAGGACCGAGACGGAAGGGAAAAGGGATAAGGTGAAACAAGAACTCAAGAGAAGAAGTAAAGAATCGAGAGCACTCGAGAAGAAGAGAGGAACGACGAGGATGACGAGAATCGAAAGCTCATGGAATGAGATAGAAACCACTCCCGTTAGAACGAGATAGGAAACAAATAAGACTGAAAGGATTTAGGCAGCATTCCGGCTGAACATGGAAGGAATAGAACATGAACTAGAGAGGATGGAATGATACTTGCCGAGAGGAACGACACAATGCCTCCGGAAGAATTGAAAGAGTTGAATGAAAAGAACAGAGAAGAAAATGACAACTTGTGCCACGAATGAAATTGAAAGCATCTTTAGAAGGAAGGTTGAACGGAGTTGTTGAGAAAATCAACAATAAAAGAATAAGCTTGTTGTGGTCTTATAGGTAACATCTCAAGATCATGAGGTGATAACCGGCCACAAACGGAAAAGATTAAATAGCTGAGGAGAACGAAGAAATGCAAAACTCCACTTCAAAAGAACACAGAGAATTAATTGCACTTCAAGATGCAAGAAGAAAAGATACTTGAGCTCCACCAACAAGAGTCTTGATGAACACTTGGAGCATGAATTAAATCATGAAGAACCACCGTGAAGAACTCCGGTAACAAAAGGACGATGAGGTAGAATGAAGGATGAAAGAATAAGATTAAAGCCTTGCAGTGATTTAGATGGAGGTTTTCGACGAGATGGCCGAGGAAAATTTGAACTTCGGAAAAGAAAAGATGAAAATACTTGAAACTAGAATTTATTCATCACGAACAAACTCCGAAGAAAAGGATTAATCGCTTGGACGAAATAAGAATAAGATTTATTGTATGATTATCCTTCATCAAATTAAATTGATGACAAGCAATGGATTTTGCATACTACTTATTCTTCTTGAAAACGATTGAGAAGTGACATATCACAGACTTGAGAATGTCTTCATGAACCACCGGTAGAATTGGAAAGAATGAATTGATTAATATGATAATCAAGGAAAAAGAATCTTGAACGAACCACCGTAAGAATTCGAAAATGACGAACAAAGAACAGGAAGAACTCAAGATGATTAAAGAACACTTGAACGAAGCACTGGGGTAAATAGAGAACGATAACTGGAATGATGGCCTCCGGTGAAAAGAAATGGAAAACAACTTCTGACATACTCCGGATGGGTGAGAAAAGGAATATCTGACAAATGGAATAATTCGAGAGCGTAACATGAAGCTAGAACCACGAATCTCCGGGGGAAGGGACAAGATTTAGAGGAAAAACTCTTCTTCGGTCTTCAAATGACGACGAGAAACACCGCCAAAATTGTTAAGGCACTCCGGGGGAACGAAAAAGCGAAGCGGTTGAGGCAACAATCAAAAAGATTTGAAATCGATCTGATGGAATCCATTCTTACGTCACACTTGAAAAGAATTGAGAATAACTCCGGGGGAATTAGAAGAGTCAGGTAAGATCCTGGAAAAAGACCTGTGGGGTAGGGCCCACTAAAGTGAAAATCACCATTGGAAAGGGATGTTGAACAGATAGATAAAGCACCGGAACGATTGAAATATTTGAATGAGGTGACAACCTCGAATTAATTCACACACAGACGAATCTCCTGAGAAGTCTTGAGCACTCCGGAAAGATAAACTAGCGAGAGGCGAACGAGCAAGGAAAACACTTGAGCCAAGGGAAAAGAATATGATCAACACCAAAAAAAATGAATTGAATCCACCGGAAAAGAAAAAGAGATGAAAAATGACGAACGAGACGAGAATTCACCGGTTGAAATGATTGACAAAAGACTGAAGAGGCTCCACACGAATGAAATAGCTTCTCGAATAGATGCTCAGACTCCGGGAAGAAAAAGGGTGGGAGGGTGGGAAAAACACAGGAAACTGGAAGGTAGAACCAACGGGTAACTTGAAGAGAAAACCACCGGTTGAAATCATTGAGGAAAGAAAGCAAAGACTTTGCACGAGTAGGAAGGATACTCGATTACGGATTCCGGTTCCGAGAGGAAGAAGGGTGGGCGGGTGGGAAAAGAAAACAACTGAGGATTGAACTTGGCAATGAAGAAGAGGCTCGAGTCAACTTGACGAGAAATGCACCGGATGCAAAGAGCTGGGAACCAATGATCGGAAAACCAACTGCGTGATCCTAAAGAAAAATTTGAACGGGAAGAGGAGTAATTCAAAACACCTACGTCAAGATTCCTTACCAGAGCGATGAAGGGGCTGAGGAGTAAAAAGAATCCTACTCTCCGATATAACTAGACTCCGAAAAAAGTTTTCTTCTCGACTCGACAACGGCCAAACTACACGATCAATCAAGGGGGCTCCTAGGGTCGGTAGAGGCTCTGATACCAACTTGTCACGCCCAATATGCGACCCTATCCAAAAGGAACTCGAAGGTTCCACCAAGGAACGACGCGCATATTGAAACGCTTTTGCAAGATGGATAGCATTACATCAACATTACATAATAGGTAGGGATACATACATAAGGCATACAATGCCACACAAATACAACATCACAATACATGAGAGCATCATCCGACTACGGATGAAACACAAACAGAAACTCAAACGACATCCACCCTACTAGCCGAGGCTGCCGACCTGGAACCTGTCCCCTGATCGAAGAAGAAGCAGAAGAAGAGCTCCAAAACAGGCAAACATTGCTCTCGCGTCAAGATCATCGCATAACCTGTACCTGCAACTGTTGTTGTAGTAATCTGTGAGCCACAAGGACTCAGCAATCCCATTACCATGGGTATCAAGACTAGCAAAGCTTAAATGGGAAAGGAAGGGGTAAAGTGGTGAGGTTGCAGCAGCGACTAAGCATGATATGGTGGCTAACATACGCAAATGAGAGCGAGAAGAGAAACAAAGGAACGGTCGTGAAGCTAGTAATGATCAAGAGGTGATCCTGAACTCCTACTTACGTCAAACATAACCCAGAAACCGTGTTCACTTCCCGGACTCCGCCGAGAAGAGACCATCACGGCTACACACGCGGTTGATGCGTTTTAATTCGGATCAAATGTCAAGTTATCTACAACCGGACATTAACAAATTCCCATCTGCCACATAACCGCGGGCACGGCTCTCAAAAGTTTATACCCTACAGGGGTGTCCCAACTTAGCCCATGATAAGCTCTCGCGATCAATGAAGGATATTCCTTCTCCCAGGAAGACCCGATCAGTCTCGGAATCCCGATTTACAAGACATTTCGACAATGGTAAAACAAGAACAGCAAGACCTCCCGCTGTGCTGACAAATCCCGATAGGAGCTGCACATATCTCGTTCTCATGGCACACCGGATGAGCGAGACGTCGGGTTGGCATAGACCCTGGTTGCCCAGGGGGCGCCGGACATCGCTCGATTTGGACCAACACTTAGACAAGCATTGGCCCGGGGGGGCTAAAATAAAGATGACCCTTGGGTTAATTACTCCCAAGGGAAATGTAGGTGGTGGTGAGGCAAATGGTAAAACCAAGGTTGGGCCTTGCTGGAGGAGTTTTATTCAAAGCGAACTGTCAGGGGGGTCCCATAAATCACCCGACCACGTAAGGAACGCAAAATCCGGGAACATAACACCGGTATGACAAAAACTAGGGCGGCAAGAGTGGAACAAAACACCAGGCATAAGGCCGAGCCTTCCACCCTTTACCAAATATATAGATGCAATAATTAAATAAGAGATATTGTGATATCCCAACATAATCCTGTCCACCATGGAGCAATCTTCAACTTCACCTGCAACTAGCAACGCTATAAGAGGGGCTGAGCAAAGCGGTAACATAGCCAAACAACGGTTTGCTAGGAAGGGTGTCAAAGGTTAGAGGTTCATGGCAATTTGGGAGGCTTGAAGAACAAATGATAGGAAGCGCAGCAAAGCGATAGAACGAAGCAACTAGCATAGCAATGATAGTAGTGAGATCCAGGGTAGCGGTCATCTTGCCTGAAATCCCGCAAGGAAGAAGAACGAGTCCATGAAGAAGATGAAGCCACGAAGACAAACCAAGCGTAGACGAACGAATCCTCACGATCGCAACGAAACGGGAACTATCGAGAAGAAGCACACAACATGGTAAACACACCACACATAGACAAGACATGATGCACAACAAGCATGATGCATGACAAGGCTATATGAAGCTACTCATGGCAACAGATGATGCAAACAAGAACAACACATCAAGGCAAGTTTAAATGAGGCCGGGAACAACATATAACAATCCGGTAAGTCCTCATATGCAAATTTCGAAATGGGTCCAGAACTGAATAAATCTTATGTTCAAGTTGTTAAACATCAAGTTAAGATGCACCAAGAGGATCTACACGAAATTCTAGTCAAGTTACATATAAAGTTCATTTAGTTCGGAGCTACGGCCTAGAAGATATGAGCAAAACAAGTTAAACATGGCATTGATGCAAAATTCATACAAACATCAAGCAAACACCTCAAAACAAGGATGCAACATGATAATATTAAACAAAATGCAAAATCAAGCAAGTTTCATATAGAGCACACTCAAAACGGAGCAACGGTTCAACACACACACTACAAGATATGACAACAATCTGTCCAAAACAGCAACTAGGCATATTGCAAGCATCAAAACAATAAGCTACAGCATCCCAACATAATAAAAAAAGGCATGAGCATGAAGTACAGGTAAAGCACAACAAGACATGAACACTGCGCTATCTCCAGAAACAACTAGAACATGCTCAAAAGGACATGGTAAGATTGCAAATAATAACATTTTGAGACTTATCAGGAAATAACATCAGGTTGCAATGTTTAGAGCTATCAGACAACATGTTACAGGAACTTATCATGGCAAACAAAGGTATTGCATGATACTACTAAATGCATAGAACAAGAGTCCCTTACTGACCATGAGCCAAAAAGGCATATAAAAAATGATGGCACCCATGTAAACATGGCAAGTTATATGACAGATTCAAACATGGCAGGAACAACAATAAGTAGGCATGTTGGTGAGCTTGAACCACTCACCACAGAGCAATACATGGCATGGCAAGGCAACCAACAGTAAGAAGGCATGTTTATGAAGCTAAGCATGGCAAGAGAAAGTTCCTAGGGTGCATGGATCACTAGAAAAGTACATGGCCAAAACTGAACTTCATGTTAACAGGTTGACAGCAACATTATTTAGCAACTTTGGAACAAGATTACAACAAGCTATAGTAGTCTATAAATGCAACCAGGGGCATGAATGGATAGAGCATAACATGTATAACAAAACATCCTTAGTGAACATCTCCAGAATAATGCACGAAATGACTTGTAGCAGCAGATTTACATAGCAACAAAATATAACAGAATCTGTCTAGCAAAACAGCAACAGCAAGTATCCTACTTAACAAGCTCGATGCACTCACTACACAAGTCACAAAAATACATGGATGGCACCACTGGAAAGATGGCATGACATATATCAAAACACATGTAGACATCAACTTCATAGGATGAACACATCAATCATGGCAAAAATGACAAATGAGCAAGTTATAACAGTTTCAGCAGATTAACAGCAACATGCACTCTTCCAACAGCATTTCGGGCATCAAGATGAGCTCAAATGAAAATGATGCAATGAGATGAAATGAAGTACTCGTTGAGACGAACAATTTGACATATTACACGCACGAAACGGAGCTACGGATGCAGAGTTATGATGCGATGAACATGGCATGATAGTGCAAAATACAGGGACTTAGTGGAATTTTCGGAGGGGAAAGTCAACCTCGTGCACGGATTCCGAGGACGGCCGGGGCTCTCGCCGGAGTTGCGGTAGAGGCGGCCGGGGAGGAAGAAGAGGGCACCGGAGATGGGGGTCGTCCGATCCAGCCCTCCCGCGGCCGGATCTGGCCGGGGCGAAGGAGATCGGCGAGGGGCGCGGGGAGGCGCGCCGGCCGGCGCCGGAGGAGGCGCGGCGGCGACCTCTGGCACGGGCGGCGAGGATGGAGGCGCGGGCAGCGGCTGCGGCCGGACGCGGAGGTGGGGCGAGGCGCCCGGGGCAGCGCGAGGCGACGGGCGGCCGGAGAGCTCGGCGACGGGAGGATCCGACGCGACGCGCGGCGGCGGGCGAGCGCCGGCGAAGCTCCGGCGGGGCGAGGTCGCGGCGCGGGGAACGGCGGCGCGGGACAGGTGGCGTGACGGGGTTGGAGCGGGAGGCGGCGGCGATGACGTGGCAGCCCGTGGTTGGCTGGAGCGACGTGTCCGGCGGACATGTCCGGCGCGGATGGACATGTCCGGCGGCGCGAGGAGGAAGACTGCTAGGGTTAGACCGGGATTTCGGGAGAGATGCACATATATATAGGTAGAGGGATCTAGGAGAGTCCAAATGAGGTGCGGTTTTCGGCCACGCGATCGTGATCGAACGACCGAGAGCATGGAGGGGAGTTTGCTGGGTTTTGGGCCACTTTTCAGGGGGTGTTGGGCTGCAAAGAAAAGAGGCTTATTACGGTTACCCGGTTAACCATTGGAGTACCAAACGACCTCCAAATGGCACGAAACTTGACAGGCGGTCTACCAGTGCTATACCAAGGCCGCCTGGCAAACCTCAGGCCATTCCGAGAAAGTTTAACACCCGCTCACAATGAGAGACAAAAGGGGAGTGCCGGATCGCAAAACAGACAACGGGGAAAATGCTCGGATGCAAGAAACGAACACGTATGCGAAATGAGATGCACATGATGACATGATAAAATGCAATACGCAAGCAAATGACATGGCAACGACGGCGAATAACTGGCAGACACCTGGCGCATCGAATCCGGGGCGTTACACATGGTCCTCAGTTCAATATTTAAAATGAACATGAAACTGAAACATGAATATTAAGTCTAGTACTACAGTACATGCAAATGTTATGTTTAGGCGGAGCTATGATTGTCGGGGGTCAACCTTTCGACCTTAGATATAATTGTCGAGCTTTGTTTAGGGTTGTTTAGATTATATTTGTCCCCACCCTCCCAACCACCGATTGGTTGTGCACCCCCCACCCCTCCTCCACGAGGGAATATCATGTGCCCCCATACCTTAGATGCTATATGCCGATACGAGTTGCTTGGAGCTTGTAGATCTGAGATATAGCAGCTCACATGATGTGTCTTAATTTTTTTTGCAGGAAACCTTAATGAGTTTGAGAATTGCACACAATTTGTACAAAAACTACTTAGATGCCCTTTGATCCCATATCCAACGACCTCGAAGCTCGTATCACCGTAGCATCTAAGATGAAGGAGGACATCATATTCTCGTCTATGTAAGAATATTGTGTGCTACCACACCTTAGATGCTTTGATGATACAAGCTCTTCGGAGGCGTTGGATTTGTGACCCAACACCTCCTCGGTGGTTCGAATGGTTTTTTGTAGAAAAGCCCCAAAAGAGTTCGGCCACTGCTTACAAGCACAAAGACTGCTCAGATGCCATTGGATCTCAGATCAAATGACCTCCAAGCTCGTATCACCATAGCATCCAAGCTGCTATAGCACCTTATGTTTTCTCGCACGGGAGAGTATGAGGTGCTCCCGCACCGTAGATTCTATGGTGATACGAGTTCACTAAGATCTAACGGCCCACAGTAGGAGGTTTGAATGTTTTTGCAATATATGGCTGATAGAGTTTGGGAAATGCGCAGAAAGTACAAGTGCTACGCATGTGCCATCTGATCACTGATCATACGACATAGATGCTCATATCACCGCAGCAGGTAATTAAGCTACGGGGAGCACCTAATATGAGCACCGGGGAGCCGTTGGATCGAAGATGCAGCGGCACACACGAGGCCTGAATGTTTTATTTGCAAAAAAACTTTGGAGAGTTTGGAAATTGCGCATAATTACAAAGACTACTCCCATGCCATTGGATCTCACTTCCAACAGTGTAAGAACTCGTATCACCATAGTATGTAAGCTGCGGGGTGGATGTGATATTCTATGTTGCTGTCATTTTTGTTCGTAAACTTGCAAAATACGTGTAAATCGTGCCGTTACTTGTCTAACCGTGCAAAGTGTTTGTTCAAAAAAACCATCCTACACTGAAATATCGGAACAACACACGGGGGTCCCACTTGTCATTAATCATATTTGGACCTAAAACTAACAAATCTGAAAGACGAGATTCGAACTGGCAACCTGGACTACAAAGCGTAAGTCGATAGCCTGAAAAAACAAACGGTTGTTGGCTTTGTCCCATAACTTGATTTTATACAGTACACTTGCGTTGAGTAGAGTAGAGGGAGTGCCTCGTCAACACGTGCATGACCATTGTCTCACTTACTAGTGGGTCCCAGGTCTGCAATCTCAATCTCTCTTCTCTCCATCGTCTAACCTTTGCACGGGCACACATGAAGAGCGGCGCTAGCTTGCCGTGGTGTTATTACAACTAAAAAAAAGCTTGGAAAATAGAAGAATCGCCTAGAACAAGAGACGTTGTGGCTGGTCGAGACGGAGCTAACCGTGCCACGTTTGCATGATGAAGCTGTGTGGCTAGTGGGGTGTTTTTGATCGACTGGTTGGGTCCCGAGGTCGAACCATAGGTACTACGTCTGATACAGTATATTTTTACATGCACATTTTTCCTCCGTGCCGAGACGTGGCACACCCTACCGCGTGGTTTCGGGGTCCTCCCGGGTGGTGCACGCATATATTCTTCCTGACGTGGGACGCCCTACCACACGTTTTCTGGGTCCTCCTCGGTCATAACGCCGAAGCAAGTAAATGAGTCATCAAATCACGAAAGACCACCTTTCCCGTCGAGTACATCAGTGAAGCACGGTGGCTAGCTAGTTGGGCTAGTTCGACCGATTAGCTAGGCCGCCGCCACATTTGTTTTTTCACCCCTTTTTTTATCTACTTGCCGGCAGGTAAATTTAAATATCCACCACGGCATTGCTCTGGTGTTTGGGTGCGGCGGGATTTTTAATTTTTTGATTGACGGGAGCAGGCGCGGCAGGATTTTTAATTTTTTGATTGACGAGAGCAGGTGCGGCAGCAATTAGTCACGATGACTCCGCCTGTAAAAACCCACTGCTCCCTGATGTGAGAAGTCGTCGACTGGTGTTTTACCATGGTGAAAACCAAAAGATTCCCCGCTCCTCGGCTGGCTCCCTCCGCCTTCCCGTAGATTGCATTGCCTTTCACCCGTTTCACCCCCTTTGCTTCCTCTCCCCATTGCTTCTACCTAGTGACATGGCGGTGCAGCAGATCACGGAGTCCGAGGTGAGGTGCCTGACACAGGAGCTCCATGCCAAGGATGCGGAGCTCAGGGCCAAGGACGTGGAGCTCCGTGAGCTCAAGGAGGAGAGGAGTGCCATGCTCCTGCGTTATGTGCGGGAGTTCACGGAGCTTCAAAAGCAGTAGGCGTCCACCACAAAGATGCTCGAGGCGCTGGCGGCGTTGCTGCAGAAAGCGGGAGATACGATAGGCCATCAGGGGAGCCGGCTGGAGCACGAGCGGGTCGATCATGACGAGGTCCAGGATCGCCTCAGCCACTTGGTGAACCAAGTTGCCACGCACGTGTTGCGGCTGCGCGATGCCTACCGTCGTGCCAGTGCGACGATGCCGGCCATCGGGCTAAACCCGTTCGACCACCCAGTCGACTTCAACGAGCTGCAGCTTCCGGACCTGGTCTCCTTCTTCACCTATATCTCCGAGGAGCTGAGCCGTCTCCGCGCGATGGTGGGGGCTGAGCTGGACAAGGAGGGATTGCGGGCTACCGTCGCCGTTGCCGGGCGAATCCTTTCAGGGCTCCGTCACCGAAAATCCATTCGTGCCATTGGATGCCGTGTTTATGAGCTGGCTCCCGTCGACCGGGAGCGGGCTCTGCGGGCGGTTGCACCCTGCATCACCAACATCGTGCGCCTCGAGAAGCAGAGGGACTTCAGTGGTGTTTAGGCGCCCTCTGCATGGGCATGTCCATGTCTCGATGCAACATGACCGTTGCATCAAACTCAGACGGTGTAGATCAGTCACTGTAGCACAAAGCGTGTGGGTGTGTTTGGTTGCATTCTCATCTCAATATAGTTGTTTCCTCTTCGTGTATTTTTGTCAACCTACTAGTGTGGACTCATGCACCCTTCATGCACTCTGCCAAACACCCAAAAGTGGGTCGAGAAGGAAACTTTTGGTCCCATCCCGTGCACCCTTCATACACCCTGTCTAACACTATTGGATGTGCTTCATATGGTTCATGTTTCATGGAGTACTGTAGCACCGTACTCTCCGTGCGCTATGGACCTAGTTCTGTTAACATTGATCTCACCGTTCATTCTCGACCGGATAGTCGAAAAAGCGGTACTATGTTACATATAGGAGTAGTTGACATGCGCACAACGTCATTTGTTATCGTCATATCTGACTACACTAGCAACAAGATTGTGTAGTACTGACGTATGAACCACTACACATGCCTAGTAGTAGGAGCACTATGTATGTTCAAGTGGCTGCCGTGTTTCGCACTCCTCCGTCGTAAGAGTGGAAACGCTTGTTGTAATCATTTTTTTGTTCAGAATGAAAAATAGTGGACACGCTCTACCATGCGGATCCTCCTCCAGCCATGCACTAAATTACTCACTTTCGCCGACGTGTGGGACAGCCAGCACCTGGGTCCACCAGCCATGCACTAAATTACTCAGTAGTAGAGTGACGGTAGACTACCCCAATTGAACCGCCGCAGTAATGCCCAATGAGCCGTCAAATCACAAAACCCCCTCCTTTCCAGCAGTAAGTTGGACGAACGAAGCAACCATCATTTCACTCTTCTCTTTCAGCTTCCTCTCTTGAAGAAAACCCCACTCACTTTGCTTCTCCCTCATCTCGTTCCTCCTTTCACTCTTCTCTCTCAGCTTCCTCTCTTGGATGGATGCCGGAGCACCGGCCGACGTGATGTCTATGGCTCTGGCCAAAACCGTCAAGGCTCATGGTACGAAGAAGCACAAGCACCCCACCAAGACTACCACCGACAAGCTCAAAGCCATCGCCCTGTCCAAGCCCCCCTCTCCAGGATCCCTCATTAAGCAAGTCCGGGTAATGTCTCTTGTTGACGATCTTTTTCTTGATCTTGATCGTGTTTTCTCATCTAACACGCAGTACTAGTACTGGTAGTACAACTTTCTGGGTGATCTTGCATGTGATTTTAGTGTGCCAAATGATGGTTCTAAATTCCTCTTTTGACCAAAACATGCGAGAGGTTGACACTGATTTCTTATAGATTACTTTCAATTACTCCCTCTGTCCCAAATTTCTTGTGTTAGATTTGTCTAGATACGGATGTATCTAATACTAAAATGTGACTTGATACATCCGTATCTAGAAAAATCTAAGACAAGAATTTTGGGACGGAGGGAGTACTTTATGAACATCAATGCTACCTTTTAAGAGGGTATATTTGCCTCAGTAACTTGTGTTATGGATATTGCATGTAATCCCTCTGCTCTCATGCCTTTGAAGACATGTTCTAGTGTCTTTGTTCACTCATTTCTATGCATATATGTAGTCATATATGGAGTATAATGTCGAAAATCATCTTATATTTCTGAACGGAGGTAGTAATAAAATATGGTTCTGTTTGAATTAGAACCAGGTCCGTGGTGGAGATGAAGTTCTCAAAGTCATGCCGTGTGAACTGGAAGACCTAATGATGAGTTCTACTGCTGAAATATCCAGCTCTTGTGTCCTTGTCGCCATGTGTCCTGAACTAGTGTTTTCCTGTAGCATTGTTGTCAGGCGTGTTCTTAGGGCTGTACTTGACCACAACAATTTCCTGGTTGTGCCTTCGATTATGAAGGGTGTGGTTCTTGTAAAGCTTCCCAACAAATCTGATGCGGCCTGTCTTCATCATCATGTTTATGAGTGGAAAGACCACTCTGTTAGGTTCTCCAAGGTTGACAAGATGGTGATGGTGCATGTAGACATCTCACACGAAGTCCATGGCGTAGTCAGTTATGCGGGGTTCATCCCGTAGGTCGGTGGCAAGAAATAGTGTGCAGAGTTTAGTTAGTGCAACTTTGCTTGTCTGTAGTAAGTACTATTGTTTAGTACTTGATTTGTGTTTGTGAACCCTGTATTGTTTATTAGTATTGCCGCTTTTGGTGTGTGGTCAGTCCTGAGAACGGTCTATGTTAATGTCTGTCCACTCAATTCAGTCTGTACATTTTGAAGTATCCAGATCATATTTTTTGTGAGGACGGCTTATCAATTATGGTTACACTCCGATATCTGTATGCATTGCAGGGTTTATCGCACCCACCAGGATTTCCAGTCCCATGGATGTTCGGTCCATACGATTTGTCACGACCTTTGGACTGTCCTGCTTGTGGGAGTAGGTGGGGCCCCTACATGCCACGCATAGTTGGACGATCAATCTTCTGTTTAGTACTTCAACATAGTGATTTCCTGGTAAGGATTCACTCGTGCACATCAAGTAAATCCTATTGATTTACTGTCTAAATCTTATTGATTTAATGTCATGTTTTCTTTCTTTTCCTGCAATTTTGCGATGCAGGTTTTGCCATGTGACATTCATCACAGAATAAACCGTTTGGTTTGCTCTACGATGGCTATTTTTGCAGGTTTCACTTCTTATGTCGTGTTAGTAACGAAGGCACTGTCCATCACTTATATTACTGGAAAAAATTGGATCAGTCTGTTGTCTGAGTACAAGTTGAATCCCTATGATGAACTATAGTTTGGTTTAACAAAAATGCCACAATTAGTCCTTCTCGCGTTTAAAAGAAATGAAGAAAAAACTGGATCACGGTCATGGATCCTAGTCAAGTTAGAAAGCTGATCATAGTAGACCAGACACGATCTCCGTTGTCTCGCACAGATTGAGCACCGGCAGTTGCTCTAGCACTGACAGCGGCGGCAGCTCAGTCTGATCCAGCTGAGGATTGGGCACCGACCACGTCAGTGGATCAGTCTGATCTACCGGAGGATCGGGCATCGACACCGGCACCTGCTCCGACACCGGCACCAGCTCTACAAGGAGCACTATCTCCGGCAGCAGCAGCAGCTTCGGCACCTGCACCAACACTTGCACTTGCATCTGGTCCGGCCCGTGCAGTTGCACCGGCAACAGACTGGGCTGCAGTTTGCACTTCATATACCAAAGTCCTTACAAAAACCGACATGTCCACCTTCTTGGTAAGCATTGGCCGCCCAAGTGCTTCGTTCTTTTTTCTTTCCATGTTGTTTCACATGATTCACTGTGTTGATCTAACTGTTTGGGTATGTCTTCTTGTTTGCAAACAGAGAATTCCTAGAGCAACGAGGGAGTCGTTCAACAATCTGGGCGACCGCGGCCAAGTTTCTCTTACCATGCGCAGCCTTGGTGTGAATGAACCTGCTCAATATACCGTAAGTACAAAGGATGGTCGCATGATGATCGATGCTAAAGGATGGTCAAGGTTCAAATCTAAATCATATCTTGCGGTAGGGGATGATGTCAAAATTGAACTTGCTCGGCAAGGAGAGCTGGTCCAAATCAACTTTGAAATTCTTGAGTAGCAGCACGCAACTGCCGAACTGATCTATCCTCCGAGAGATTTTGATGTAATAATCTGGCATGGTGAAACAAGTGTCCTGTGTGTATAAGTAGTACGACAGTATTATTTATCACATGGTATATCATTGATAGAATTGCAACTCTGATTGCTGGTTAGGAACTGTCGTTCGATTTCATTCCAACAGCTGTCGTGCTTTATTCAATTTTGTGTATTCGCCTTGCGACAGCATCTAAAACCAGCGCAGTACCGATCGCTTGCAATATGAAAAGTGCTGAGGTAGAACACATGGGCCCCCAAACATGCAGGGTCGGCCTGCGCCCCAAAGTCCAGAACCGTGAGCCTATCTGAGTATTATATTCTCAGCTGAACCCCCATAAAAAAAGTTGAACCCCCATAATGCCCGTGCGTTGCAGAGGGGGTATATTTCTCAGCAAGGTGAGCATGTGATATAAAAGATTTGTATATATTTCTTTACAGAGGGAGTATCTCTCTGTCAAAAAATATATTTATGTGTAACTAGTTACTCCTGTCTTTCTACTTCCTTTCACTGATATGTGGGGCAACTGGCAACGGGGTCCACATGCCATATGCACAAATTAGAGTGCACAACTTCACGGTAGACACACCCCGGTCGTGGCGCCGCAGTAATGCCCAATGAGCCGTCAAATCACAACCCCCCCCCCTTTCCAAATTTAGCAATAAGCTGGATGAACAAAGCGATAATATTTCACTGGGCCTGAATCCCCTTCTCCCTCGTCTGCTTGTTCAGAGAAAACCCCCGCTCGGCCATTGCATAGGGTTTTCTCATGGAGAACCAGGTACGAATTCTTCATCCATCCCCGATAAATCCAAGTCCCTTGGTCGCAGGTAATCCTAGGATGGCAGCCGCTGCTGTTGATGCATTTTTCTTCGTACTGAATCTAGTGTGTTTCAGTTGTAGTGCCCAAAGAGCGAGTACCCTACAGATTTCTGCACCCTCGGCGAGACGCCACACTTGTTCCTTCTCATCATAACATAGCATTTTGAAACGTGCACAGTATGTTCCTAGAATCCTCTTCTCTATCCGAGAGGGTGGGGTTTTTTTGAACATGATGTGTTCTCATATTATTTTTCCTGCAGTGTATTATTTGCTCTGCCAGAACACATGTACTCAAGATGCTCGGCCTTGCCATAACTGAATACACTAGTTTAATGGTCATAGTGAAGACAAGCCATGGATATTACTTCCGAGTTGGGTTCATAAACCAAGAAGATCGATGCTTTTTTATGGCCGAACTTGGATAAACTTTCTCAAGTGTTACGGACTGAAAGTTGGCGCACGAATGTTGATGGAAATAGCAGAACCTGGTCTCATCTTCACTGTGATCTTCCACCCCGACGTCGTCCCAATTGTTCATCCATGTTAGTTTTGTATCTGGTTCTTGCTTGTTGCCTCGATTACTTCTTAATCCACCTATTCTGTCTAAGTAATCACAATTTAACTTTAGAAGTAGCAACAAATCTCTCACGAAGATGCTACTTCTAACTAATATTTTCTTATAATTGGTGGCACGTGTAGGTTCTTTCAGAGTTAAGCAGTCTTCTCGTCTGTTACTCTATAATAACTCAACTGTTACTAATGGCACTGAAGTTGACTGGATCGACGTCCATAAGTTCCTACACTTTATTGATCGTCTTGAGGTCCTTGTGGGGCGTTTCAATGGTGGAAGGCCACGTGGGATATGTGTGCCTCTGCTGCACTCGTTGAACAGGTCCAACTGTGTCGAGAAACTTATGGTACGAGCTGTTTTCTGTTATACATGTTGTTCATAAACTATTGCTTATACACAGTTTTACAGTTGTGATCTTCTTGAAACAGGAACTGCTGAGTTCTATTGTTCCTATACAGATGCCTGACCATGGTCGGGTCATACTTGCACTTGGTCACAACATGATGTTTATGTCGACCTACTCAATTCCCCTTGGAGGTGAAAAGATACTTATTCATGGGTGGTCTCAAATAATGAAGGCTCGTCCATCTTGGAGAATAGGACAGAAGATTATGTTCATGCTTTTCCATGGCTCTAAAGTGAATATCCTATTTATTGACCATGTTGCGAGATGAAGCCGCTTTCAGAAGGTTGTGGATGCGCGGGGTGGCGTCTGGGCCTTGTCATGGGGCTTGGCGGCCTCACCCTTGGTTAACTGTAGGCAAAGTAGCATTGTTCGAGGTGTGCTTTGTATGGTTGAACCTGTATAAGTACTCATACTGCTTTCAGTTTTGGTTGTTAAGTGCCCCTACTGGTTTTAGTTAAGGTTGTTAAGTACTCCTGCTGCTTTTACAGTCTGTCATGTTTCTTCAGTCCTGTCTTCCTCCAGCCGCCAAAACCAAACCAGCGCCGGCGGGGCTGCCTGCTTCCGCCTCCCACGGCTGGCTGTGCCTCAGCGCACGCATCGCCGCCCCACCGTCTCCTAAATCGTTAACGCCGACGTCCTCCGCGCGCTTTGGTGCGCTCGCCGCGGTGCTGCCCTCTCACGTTGTCAACATCGTCAACAAACAACAAGAATCGGCAGAAGTACGTGGAGAGGATGACAGTAGGGACCCACCATGTCAGCGTATGGAAAAATAAAATGCTTCCTCCTAGTGTTTTCCTGACATCGGGGACCCACGACATTGTGAGCGTATATAGTCAATAGACAAGAGAACAACACAAGATCGGCTGACACCTGGGATGTAGCTACTCGAGCAGTATTTTTTTTGTTTAGTATTGTTGAGACGGAGCAGGGTTTGAACTGGGTTGTGGTCCGTCTAGCCCAGGCTTATATTTTATGTTCACCATGTGACCAGCCCAGGTATTTTTTTCTTTGTGAAAATGAGCTTAGTTTATTTTTTCTGAAGAATACCCAATCCAGGCCTACTTATTTTTCTACGCCCTCATGGGCTGCAACTCTTTCAAGACTCCTGCAAATCTTGAAAGTAATATGAAATGGGTTGTAAATATAAAAACAAATGACAAATTGGCAATTACTTTATAATTTCTGATTTTTTTCACATTTTCAGATTCCTATTTCACTGGGCATTAACCTAATTTAAATATATCTTCAAAGTACTTTAAATCTGGCTCGACATTTCGGTATTAAAAATAGTTTGGAACCCACAGAAATATGCGAAATTGGCCCTGGCCAACCAAAAAAACGACTGCAATAAATTGCATAAGAAGTTGCCATGAGCTATATATAAATTATTAAAAAAAAGAGGGAGTGGTCTGACTTGTGGGCCTGTTTACTTGACGCGTATGCAAGATTTTTTTAGTTATTATATACTACGTCAACAAACGATTCTAGCAGACGTAACCGTTGGATGTCAATCCAACGGCCGTCGTGTTTCTTCAATCTCTGATCTTCTTGCTCCAGCCGCCAAAGAAGCACCGGCAGGACCGCCTGCTCCTGCCTCCCGTGGCCGGCTATGCTGCCGCGCAGGCCTCAGCGCCCCCTACTACTCTCACCGCTGGCCAGGGCATCCCTCTACTCATCCACACCCCCTGTTATTCTGCGGCGACGGCAGCCTCACACCGCAGCCGAACCGGTGAACCCTCGTACTCCTCTCCGCGCGGGCTTCCACTGCCGCGTCTTCCCCGGCTCCGCGTCGTCCCCTTCCTAGGCCTCACCGTCGTCCACCGTCGTGGTGCTCTCGGCGCGGCGTCGTCAATATGGTCAACAACCGACTTCCATCGGAAGAGTACTGTACATGGAGAGGCTGACAGCTGGGTCCACGGCAGCCGCAAGGAAGTGCCTCCTTATTACACGGAAAATAATTATTCCTCCACCTGACAGCAGGGACTAATACGTCTCCAACGTATCTATAATTTTTGATTGTTCCATGCTATTATATTACCCCTTTTGGATGTTTATGAGCTTTATTTTACACATTTATATCATTTTTGGGACTAACCTACTAACCGGAGGCCCAGCCCATATTGTTGTTTTTTTGCCTATTTCAGTATTTCGAAGAAAAGGAATATCAAACGGAGTCCAAATGGAATGAAACCTTAGGGAGCGTTATTTTTGGAACAAATCTAATCCGAAGAGCCTAGAGTGCAAGTCAAGAAAGCTCCAAGGGCCCCACGAGATAGGAGGGCGCCCCCCCCCTGTAGGGCGTGCCCCCCTGTCTCGTGGGCCCCTCGGGCGGCCACCGACGTACTTCTTCCTCCTATATATACCTACGTACCCCGAAAACATCCAGGAGCACCACGAAACACAATTTCCACCGCTGTAACCTTCTGTATCCGCGAGATCCCATCTTGGAGCCCTTGCCGGCACTCTGCCGGAGGGGGAAGCAACCACGAAGGGCCTCTACATCAACATCCTTGCCCCTCCGATGAGTTGTGAGTAGTTTACCACAGACCTACGGGTCCATAGTTATTAGCTAGATGGCTTCTTCTCTCTTTTTGGATCTCAATACAATGTTCTCCCCCTCTCTTGTGGAGATCTATTCGATGTAATCTCTTTTTGCGGTGTGTTTGTCGAGATCCGATGAATTGTGGGTTTATGATCAAGTTTATCTATGAATAATATTTGAATCTTCTCTGAATTCTTTTATGTATGATTGATTTATCTTTGCAAGTCTCTTTGAATTATCAGTTTGGTTTGGCCTACTAGATTGATCTTTCTTGCCATGGGAGAAGTGCTTAGCTTTGGGTTCAATCTTGGGGTGTTCTTACCCAGTGACAGAAAGGGTTGCAAGACACGTATTGTATTGTTGCCATCGAGGATAACAAGATGGGGTTTATATCATATTGCATGTGTTTATCCCTCTACATCATGTCATCTTGATTAATGCGTTGCTCCGTTCTTATGAACTTAATACTCTAGATGCAGGCAGGAGTCGATCGATGTGTGGAGTAATAGTAGTAGATGCAGGCAGGAGTCGGTCTACTTGTTATGGACGTGATTCCTATATACATGATCATGCCTATATAATCTCATAATTATGCGCTTTTCTATCAATTGCTCGACAGTAATTTGTTCACCCACCGTAATACTTATGCTATCTTGAGAGAAGCCTCTAGTGAAACCTATGGCCCTCGGGTCTATCTCTTATCATATTTGCTTTCCATCTACCTTTATTTGCATCTTTACTTTTTGCGTCTATATCAAAAATACCAAAAATATATTTATCTTATCATACTATCTTTATTAGATCTCACTTTCGCAAGTGGCCATGAAGGGATTGACAACCCCTTTATTGCGTTGGTTGCGATTTCTCAGTTTGTTTGTGTAGGTGCGTGGGACTTTTGAGGAGCCTCCTACTAGATTGATACCTTGGTTCTCGAAACTGAGGGAAATACTTACGCTACACTTTGCTGCATCACCCTCTCCTCTTCGAGGAAAACCAAGGCAAGCTCAAGACATAGCAGGGACCCACCGGACGGGCCACCAGTATTTCGTGAAAAAAACATTTCCCCTGACTGC
>NC_041389.1:137492640-137494543 GCF_002162155.2 Triticum dicoccoides
CTGTCAGCTCGGACCCACCGGAAGTGCCTCCTTATTACGCACAAAAAATGAATACCCCCTTGCTAGCTGGGGCCAACCTTGGTGGGAGGCTGACTTGTGGGCCTACTAAGTTGACTGGGACGGAGGCCTTTGTCAACTTTAGTCAATATATGAACGATTCTAGCTCCAGTGACCGTACGACGTCAATCCAACGGCCGTAGTGCTTCTTCAACCTTTGGTCTTCTTGCTCCAGCCGCCCAAAGCGGCGTCGGTCGTGCCGCCTGCTCCTGCCGCCTGTGGCCGGCTGTGATGCCGCGGAGGCCTCACCGCCCCCTACTACTCCCACCACTGGCTAGGCCATCCCTCTACGCACCCGCACCCCCTGTTATTCTACGGCGATGGCAGCCTCACACCGCAATCGAATGAGTGAACCCTCATACTCCTCTACGCGTGGGCATCCACTGTCGCGTCTCCCCGGCTACGCGTCGTCCCCTTCCTAGGCCTCGCTGTCGTCCACCGCCCTGGTCCTCTCGGTGCGTCATGGTCAACGTGGTCAAGGAATGGCTTCCATCGGACGTGGACTGTACGTGGAGAAGCTGACAGCTGGGTCCACGACCGCAGCAAGGAAGTGCCTCCTTATGACGCGCAAAATAATTATTCCTCCACCTGACAGCGGGGACCCACTGGATGGGCCACCGTATTTCGCAAAAAAACGTTTCCCCCTGACTGCTGGGACCCACCAGCTACACCTTCGCACGCAAGGAAGTGTGTCCGGGCAAAAAAATACGATTCGCCCCTGACTTCTGGGACCCACCAGCTACATATTCGCAGGCAAGGAAGTGCGTCCGGGCAAAAAAACAAAACGATTTGCCCCCCTGACTGTTGGGACCCACCAGCTACATCTTCGCAGGCAAGGAAGTGCCTGACAGTCGGGACCCACCTGGTCGAAGCGTACGTAGCGTTGTCATTCTGGTCGTAAACGTGTACGTACATACTGGTCGATGTAGAGGCACGCACGTGTCGTAGTAGAGGCGCACACGTATCATAGTAGAGGCGCGCACGTAGCATGTACACGTACATACAGCGGCGAGGGTGCAAGAAAGAAAATATGGCCACGTACGTACATACAGGCAGGGTCTCGAACGCCTATCGCGCATACGTACATGGCTGGGTCGGAACGGAGAAACAGTGTCATCGTCGTGTTCATGGGGAGCCAACCGGCTGGCTCAAAACGGAATGCGTGGTCGTGTTCATCGGGAGGGTTTGGATGGAACAGGCGATGGAAACGAGGCCTGGCGTACCGCACAACGGAGGAAACGGCCTTGTGTTCGACCGGCCACGTTCGAAACGGGATCCTGTTGATCGGGAGGGGCCTGGCGTACCGCAAAACAGAGGAAACGGACCTCCTATGGTCGAAACGGGGGTCCTGTTGATTAGGAGGGGTGTGGCGTACCGCAAAACGGAGGAAAGGATCTCCTATCATCGAAACGGGGATCCTGTTGATCGGGAGGGGTGTGGCGTACCGCAAAACGAATGAAACGGACTTGTATTGGAGCTCTACGGTCGAAACGGGGGTCCTGTTCATCGGGAGGGGTGTGGCATACCACAAAACGGGACTCCACGGGACACTGTTCATCTCCACCATCTACCTCCTCTAGCCTCCACGGGCTACCGTCGACCTCCTCCAGCCTCCACGGGCTCCTGTTCATCCAGCCTCCACCGCGCGCTACTCCACCGGCTACTGTTCAACCACCCCTCCACGGGCACCCCTCCACCGTCTACTGTTCATCCAGCCCTCCACACCACGGGGTCCTGTTCAACCACCCCTCCACGGCCACCCCTCCATTGTCTACTGTTCATCCAGCCCTCCACACCACTGGGTCCTGTTCATCCAGAGGCAATGACACCGCCCACTATTCATCCA
>NC_041389.1:137494852-137516003 GCF_002162155.2 Triticum dicoccoides
GAAGGAATCGCTCCATTGGGTTCAGTTAACAGCCGTCGATCGATCGCTCGGGTTCAGTAACGCGTAGCCTGCAGTGCAATTGCTCGGGTTCAGTTAGAGGCCAACGCCTGCTCGGGTTCAGTTAGAGCCAACGCCTCGCACGTGTACGAGAGAAACGCCCATCGCTCGGCCCCCGACCTCCCACCATAACCGGGAACTCCCTGAAATTTTCCTCCCCCTCGCTTCTACCATGGTTTTTTCCATCATGGACGGCCCAAAGAATGTCATGTAGCTGCGTCTCCGGCCCACCCAGGACGAAAAGCCCATTTTCTGTCATGATTTTTGTCATAAAAGTAGGAGCCCACCACATCTATGATGATACCGGGTTTTGTCACAATTATCGTCATAGAAGTGTCATATGTATGACAGAAAAAAATTCGTTCGGCCCAAAATGTCACGGATGTGTCTTTTTTTGTAGTGTTACACATATACCCATGCATATGTAGTGTAGATCCTTGCTTGCGAGTACTTTGGATGAGTACTCACGGTTGCTTTGCTCCCTCTTTTCCCTCTTTTTCCTCTTCTTCTCGGATACCGCAACTATATGTTGGAGCCTAGGAGCCAGAAGCCACCGTCGACAACGACTCCTACTACACTGGAGGTTCCTACTACTACGTGTAGGTCGTTGACGACGACCAGGAGTAGTTTAGGAGGATCCCATGCAGGAGGCATGCGCCCCTTTTGATCTGTTTCCCAGTTTGTGCTAGCCATCTTATGGCAACTTGTTTAACTTATGTCTGTACTCAGATATTGTTGCTTCCGCTGACTCATTTACGTTCGAGCACTCGTATTCGAGCCCTCGAGGCCCCTGGCTTGTAATATGATGCTTGTATGACTTATTTTACTTTTAGAGTTGTGTTGTGATATCTTCCCGTGAGTCCCTGATTTTGATCGTACACGTTTGCGTGCATGATTAGTGTACGGTTGAATCAGGGACGTCACAGAAAGCCGTAGTTTTCTCCTCCGTGCGAAGAGAGTGTTCACTGTTATCACTGAATGTTACGATGACATTAGGCCCTGACATTTTTATCTTCATATAAGCATAGTGTAGGACAGCGTTAAATCAAGCGAAAGCGGTTCGCCTGAGGAGTGCGTGATAACCATTGCAGAAGGATCGATGTTGAAGATTAAGTCTTCGCTTCGGAAGTTCTCGGGGGAGACGAAGACTACTTACAGAGTAATAGTCCTGGAGCATTGCGCCTCAACCCCTGGTATGACACCCTTGAAAGTGGTGTTACTGGGCTAAATCCTTGATTGATCAATGCCCATCCTTTTAACTGTATCCGCATAAATTAGGTTGAGGTTGCCGCCCCTTTCCATAAGGACTCGTGTTAGGTGAAGCCATCCACTATGGTATCAAACACCAGAGGCACCGTCCCTCCATGACGGATACTGGTCAGATGGTGTTGTCGATCAAAGGTGATCGGGCAAGCCAACCATAGATTGTACTTCAGCGCTACTGGCTCCGAGGCGTAGATATCTCAGAGCGCCTGCTTCCTCTCCTTTTTAGGGATATGAGTAGCTTCAAACATGTTAACATGCTTTACTTCGGGAGGGAATGATACGTCTCCAACGTATCTATAATTTTTGATTGTTTCATGCTGTTATATTATCATTCTTGGATGTTTTACGATCATTTTATAGTCATTCTATATCATTTTTTGGTACTAACGTATTGACATAGTGCCCAGTGCCAGTTGTTGTTTTCTGCATGTTTTTTACATCACAGAAAATCAATATCAAACGGAGTCCAAATGCAACGAAACTCCTGGAGGATTTTTTGGGCCAGAAGAAAGCCAGTGGGCCAAGGAAGCACCTGGGGGGATGCCCGAGGAGAGCAATAGCCACCAGGGCGCGCCAGGAGGCCCAGGTGTGCCCTGGTGGGTTGTGCCCACCTCGGGTGCCCCCCGAACCGCCTCCTTTCTCTATAAATACTTAAATATTCCAGAAACCCTAGGGGAGTCAATGAAATATTGATCCAGCCGCCGCAGAGTCCAGAACCACCAAATCCAATCTAGACACCGTCATGGAGGGGTTCACCACTTCCATTGGTGCCTCTCCTATGATGCGTGATTAGTTCTTTGTAGACCTACGGGTTCGTAGTTAGTAGCTAGATGGTTTCCTCTCTCTCTCTCTCTCTTGATTATCAATACAATGGTCTCTTGGAGATCCATATGATGTAAGTCTTTTGGCGGTGTGTTTGTTTCGATATGATGAACTTTGAGTTTATGATCAGATCTATGTTTTTATCCATAAAGTTATTTGAGTCTTCTTTGATCTCTTATATGCATAATTTCTTATAGCCTCGTATATCTTCTCTGATATTTGGGTTTTGTTTGTCCAACTTGATCTATTTATCTTGAAGTCGGAAGAGGTGCTTTGTAGTGGGTTCGATCTTAGGGTGCTTGATCCCAGTGACAGAAGGGGAACCGACACGTATGTATGGTTTCTACTAAGGATAACAAGATGGGATCTATATCTCCTCAACAGATAAACGGATCAAGTCTACATCATGTCATCGTTCTTATTGTATTACTCCGTTTTCTCATGAACTTGATACACTAGATGCATGCTGGATAGCGATCGATGTGTGGAGTAATAGTAGTATATGCAGGCATGAGTCATTCTATTAATCTTGGACGTGATGCCTATATAATGATCATTGCTTGGATATCGTCATGATTATTTGAAGTTTTATCAATTGCCCAACAGTAATTGTTTTCCCACCGTTTGCTATTTTTCTCGAGAGAAGCCACTAGTGAAACCTACGGCCCCCGGGTCTTCTTTCATCATATTTGCCTTTGCGGCCTATTTTCCCTTGCATTTATTTCAGATCTATTAAACCAAAAATACAAAAATACCTTGCTGCAATTTATTTGTTCTGCGATCTATTTATCCCATCTACCACTTTTACCTCACGTTATTTGCCTATCTTCAGGCGCCGTACCCGGAAGGGATTGACAACCCCTTTAACACGTCGAGTTGCGAGTATTTGTTATTTGTGTGCAGGTGTTGTTTACGTGGTGTGAGGACGTTCTCCTACTGGTTCGATAACCTTGGTCTCATCACTTAGGGAAATACCTACCATCTCTATACTGCATCATCCCTTCCTCTTTGGGGAAATACCGACGTAGTTGTAGCAGACATCAAAAGGAATTTCTCGCGTCGTTGCCGGGGAGGATCTTAAACATCAACCAGGTTCCTAATCACAAATCTCATCTCCTCGCAATTTACATTATTTGCCATTTGCCTCTCGTTTTTCTCTCCCCCACTTCATAAAAATTTGCTGTTTTATTCGCCCTCTTTTCTGTTCGTCATTTTCTCGTCAGATCTGTTTTCCGTGTGCAATCTTGCTTTTCACCTTTTGTCATTATGGATTTCTCTTCTTCTATTGCATTCACCCCAGAGAACGAGGTTCTCAACTTCAAACAAAAGGGAGGAGAAAATTTAAAAGATGCTTGGTATAGGATTTGCAATGCTCATAATAGATCTATCCGCAAGCAATCTACCGTTGTCCTTCTTTGTTGTTTTTATGTGGGCATTACCACTTGGTATAGATTCATACTTGATACGATTACCGGTGGGAATTTCTTGATGTGTCCTACTCTTGATGCTTTTAATACTTTGGGAAATTTGGTGGGTTCACCACCACTTGTGATCAACCAAACAATATTGACTCTCGAGCATGTTATGGAAAGACTAGATGCGATTGAAAAGAAAATTCTTACCGTAGAACATATTGAAAATTTTGGATAGAAAAATGCAAAGTTATGCTACTAAAGTTGGGTCAAAAGTGGGAGACGTTTTTAAGTTTCTAAAAGAAAAAGGAACTATAATTCATGAAAGAATTGAAGAGAGACCATCTGGGATTGATAAAATAGAAGAATTGCTTTCTAATCTAGGTACGGCTTTTGCTTCCGCTAAATCTCCCATGAAAATTAGCAAGACTACTCAAGTCACTAAAAAGAAAGGATCAACTTCTAACAATGATAAAGCAGATCGTAAGATGATTAGGATCCATCCCAACTTTATTGAAGTCATAAGAGATCCTTTTTGCGAAAATAAATTTTTCAATCTCATGCCTAGAAGTATTGCTGCTGAGAATTTATATAAAATCCTTGAAAAATCCTAAGTGTTCGATGGAAGAATTGGACGAAATGACAACACTTAGATCCTATGTGTTATGCGTAGCTAGGGGCGTAAAACGATACCGCTTGTTGGGAGGCAACCCAATGCATAAATTTATTTTTGCTTTTTGCTTTATATTATTGAGTGTTAGCAAAATTATGCTACTGTTATGATTGTGTTTTTGTGTTTTAATTAGTTTTTGTGCCAAGCAAGACCTTTGCGAAGACTTGGGTGAAAGTTTATTTGATCTTGCTGAAAAACAGAAACTTTTGTGCTCACGAGATCCTTTGTCATTTTTAACAGAAGAGTGATTTTCAAGTTGATTCTTTTTGAAGAGGATTAACAGACAAATTCCTCACGTCCACCAATTTATTTCATAATTTTTTGAGTTACAGAAGTATTCGAAATTTTCAGATTGCTACAGACTGTTCTGTTTTTGACAGATTCTGTTTTCTTTGCATTGTGTGCTTGTTTTGATGATTCTATGGTTTTCTTTGATGAGTTTTTGCCATAGAAAAGTTGGAATACAGTAGATATAATGCAAAAACAAAATAATAATAGGTTTTCTACAGTACTTATAGTAGTGGTTTGGTTTCTTATACCAACGGATCTCATGAAGATTTTGTTTGAGTTTTCTAAGATTGAAGTTTTCAAGTTTTGGGTTATCTTACGATAGATGAAGGAATAAGGATAAGCAAAAGGCTAAGCTTGGGGATTCCCGAGGCACCCCAAGATAATATTCAAAGAAGTAGCAAGCAACTAAGCTTGGGGATGCCCCCGAGTGGCATCCCCGCTTTCTTCTAACAACCATCGGTATTTTACTTGAAACTATATTTTTATTCGTCACGTGATATGAGTTTTGCTTGGAGCGTCTTGTATGATATGAGGCTTTGCTTGTTTCGCTTTGTGTTTTAAGTTTTGAATCCTTGCTGGGCACACCCTTTTGAGAGAGCCAAAAAAATTATGCTATGCTTGCTCCTATGCTTCACTTAAATTTTTAGAGCCATGGATTTGCTCTATTACTTCACTTATATCTTTTTGAGCACGGTGTGCTTTGTTAATTTTGAAGAAATGCTCTCATACTTCACTTAAATTTATTTGGGAGTCTATAAATTTTTAAGAAATTATCTCTTGCTTCACTTACATTATTTTGAGAGAAAGAAAAAACTATGCTCATGATCTTCACTTATATTTGTTTGAGCTTATCAAAAGCAACATATGAAAATAGTCCCAAAGTGATAGATATCCAAGGATATAACAAAAACTTTCATGAAGATCATTGGACAAAATAAACTTGATTCTTAGTAATGGTTTTGAGATCTGACAATATGATATGTGAGCCATGTTGATGAGTAATTGTGCTTTAGTAAGAATATTGATGTTAAGGTTTGTGATTCCCTATGCAAGCACGAAAGTCAATAGTTATGCAATGAAATTTATATCCTACTTATGGTGCATTATTCGGTGTTACTTATGCTTAATGCTTGGGTACGAGATTTTTTGCTTTTTGGTTGGTCGCTTCTTAATCTTTTTGCTAGCCTTCATTTTGCACTAAGTATGATCACTACTTGTGCATCCAAAACCCTTTAAACCAGTTTTGCATTATGAGTCCACTATACCTACCTATATGTGGTATTTTCATGTCGTTCTAAGAAAATTTGCATGTGCCATCTCTAATGTTCAAAATAAATTTCTCTTTTGTGTGCTCTACTACTCGCGAAGTGGTAAAGGGTAGCCAATATTTTCCATGCTAGATGTGTTATTTTCACGATGAGTGTTTATTCACTTGTCATTGCACGAGAGTACGACAAAGGTACTAGGGATGCCCAGTCCCGAAATGAATAATGAATTTACTTTATGTTGTCAAATAATAAATTCCTTGGAAAGTGTTGGTATGGAGGGCACCCGTGGATACGGCTAGCCATGAAAAGTGAAACTTATGGTGGAAAAAGGAACAAACTTTATTTTCTGTTTGGGAACCGCCTATGATGTATCTAGCATGGAAAGTGTTGGGATGATCTAAGTCGTTTTCGTTGGTAGGAAAAGTATGCCTCACAAAAATAAGTTTTATCTCTCAATTTAAGCTTTGAGCTCTGGCACCTCTACAAATCCCTACTTCCCTCTGCGAAGGGTCTTTCTTTTACTTATGCAATTTTTATTTTGAATTTGAGTCTCCATCTTCTCTTATAAAGCACCAACTAAGGGGCACTATGATCGTATTTGAGCATTGGGTGTAGCTAATATTCGAGTGTGTTCCATGAATGGATCAGTGATTAAGCATGATGGGCTAGGGATAACTTGCTTTAGTGTTGATATTTTGAAAGACATGGTTGCTTGTCGGTATGCTTGAGTATTAAAGTCTTCATGTCAAAACTAGACTATTGCTTTGAATCATATAAAAGTCCATATGTCCATGCTATAAAAAAAGATTATGATGAACATGTTAGTTAGCATTCCACATCAAAAATTCTGTTTTTATCATTTACCTACTCAAGGACGAGCAGGAATTAAGCTTGGGGATGTTGATACGTCTATCTATAATTTTTTATTGTTCCATGTTGTTATATTATCATTCTTGGATGTTTTACAATCATTTTATAGTCATTTTATAACATTTTTTGGTACTAACCTATTGACATAGTGCACAGTGCTAGTTACTATTTTCTGTATGTTTTTTACATTGCAGGGAATCAATATCAAACAGAGTCCAAACGCAACGAAGCTCCTGGAGGATTTTTTGGGCCAGAAGAATGCCAGTGGGCCAAGGAAGCACCTGCGGGGCTGCTCGAGGGGAGCAGCACCCACCAGGGCGCGCCAGGAGGCCCAGGCGTGCCCTGGTGGGTTGTGCCCACTTTGGGTGCCCCCCGAACCGCCTCTTTGCTCTATAAATACCCAAATATTCCAGAAACCCTATGGGAGTCGACGAAATATTGATCCGCTGCCGCAGAGTCCAGAACCACCATATCCAATCTAGACACCGTCATGGAGGGGTTCACCACTTCCATTGGTGCCTCTCCTATGATGCATGAGTAGTTCTTTGTAGACCTACGCTCCGTAGTTAGTAGCTAGATGGATTCCTCTCTCTATCTCTCTCTTGATTATCAATACAATGGTCTCTTGGAGATCCATATGATGTAAGTCTTTTGGCGGTGTGTTTGATCCAATATGATGAACTTTGAGTTTGTGATCAGATCTATGTTTTTATCTATAAAGTTATTTGAGTCTTCTTTGATCTCTTATATGCATAATTTCTTATAGCCTCGTATATCTTCTCTGATATTTGGGTTTTGTTTGGCCAACTTGATCTATTTATCTTGCAGTGGGAAGAGGTGCTTTGTAGTGGGTTCGATCTTAGGGTGCTTGATCCCAGTGACAGAAGGGGAACCGACACATATGTATGGTTTCTACTAAGGATAACAAGATGGGATCTATATCTCCGCAACAGATAAACGGATCAAGTCTACATCATGTCATCGTGAACTTAATACACTAGATGCATGCTGGATAGCGGTTGATATGTGGAGTAATAGTAGTAGATGCAAGCAGGAGTCGGTCTACTAATCTTGGGCCTATATAATGATCATTGCCTGGACATCGTCATGATTATTTGAAGTTCTATCAATTGCCCAACAGTAAATTTTTTCCCATCGTTTGCTATTTTTCTCGAGAGAAGCCACTAGTGAAACCTACAGCCCCCGGGTCTCCTTTCATCATATTTGCCTTTGCGATCTATTTTTCATTGCATTTATTTTAAGATCTATTAAACCAAAAATACAAAAATAACTTGCCGCAATTTATTTGTTCCGGGATCTATTTATCCCATCTACCACTTTCACCTCACGTTATTTGCCTATCTTGAGGCGTCGTACCCGGAAGGGATTGACAACCCCTTTAACATGTCGGGTTGCGAGTATTTGTTATTTGTGTGCAGGTGATGTTTACGTGGTGTGAGGAGGTTCTCCTACTAGTTCGATAACCTTGACCTCATCACTGAAGGAAATACCTACCGTCGCTATACTGCATCATCCCTTCCTCTTTGGGGAAATACGGACGTAGTTCTAGCAGACATTAGGGAACTATTTTTGGCCTCCATTATTTGGCCTGGGAGGTTCGTCCTCGTCCTCGCTACGAGGCTGGCCCTTGCCCTGGTTCTCGGCTATGATCTTACCGGCTTGTTTGATGACCGAGTAGTTCTGGTTACATTGATTAACGGGCTTGTCCGAAGTACCGTGTATTTGGCAAGGCTTGTCAAGGATTTTGTCCAGTGTGGACAGACCGTCCCTGTTCCCTTTAAAGGGCTTCTTTTTCTGGCCAGTCCCTGGATTTATAAATCCGGCATTCATGGTCACCTCATCGGCTTCACTGCAATTGCCTTTGTGCCAACACTTGTTGTTTTTGTTGTGTTGAGGCTTCCCGCTCCAGTCGCATGTTTCAAAGGTGTCAGGGTCGCCGCTGTTGTTGCCACTATGGTCCAACCAGCTATACTCTCATGCGTAGAACCAGATCATTAGGGAGGTGAGGGGCGCCATGGTCATCGACTTATCTTGTCCGAGCTATCGCGTCAGCCATTCATCACAGATGTTTTCTCGAAAAGCAGCAATCGCTTCTGCGTCAGGACAGTCTATGATCTGGTTTTTCTTGGTCAAGAACCAGTTCCAAAACTTCCTAGCTGACTCGCGGGGCTATTAGATGATATAGCTGAGGTCGTCAGCGTCCGGAGGACGAACATAGGTGCCCTGGAAATTAGCTCGGAAGGCATCTTCAAGCTCGTCCCAGCTTCTAATAGAGTTCTCGGGCAAGCTATTGAGCCAGTGACTCGCCGACCCTTTGAGTTTCAATGGTAAATACTTAATGGCATGTAGGTCATCTCCTCAGGACATATGGAGGTGGAGGAGAAAAGTCCTCGAAGCACACAGCCGGGTTAGTTGTCCCATCATATTGCTTGATATTAACGAGTTTCAACCCTTCTAGGAACTGGTGCTGCATGACCTTGTATGTGAAGCACATCGGGTGAGCAGCTCCCTAATTCAGGCTGCATCATGTCGGACCTTAGTTGTTGTCCGAACATGGGTGCGATCACGGGTCACATCATGCCTATTTAGCCATGCCTGATATCCGTCATATCTAGTAGGTGCGTGCCCCCGGGATCCATATATGGATCGTGAGGGAGCAGGGTTTGTATTTAATTTTCTTTGCAAATCGTACGGCAGAGCAAGCGGGACAGAGTCTTTGACGCAACGGCGAGGGATAATGGGGGGTCTCGAAGCTGTCCCACTGGTTTGTCCGTCCCCTAGAAGGGCAGTCATGCATAAGGGGGAACGTTGTTGTTGACTTCATCGTTAAGTGCTAGAAGCAAACACCACCGTGGATAAGATTTAGTTTGTTTCGTGAGCCTTTTCTCAATGTCTTGTTCGGTGGTGAAGACTTTGACCCACTTATGATTGAGCACATCTTGATCGTCTTTAAGCTACTAACGTTTCCTTTTTATACTTCGGGCGGAGCTAATGAGCCGCCTTCAAAATTTCACAAAATCAAGGGGTTCTCCAGTGACGTCGAACTCATTGGGTCCAAGACTGATGTCTTCCTTGGATTCAGGCATGTATTTGCTATCCTCGGGATCATCGTCTGTGCCCATCCCTATGGCCCCGTCGATATGACCAGTCATGGCATCGTCACCGTTGCCCTGTCCTCAAAGCCATCTAGGGTAGCGTCATTATCGGTGGCATCGTTGGTGTTGTTGTTGTTGTTGTTGTTGTTGTTGTTGTTGTTGTTGCTGGTATTCCCATTACAAGTGCATTTAGACTTCTTCCTCCTTCGTCGGTGGTTGGGGGGATCAGGGTCTCCCTCCTCTTCATCATCTTTGGGGGTATCAACCCTGTAGACGTCGTAGGTGGTGGTTGTTGCCCCTTTGCCTGTGTTGGAGGTGGATATAGGTAATGCTAGACATACCATCGACATCTTATCCATGTCCATCGCCTCTTCAGAGTCATAGTCCAATACATCGGTAAATTCTCGACTATAGCGACTAGGTGGGTGGTGGGTGGGACATAAATTTCCCTATCATTGGATTTACATCCGATCTGGTCATAAAGCGAGGACCGCCCGTCTGAAATCCTATGGTTTTGGATTCGGTCTAGCATTTTGTTTAAAAGTGAGAGGTCTGTAGGGCTCATATCTTGATTGTAGGCAGGGCTAACCAGCAGTACGTTCGGCAAGGGTTGATCAGCCAGGGTTGGGCCTGGTCCGGCAATGAGGTGTCAGATTCAAAGTCAAAATTGGTTTCGAGGTGGGACCTCATCCGAGATCCAGATCTAAGGTCAAGGCCGCGACATCCATGGATTTCTCGAGCCAATCTCACATCCAGCCTGAAAGAGCAAGATCGCCACGGGAATCAGTAGTATATTCCAGACTCCCAAATCTAATGATTTGTTCTGGGGCAAAGCTTTCGACCTAGGCGAGGTGAAGGGCCGGATCAACATGGAGGACGATGTCGCCAAACGCGAAAAGTTTGTCAGGCACAAAGATGTCCCCACAGCCGATATCGCTGTTGATCTGAAGACGAGCCATTGATCCTTTGTGACCACACAGCGGGAGCTGTATGGGCCACCAATGATAGTACTAAAACCGGTAGATCTCGGGTGGTGGGTCCCGAGCTGTGAGTCTAGGAGCAATGGTAACAGGAGACAAGGGAGATGATGTATACCCAAGTTCGGGGCCTCTCGAAGAGGTAAAACTCTATGTTTTGCTTTGATTGTATTGATGTGATGGAGTACAGAGTATAGGATGACCTACCTTGAGATCGTATGATTGTGTTCTAAACCCTAAGAGTTGTAATTGTGCCTCTACGGACTAAACCCCTCAGCTTATATATACACCGGGGGTAACTAGGTTACAAGTAAGGTCAGTTGACAACTAGGAATAATCATGCCGAATACTGAGCTCTCCTTGAAGTGCACACCAAGTCTTCGAAAGTTTCCATCCTTCTTATGTCGAGGGCCACAACCTCGGCATTCCTTCCTCTAGTGGTCGGTGGGTCATCGGCCCGACCCATGGACGACAGGCCATACAGATTGATACCCCTTAGTCCAGGACACCCTCACCCATGGCCTGGCCAGACGTGCACCTGCTGAACGGCTGACATGTGAACCTGGAAAGGGTTCTAGTGCCAGCCTGAACGGCTGACATTTGAACCTGGAAAGGGTTCTAGTGCCAGCCTTTCCGGCCGCTGGTTGCGCGAGGTTTGAGGAGATCTGCCGCCTTCGTGCCCAGCTCCCCAACGACTTCCATCTCGACCCAGTGTTTGCCAAGGATCCCTCCACTAGGATACATGGTTCTACAATGGGCACAACCAGTGCCGCCGATTTTACTTCACCACCCCCATGTGTGCTCCAGTGCTAAAGGAGGAGGACGACGATGAGGCCCTCAAGAACGCCATCGAGGACTCTGAGCCAGACGAGCTTGCCCAGTGGCCCTGCCACTGGCACTCCATGCATTGACGTTGCAGGCTACTGCACCTACCCCCACGCCGCTGCCAAAGCCGGAGCCGGGGCCACTGGCAGGGCTAGTGGGGCGCATGAGGACGTGGACGTCCACGGTCCCTTGCATGCCCAAGTGGGTGGGGCTGGAGCAGTAGAAGGTGTCAGCGATGCCACAACATGTGCCGACGGCTGTGGCCACTGCACCAGAAGCGTGGCCATATCCATGGTCGCCTCTAGTGTACATCAACCTCGTCGGTGACAAGGACGAGGACGATGAACTATAGATCTAGATTTTTTTAGTTATGTTTTTTTAGTTTTCGTTAATGTAATGAATAGACTTTTGGAATATATACATTTTAAGTCGAAAGTTGGCCAAAAAATGAAATGCGGACCGGCGCGTTGGGTGCACTGGCGGGCGGACGGATAGAGACGGGCGAACTTTTGGTGTCCGCGGGCCACCCAAATGGATAAAAAAGGACACATTGTGTCGCTTTGGCTCGGCCTGTTGGAGTTGCACTTACATTGCGGAGGAAGATGCAAATGGATAGTGACTTGCTCGGGGCCAAGATGCAGGAAATCATCACATGAAAAAGCTACCTAAGAGCATCTACAACCGGACCCTCCCCCTCCCAACAGTTGCCCCAAACGCTCGGGCGGGCTGCCCGGTTAATGCGTGGATGATTTTTGGCCACCCAACCGGGCTCAAACGCCTAGACTAACTGACACTCCCCATACCCGGCCCATTTATGGGGCAGATATGGGGACACCCGGACGCGCCCACCATGTCAAACTGGCTGAAAGAGTCGACACAGGGATACAGAGAGACTGTTGGTCCGATGGGCACCTCCTCCGCTCCATGCCACGCGGCGCCACTCTTGAATGCCTCCCGAGGGTGGAGGCTGGCTATTTAAACCGGATGGCGGCAGCTGAACCCTATCTGCCCCATTTCCCCTTTCTCCTCCCTGCCTCCGCCACTTCCAATCCACCTACCGCACCATGTCGAGGCACCGGATCACCACCTACGCCATGCTTACTCCGGAGCATCGTTTGTAGCTACTGGAGGAGATCTGGTGAGACAAGCTGCTCGTTTTACTGCGGGTCTTCCTTTGAATTCACCAAGCCGGAGGAGGAGGAGAAGGAGAAGGGGGAGCAACCACCGAAAGCACAGTCCATGGAGGAGGAGGCGGCAGAGCCGAAGGTGGAGACAGAGGTGGAGGAGGAGGAGGCGGTGCCGGCTGCAGGCATTGCCATAGCCAACACGGAGGCGGAGTATGAGGCCGCCCAAGCAATGGAAATGGTGGAGCGGACCACATCCTAGAGTCCATCCAGGATGAGGCATATGTCGAGGCCAACCGGCGCTTCATCCGACAAGAACAAGCGGTGATGGAGGCACCGTTTGCCGAACTGGATGTGAAGGCGGTGAGGGAGGAGGAGCCGGAGCCTCCGCAGGCGTAGGAGCTGCCACAATTGCACGTCTACCCGGCGTCGGGCACGGAGGTCATCACATCTGCGGCGATGAGTAGTTTTAGATATGTACATAGTACATAGGTTTTTATCTGCATGGTAAGTATGAATCTGAGGTATGAAGTTTGAGGTTAATTGTTGCGGCGGTTATTGGTGTGTTGCCTGATCACTGTCCGCGGACACTCCCGAACGCGTCCATGGTCACTTGGTGGCCGAATTTTAGGGCGTGTTTGGCTACATTGCCGATTCAACCTGGCCCGTCAAGCCTGGCTCTATTGAGCCGGTTTGAGGGGATGCAGGCCAAAAAACCAGATGCACATAGTTTGGTTGCCTGCATGCCCCTAGTTGCATGAGACAACCATTTTCGACCAGGCGTTTGGTTGCCCGCATTGCATTAGGCGCACATATGACATGGTGTTTGGTTGCAACCTGCATAAGGTGTTCTCACCACTTCTAACTAGTGGTGAGCTTAACACACAGAATCTGAACATGTAGCGCCATCTACTTAAAAAAATAACAGTTCATCCTAACTACTATCAAATGACAGTTCAAATTATTAAGAGCCATTGGCTAAATAGGGGATAGTTCATCGGTCCTACCAGATCTTCCTCTTCCTCTCTTCTTCTGCTTCTGTTGCTGCTTCTGGTACTGCTGCTGCTGCTTCTTGTTCTTCTTCCATCTTCTTCAAATCCTGCACTGACCTCTGTTAAGCCACATCGCCTCTGCCCACTCCAACCTTTTGTTCTTCCAAGCATCATTGTCAAATGCCCCCACACCATGGCCGGAGCTAACAACATCATCAGGCTCGACACCTTCCTCCTCAGGCACGTGTTCATCAAAGCCCCACCGGAGGATCCAGTTATGCAGAATGCAACAACCAAGAACTATCTTAATCTGAGTGGAGTATGGGTGTAATGGCTTCTGATCCAGGATCTTAAACCTATTCTTCGAAGCTCTAAATGCCCTCTCAACAGTTACTCTAAGGCTGGAGTGTCTGAGATTAAACAGCTCCTGTGCAGTCCTAGGATAGTTCCTACCAGAGAACTCGTTGAGATGGTACCTTGTTTTCCTGAAGGGTGGAAGAATACCCGGCCGACATGCATAGCCAGTATCTCCAAGGTAGAACTTGCCGTCGGGGATGTTGATCCCATCAGGTCGACTCATGCTGTCAGTGAGAATGTTAGCATCATGCACTGACCCCTCCCAGCCAGCCAGCACATATGTGAACTTCAGATCAAAGTCAACAGCAGCAAGCACATTCTGGCTTGTGTAGTGCTTCCTCCCCCTGTATGATGCAGACTATGACCTAGGAACTCTGGCAGTGACATGAGTACCATCTATTGCCCCAATGCAATCCTGAAAATGGCATCACTAGCCTGTGTTAGTGCTCAACTTGAACAATACAAGCATATCAAGCTATGAAAAATGTATATTGTCAATGCTCACCTTGAAGTATGGACACTACTAGGAAAAGGCATGCTAGTGGCGCACCAGTTTTGCCTTCTAATGGCGCACTACTGGTGCGCCACTAGCATCACGCCATTAGAATTAAATTCTAATGGCGCACGACTAGTGCGCCATTAGTATCTGGTGTTCTAATGGCGCACCACATAGTGCGCCATTAGTATTGCCCACAGTGCGCCATTAGAATTCTTTCCAGGGGGCCATATGTAGCCATGTGCTTTGGCATACTAATGGCGCACCAGTGGCTGATGCGCCATTAGTGTGATTATCACAGTGCGCCATTAGTGTCTTGCGTAGTGCGCCACTAGTATGAATATTAGGGATTATTTATTTTCTTTTCTGATATTTTCACAGGTTACAAAATATATTATTGGACAGAATTTAGACAACACCACACAGCAACAGCAGATTCATCGAATACAATAGAAGATTAGTCTCCGAATACAAATCATCATATTAGTCTATGAATTCAAAAGACCGAACAAAGATAGAACATTACAAGTCTCGAGACCGCGAGTAGCTAGTTTGTCTTCACATTACAAGTCGATATCGACCATCTAAACTACCATCACATAGAAGAGAGTTGTGGTCATCACGATGATCATCATCACGATCAAACTGGACTTCATCCGGTTCCTCCAACGCTCCCTCCTCTCTCCCGCTAGATAGCGGGCGTATCTAGATTCGGCCTCCGCCTTAGTGGTGTACCCTTTGTAACTGTTACCGCTGAAACGGTGAACCTGTCTCCAACACTCCTCCCAGTCGTCGTAGACTCCGGGAACCTTACCCTTGTACACGACATACAACGGCATCTCTATGCACAAGCCAAACAACAGACAATACATAAGCAATATGTAAGTATGCAACAAAAGGATCGAAAGAGAAAAGCAAGACATTAATAGCACGATTCATGGTCCTACTAATACATAGCATCGATTACATCTAAGTTGAACGACTGTCCAAACCAAAGAGACATACGAATTCACTAAAGTTTAATTACAACATGAGCCAATCAATGTTTCAGAACTACACATCACTACTTTCGACTCGACTCATCGGACAGGAGCGTGGATGAAGCCGCCGTCTGTCGCGATGGTCATGAAATCGCGGTCGTTGTCACCCTGCATTTGTAGCATTCCATCTATCTCATTGTTGGACGGTTGATATCTGAGGAAGAACTGCCCCGACGTATGAAGGACATCTTGATGGATGATGTCCGCAAAGTCCGACTGGATTCGAAAGAATTCTTGCCGACAAGTTCGCGGCCCAATCTTTGAGATTATCTGGTAGCAGAAGTTGATGATGGTCCCTTACAATCGCCCGCATGTCATGGAGGGCGTAGTAGGCATCCTTCTGACCACCAGGCGGCTGCTTGACGCAGCAGAACTTCGTATTGTGTGAGAACATGTGCTTGTTGTACTTACGAATAGTCCTGGTGAAGGTGCCTCCAGATCTGGCGTAGCCGGGGAGAACATCATCAAGAACTTTCTTGACATTTGTGTAGTCTATCTTGGAGTTACGGTTCGGGTCGAAATACGTGGCCATGGAATATTTCGGGCTTAAGAGGATGAGTGTGCAATGTGTGTCACTGCACAGAACACGGAATGTTAGAAAAAAAAAGAACGATCGAAATCTAAGAAATCATATGTTACGGGGCGGTTAAGGGATGACTTACTCGGGAAAGTAATCCACAAGGAAGTTATCCTTATCTGGGTTTGCCAGAATGACGCCTTCGAGGTGTGAACTCGCAACTTGGCGGTCCCCAACACTGCTCAAGTGCTTGGCACGCATGTAGAAGGGGTCGACTATCACGATGTCCGGGGTCTTGTCTCTAATGATCCGCATCTCCATACTCAGCGAAAACAACCGAACGAAGGTGTAGTGCAGCGGATGAAGGTTAAAATAGCAAAGATGTCATCAAACCGCAGGACGATCGTACCCCCGATGTCGCCATCCACAAAGCCCTTGCCCTCTGGCACCTTGGCCATGAAAACCGGGTATGCCACATCCTTCTCTCTGAGACGCCGCTTCTCCAAAGAAAGAACACTGTCGTGCAGACTCCGCATAGCACCGGTTGCAGCATTCAGCATATTTGGCGGTAGCATCGCCCTACCCGCCACATGCACCCTCCTCGAGATATCCTTAGGTGAAGGTGGCCCGTCCTGAGCACGGATCATACTTGGTGCCGGCTGGCTCGCACCGGCGCCCTTGTTAGTCTTTCGTTTTCGTCCCTTCTTCTTGATCTCCTGTAATGGAACCGAGTTCTGCTCACAGACCGCCTTCTTGAGCGTGTTGCGGCTGATAATATTTCGCACCTCAGCTATCTGAGGCTCGGTGAAGGCGGGAGCTGGAGGCGTCTCCTGAGAACTGAACGCCAGACGACGCCTATTGCAATTGGATTTCTCCGACGTACCAGCTAGATTGCGGTCGTCTTGGTTGGGTTCTTGAGAAAGAGGCCCGCAGAACTCGTCAGCGTACCCATGTTTGGCAAAGTACTTATCGACTTTGGTAAATGTACCGTCGTCGTTGTCGTCGTCGTTCGGATCCTGTGCCATAGGGTTGTCTGGATCCTGTGCCATAGGGATGTCCGACATAGGGATGTCTGGGGGGTCCGGTAGCGTTGTGGCGTTCTTACCATGGCTTGGCGCCGGCACGACTGGCGGTCTTGTCTGTGGGGTGGTGTCCCCCGCCCCCAAACGAATCTGGCTCTTCGGCCAAAGCAGCGGCCAGCTTACGCAGGCGCTGAGGGTCATCTCATCATCTTCGTTGGCCCCAGCGGGTCGAACTGGAGGTAACAGCTCGTCGCAGCCTGGCAGCACCCGAACCACTTCAACCCTATACATTGTGGGTGGCATTGGATTACCGTGGAACATGCGGTTGCCCGGTTGAACAATTCTGCCCTTGGCAACATCGACCAGCTCGGCGCCCACGAAGTGCAGAAGAGTGCAAGGAACGTCGGCGGTGCCCTGCGAAAACATGTATAGGGCGTCAGGGATGCCCAGTCAAAGGCAAGGAGATGAAATCATCGGCCGAGAGGCTTAGTTACTGTGATGCCGTCGAGCTTGGCTAATGTCGAGGCACCGCCAACAGCGGGCGTGCAACTGACGGAGGGGGCGCTTGCTGGCGAGGTGCCGGCCGACGTACACCCGGGTGCATTAAGCTCCAATGCCCGTGCCGGCGCCGGAGACACGAATACCGCCTCCGCCGGAGACACCAATGGCGCCGCCGCCGGAGACACCAATGCCGCCGCCGGAGACACCAATGGCGCCGCCTGCGCGCTATGCGAGTTGCTGGCCGTGAAGCTGGGAACCGGGGGAGGCCCCTGTTGGCCGCCCGCAATCCACATCGTCAGCCCATGAATCAACGTAGGCACCATGGCGTTGAGCTTCGTTCCCAGCTGTTGTTCCACTTGCTCTTGGACAAGCTCCGGAATCCGCGCCACTTGTGCCTTGAGTGCTTCAACCTCGCGCGTCTGGCTTTCCGAGCTGGCCTTTTTCTCCTTCCGCACACCAGCGGTATAGTATGACCCCCATTTTGTGGACAAGCCTTTGTCGGCCACACGACCAGCTGACGTCAGCTTAGTGAGCTTATTCTTGTTTTTCATTATGTTCAACGCCCTATTTAAAGGGGTGTCGAAAGGGGAGCTCTGAGACGACCCCGCGCTACTGCTTTCAGTTTCCTGCGAAAGGAACGTGAACCATTTAGAAATATTGGGGATTAATTAGAGTGCAACCATATGTAGCTAATTACGCGGGGGTGTATTCCTTGCCAGAACAAGCTCAAGCGCCCTGGTCTTCGGATCCGTGGTAAGCTCCTTTGTTATCGGGTCCTCCTTGTACCGGGCCCTGACATAGTTCCTGGTCTGCTTGTTACCGCTGTATTTCTCGAAGCGGGGCGGTAGGCCTTGCTCGGCACGCTCCGCGTCCTCCTTGTCCCATATAGGCTCCGCCACTCTGTAACCGCCGAGACCGAGTTTGTGTTCCCCTAAGTTCAACTCCCGCATTTCTTTCCCCCACTGACTTGATTCGGAGGTTGCGCTGCTCGAGCACTTGATCTTGAACTCCTTGTACTCATCTTCGCTCATCAAAGGATATTTCGCCTTGATCTTCTCATAACTATCACCTTTATCAATCATTCTCTTCACCGTGCTTCTCCAAGTAGACAGGGCCGTGCTCATCTTCGTGAGGGTGGCACTGTTCACTTTATTCCCTGAGAGGCGTGTGTTTTCAAATTCGGCGGGGAACTTGTATCGTTCGTGCAGCTTCGTGAAGAGGAGGTTGCGCAAATTCTCGTGGTCCTTATTCCTAAGGTTATCGGTGTTGATCGAGACGGTGCTCCGGAGAATGCACCCGAGCTGAAACGAGTACCCCTTGACTATATGTTTGGGCTCCGTTGGATTCCCGTCGGAGTCCACTTGAGTGAATTCCTCCTTTACGGTGCGGAGCGCATTCGGACGCCGGTCCTTCCTTTGCTTCTTTGATTGGCTGCCATCTGTGTGTGCGCCGCCATCATTAGTGGTGGCATCCTCGGCGGCACCATCAGTGGTGTCATCCCCGACGCCACTAGGGGTTGTGTAATCAGGATCGGTGTCTTCCTCGGCGTCCTCATAGCGGTGAGGTTGTTCCTCCATCTCCTGGGACAGCTCCCAGAATTGCTTGCCGCCCGAACCACCGGCCTCATCGTTGTGGGCCATGTTTCGCTCTAAATAGGAAAAAAGTTTGGTCAAAAAGTTGGTTATTGTCAAGGAACAAGATCATGGTCTCATCATTTAGGGTTTGCCGACACCGAGGCACCCTAAAAGCCTAAGCTTTCATCATTTAGGGTTTGTCGACGCCAAGGCATCCTAAAAGCCTAAGCGTACATCATTTAGGTTCTCATCGACACCGAGGCATCCGGGGCAGCCAAGTTAAGTTTTCATCATTTAGGGTTTATCGATGCCAAGGCACCCTAGGTTGGGCCTAATCACTTGGCACTAATCACTTGGCTCTATTGCCACCTATGTTGGGTTTATCATCTAGGGTTTATCGATGCTAAGGAGAATTCTAAGGTGGGCCTAATCACTTGGCTCTATTGCCACCTATGGTTTAATGCAGCAAGAATAAAGGGGCAGTTGATCCTACTTAATTAAGTACTAAGATACCCCGGCCCATGCATTAGTCGCAAGTACCACATATGTCCTATTTTTAGCAAAGTCATGCTAAAATTCACGGAAAATTTCAGCATGACCTTTGCTGAAAAATAGGACATATGGAGTACCCGAATTTGCCGGAACGGAAGTTAATCAACATTCCGGCAAACTCAAGGGTCGGAACGGAAGTTAATCAAGTTGACAAAATTCCCAAGTAGTACAGCAGCAGCATCACAAGTAGTACCAATGAACATATAGTCCAGCAAGTTGAAAAAGCTGAAGTTCTCAGCATGAAGAATCATACAACACAGCACCTACATTATGATGATACATTTGGAGATTGCACATACAGTTTTCACATAAGCGTAATTGTTCTGGAGATTGCACATATAGTTTTGACAGCACAGCACCTATGACAACACATACAGTTTTTCACATTTGTAGATTGCACATACAGTTTTCACATAGAGCAATGTTCTTTTCATTTCACCTTCCATTTTTTTTTTGCAATTCAACTCACTTCCTTTACTTATAGTTACTGCTCCCAAATGAAATGACACTTTGACATGGCTGCAATTTTCAGTGTCTACTTATCTGCAATTTTTCTGTGTCTGCTTAGGAGAAATAGGTTTCAAACTTCAGCTTGTTTTGTATAAGGAAACTAAAAAACTATCTAAGGAGTTCTTCAAGTTCAAGTTACAGCCTGCATGACATTTTCCTACACAATGCTTGTTGTAAATAATTACTTAAAGTAAACACTTTTTTATCTTAGCTTACTTGCTACCCTGTCTATTTCTTCTATGCTATCCTTATACTCTGCTTAAGGACAGATACTACTTGTCTTGGCTATATACAGCAAATTGACCTGGTTGTGTTCTATGCTATTATGCTACTTGTCTTCTACGCTATCCTTATACTCTGTAAATTGACCTGGTTGGAATTCATACAGCAACAGTAACAGTTAACTAAACTTCTTTTGCATGCATTTATCACTCCAGAAAACTTTCAGTAACAAGTGAGAAGCATCTGCATTTTCTTAGTGAACTTTTGAGTGCATTTATCACTTGTTGGAGTATGCTACAGCTTCTGCAAATCACGAACTCCTTTAGTTTACATCTCAGTTTTAGCAAATACGAGGGGGAAGGAGGGGAAGGGGGGAGAGGTGAGGAATCACCTGTGGGATAACGGCAGGCTGCCGTAGGAGGACGCCGGTGTCGAGGAGGCAGCGGGCGGCGGCGCATCGAGGAGGCGGCGCGTCGAGGAGGAGGAGGCGCGTCAAGGAGGTGGCGTGTCGAGGAGGAGGAGGCGCGTCGAGGAGGTGCCGCGTCGAGGAGGCGGCGCGTCGAGGAGGAGGCGATGGAGGCGGGGCAGCGAAGGGTTCGGCCGGCTGGGCGCGCCGCGGCGGCGGGCCGTCAGCGGTGGCGGCGGCTAGAAACCCTAGATGTCGCGC
>NC_041389.1:137516548-137523370 GCF_002162155.2 Triticum dicoccoides
AGGAGGGGGACGGCGAGGGCGCGGGCGCGGGCGGAGGGGGGATGGTGCTCGGCCCGGGGACGGCGAGGGAGGCGGCGAGGGAGGCGGCGCTCGGCTCGGGGACGGCGAAGGAGGCGAGGGGGACGGCGAACACGGGGGGGCAGCGGGAGAGATTAGAGAGATTGGGGATTTAGTGTGGGGGGAAACTTTCTAATGGCGTACCAGCTCTCGGTGTGCCATAAGTACGACTATTCTAATGGCGCACCAGCTCTCGGTGCACCATTAGAATTTTGTTCTAATCTATCCCACTAGCCCTATCTACCACCTAACCCTATCTACAACAGAACCCACCCACTAGCCCGACTGGTCTGCACACAGCACACACACTAGGAGGTCCTGGGTTCGATTCCCAGGCTCCCCAATATTTTTCTTATGCATTTTAAATGCTGTTTTTTATATTTATTTGTGTTTAAATATGTTCAAACTTGTTACTTGAAAATATCATCGGCGGCGGCGGTGGAGCGGGGGAGGGTGCGGGGATCGAGATTGAGATGGAGGGGGAATCGAGATCGAGATGGAGGGGGATCGAGATCAAGTGTCCTCATGAATTCAAAAAGTTCCCATGAAATTTAAAAATATTCATGATATCAAAAAGTGCCCATGAAATACAATCGAGAAATGAAGACTACGATTTAAATACAATCGATCTTAGCTAGCTATCTGTTCACAATCTTCTTGCCTTCTTTTTCGCAAATGGAGTTCTTCTGTGGAACGGACGTCCTTTAGGTAGGGTGGTCCTGCTTCTTCTTGTGGTGTGTGCTGCTACTTCATCGTCGTCGTCATGTTCGATCTTCGGTTGCCGTACTTGTCTAAGTCTTGCTCATTGGCTACTCCATCCATTCCGATGATCTTCCTTTTGCCTCTCCTCACGACAACACGGCCGGGCTTTGACGGGTCGGTAATGAAGAAGCATTGGTCCACTTGGGAATCCAGTACCCATGGCTCATTTTTCGCGGTGACGTTTGCGCCCGCGGTCTTGGATTTGGATTCATGTATAACCATGGTGGTGAAATATCGGTCTTCTTTTAGGACGCTCTTGGCCCATCTGACACGGAACATCGGCACCTTCTCTCCAGCGTAGCTCAGCTCCCAGATCTCCTTGATCCTTCCGTGGTATCTGTCCTTGTCCTTACCGGTGTAGGATTCCATCGTTACCCCGGAGTTCTGATAACCATCGCTCTTCATGTCCTTGTCCTCGGTGTAGAATGTGTAGCCGTTGATATCGTACGCCTCATAGGTCATCAGGTTGTGCTCGGCGCCCTGTGACAAAGCGAATATGAGTTGTTCTTCCGCGGAAGAATCTTCATGTAAAGGGTACGACAGAAGCTTCTGCTTGAACCAACGCGTGAAACATGAGTTGTGCTCTTTGAGTATATCTCCGTCCGTCCTCTGTTGGCCTCGGTCATTGTACGTCTTCTCAATAAAGGTTTTGTGCTCTACCACCCAAGGATCGACCACGTCTATGTGTTGTAGCGCGACTAGGTTTGCTCTTTCAAAGTCGGCGAGTCGACCCTCGAAGTCGACATGCATTTCGCGGCGACCCTCACGGTGACCCCATCCAGCGAGCCTGTCGAGGTGCCTGTTGACGGGCAGACCAACGGGGTTCTCGATGCCTAGATAATTCGTGCAGTAGGAGATGCACTCTTCGGTCAGAAAGCCCCTGGCTATACTTCCCTCTGGACGTGACATGTTGCGAACGTATCCTTTGATGACACCATTCATCCTTTCGAACGGCATCATGCTGTGCAGGAACGTCGGGCCGAGTTGGATGATATCCTCCACGATATGGACCAGCAGATGCACCATAACGTCGAAGAATGCGGGCAGGAAGTACATATCAAGCTCGCATAGTATCACCATGATCTCTTCCTGTAGTCTTCTGAGTTGCCTCACGCCAATCGACTTCCGAGAGATGACATCGAAAAAGTTGCATAGGCCAAATAGGGTTTCACGGACGTGCGCGTCCATGATCCCACGGATTGCAACTGGAAGTATCTGCGTCATCAGCACGTGACAGTCGTGAGACTTCATCCCGCTGAACTTTTACTTCGATGGGTCTAGGTATCTGCTTATCTTCCCCGCGTAACCGTAAGGAAGTTTTACTCCTAGGAGGCAGGTGAAAAACTGCTCGATCTCCTCCTGACTTAGAGTGAAGCACGCGGGAGGGTAGTCATTTCCGGTCTTCTTGGCCTTTTTGCCTTTGCGACGACTTTCTGTGTCCTGCTTCGCCTCATCATCATCATCATCATCATCATCATCATTAGCGTGAAGCTCCTGCCTGATGCCCATTGATTTCAAGTCTGCCCTTGCTTTCGGCCCATCTTTGGTCCTCTCTGACATGTTGAGAAGGGTACCAAGCAGACTCTTGCACACGTTCTTCGTGATATGCATGACATCAAGGCTGTGAGGCACACGGTGGATCTTCCAGTACGGCAAGTCCCAGAAAACAGACCTTGTTTTCCATACCTTCAGCAGCGGCTCTGGCGCCTTTCGCTTCTTTCCCGGCTCTGGCGCCTTTTGCTTCTTTCCCGGCAGTGGGCAGTCTTTCCAATTTTTCAACAGCTCGTCTATTTCCTCGCCGCTCCTCGTACACGGGCGTTTTCGGGGTTCGGTTTCACCATCGAACAGATCCTTGCGTTTCCTCCACGGGTCATCGTCGTGAAGCCACCTTCGATGTCCCATGAACACGGTTTTCGAAGACCCGGGATCTCTATCTAGCTGGTGATACGTTGTGTCATCCATGCACCTTACGCATCTAGAAAATCCGTGGACTACCTGCCCCGCGAGATATCCGTAACCGAGATAGTCGTGCACCGCCGTGAGCAGTGCGGCTCTCATAGGGAAATATTCTCTCTCTGTGGCGTTCCACGTATTGGCTGGCGTTTTCCACAGCGTGTCTAGCTCCTCCTTCAGCAGCCCCAGATACAGATTGATGTCGTTCCCTGGTTGTTTCGGCCCTTCAATTAGCATACTCATGTGAATGTACTTCCTCTTCATGCACAACCAGGGGGGAAGGTTGTACATCCACACAAACATAGGCCAGGTGCTATGTGTGCTTCTCTGGCTGCCAAACGGATTGACTCCATCGGTGCTCGCGCCCAGCACGATGTTCCTTGGATCCTTCCCAAATTCTGGGTCTTCGAAGTTCAACGCTTGCCACTGGCTCGCATCCTTAGGGTGACTCAGCATCTTGTCTTTTTTATTTATCTCCGGATCATTTCCGTCATCTTCCCGCTTCTTCTCCTCCCTATCCGCGTGCCAACGCAGGAGATTTGCTACCTTAGGGTCCGCGAAATACCGCTGCAGACAAGGAGTGATCGGAAAGTACCACACCGATTTTCGAGGAGCTTTCTTCCTCTTCTTGTATCGAGTGACGCCGCACACCGGACATATGGTAGACTCCGCGTGCTCGTCCCGATAAATGATGCAATTGTTCAGGCACACATGGTATTTCACGTGCGGTAAATCCAGAGGACACACGATTTTCTTCGCCTCCTCGAAACTGGTCGGGCACTTGTTCCCCTTGGGAAGACGTTCGTGCCAGAATAACATGTTCTCGTCGAAGCATGCGTCGGTCATTTTGTGTTTTACCTTCATCTCCAGAGCCATGAGCGTTACTTTCAGGCGGGTATCCTCGGGCCTGCATCCTTCATACAATGGAGTAACCGCGTCTATCTCTAGTTGATCCAGCTTGGCTTTCTCTCGGGCGGCAGCTCTTGCGTTATCCGTCTGCTTGAGAAGCAGCTCTTGAATATGAGGGCCCTGCACCCAGCCTCCATCATCGTCTGCTCCGGCATCTTCATCTTCATGATCATGCCCTTCGTCTTGATCTTCCCCATCATCATTTACGACATCTTCTACATGATGACTGTGTACAGCATCACCGTCGTGATCATGTCCTGGAGATTCTTCGTCTTCTCACCCGCCCTCGCCGCGGTGGTACTTGTCTTGTTGCCCTTCCTCATTTCTTGCCCGACCCCCATGGACGACTTCATAGTCATCTTCATCACCTTGCCACCGATAGCCATCCATGAAACCACGCAAGAGCAGGTGGTCCCGCACCTGCCCGAAATCCGGGTCCGCAATAAGGCTCTTCAGCTTGCATCTTCGACACGGACATCTTATCTCCGTCTCGTTCTTTTGAAGCATCTCGGCCTTCGCGGAGCTCAAAAACCTATTCACGATGCCTTCAGTCATTGTGCGGACCATGGTCGCCTGCGGGGTAGAGCAAAACGATATCTTAGAACCAAGAAAAAAATTGGCATGACCTTCCCTAAAAATAGGACCAAAAAGAATGCATAGTGCCAAAATTCTTGCCGAAACGGAAATGAATCAAAACATTCCGGCAAAATATTGGCAACTATCGCATTTCAAATACCGGTACCTTCAAACACAATCATATATGCAACACCACAAACACATGCAACACCACAAACATACATAGATCTAGCTAGGCCACAAAAAGTGCATGTGCATGTTGTTGGAGCGAGCTAGGGAGAAAAAAAGTAGATCTACATCATGAAGATAGCTTTCCCCTTACTTACCTATCAAAAAAAGGTAATTTCACCACTTAATTTTGATGAATTTATGGTGGAAATGAGGTGAGGAGGAGGAGGCAGCCGAGACAAGTTTGGAGGAGGAGGTGGAGAGAATGAAGTGGGGAAAGTGAGTGGGTAGGTGGGCTGTCCAAAATATCTTGTTGGTCCCAGGTTACTAATGGCGCACCACCACATAATGCGCCATTAGTAACCGTAATTACTAATGGCGCACCTGCAGGTGGTGCGCCATTAGTACTTTTTGCAGAAAAGTAAAAAAACATATGTATACTAATGGCGCACGGTGTAACAGTGCGCCATTAGTAGTTTAAACTACTAATGGCGCACTGTGATACGGTGCGCCATTAGTAGGTTCAGAAAAAAGTAAAAAATATATATATACTAATGGTGCACTGGCCTGGCCGTGCGCCATTACTAGTTAGAACTAGTAATGGCGCACTTTGTCTCCATGCGCCATTAGTTTGTATGGAAAAATGGGAAAAAAATCGACAGTAGTGGCGCACCGTGAGGCTAGCGTGCCATTAGTGTCTGCCACACTAATGGCGTACCTGAAGCTAGTGCGCCATTAGTATATAGTAGTGGCGCACTGTCTTCCTGGTGCGCCATTAGAATCAGTCCTATCTATAGCCCTTTTCCTAGTAGTGGGATACCATCTTGGGCTTCCGCGAATCTTGGGTGGAGTCTGGCCAGATGGTCTCCTGATCATCTCTCCTCTAAGCTCCCCAACAGCAAAAGCACCTGCTTGAAGTATCTAGAGATGGTCTCCATTGATCTCCTGAACGTGTTGTGAATGACCCTGAACCTTTGGTTATGGCCAACAACATGGAGGAACATGGCCACTTGCTCTTCGACACTGGTGTTGATGCTATCTTGTAGCAGGCCCCTGCTCCTGAAGGTCTCGACAAGCCTGGCAAATGGTGTTCTTTTCATTCTAAGCATCCACAGAGCCTCGACGTCATTGCAGTTGTAGATGTAGTTCAGATTTTGAATCCTCTCCTGTTCCTGGGAAACAATGGACCATAGCGGATCAAAGGTCTCCCAGCACGACGAACAGCTCTTTGGTACATGAACATGACCCATGCCTGAATCACACTAATCAGTGCTGCAGCCTGGATTATCAGCCTCATCCGTGCATCCATAACCTAGTCGACATCGATGGTTCGTTCAGTGGGAGCTAACAAAGGGGGGAGGGGTGCTGCTTACTGGCATTGGAGACGAGGACGGCGTAGGGGGAGCCATGGCACAGACTAGGTCGATCAGACGGTGGCCAACAGCAAACGGAGCACCAGATCCGCCGCAAACGCCGCCGCCTCTTCCGCCGCCGCCTATAGCGCAGATATGAAATCGCAGCCGCAGCCGGTGGTGAGGCAGTAGGAAAAAAAGGGAGGCAGTGGCTATGGGTGAGCGAGTGAAAGGGGGGTGAGGCTAATTTGGCGCCGGGACGGCGCACCAGATTTCCATCTCCCGCCATCGCCCCGCTCCCGCCCGTGCGACCTCGCGCCGCACTCAGCCTGGCTCGTGAGAAACTGCTGATCCGAGCGTTTCCAGCGATCCAGGCTCTGGGCTGCTTTGAGAAGCGTGTGATGCAAGGCCCAACAGAAAAAATAGGCAATCAAACAGGCATCTCCCTTTCCACGCGGGCCTGGTTGGGCTCAATGCAGGCAACCAAACACGCCCTTAGTGTTTGCGGTCGTAGATGCTCTAGGTGGTTCTTCTTTTGCTCGGTAGTTTCGTGGTTGTGACCTGGCTGGAGATGATATGTAATGCGTGATGCTTTTGTTTTCGTTTTGTCCTGATTCGATGCAGGGGCAACGGCATTCGGCTGTCCTGAAGTCTGCAAGCATCACCAAAGCCACCAACTAATCACGAGTCCCAACACTCTGATCACTCATTCATTAATCTCCACACAAACTGCTCAAACAGAGCGTGAAGCAAGCTACCATGGCAAGCCGCACGCGCGAACTCTTCCCCTGTAAACCGTCCCGCACACCACTCAATCGCGCCAGTACAATTCCCACGTCACCGGCGCGCCGAAGAGAGCAGAAACTGAAGAGGAGAGGATTGCTATGGGATTCAACACACGCTTGCATTAGCTCCGCGGCTCAAGTTATATACAGTTACAGAGATGATCGTGTGCCACTACCAGCAGGGACGTGGGCTGGCTACATGCCCACTAACTCACGCGCGTGCACTGACCATGAGTCGTGCTACATACGTTGTACATACA
>NC_041389.1:137523751-137549795 GCF_002162155.2 Triticum dicoccoides
CGGAACTGGAGGAAATGTCCATGGGCAAGCCTTTGGTCATGACGTCGGCGAGCTGTTGCTTGGTGGGGATTTGGAGAACGCGGAACTCGCCCAGCGCCACACGCTCCCGCACAAAATGAATGTCGAGTTCGACATGCTTGGTGCGTCGGTGGTGCACGGGGTTCGCGGAGAGGTAGCAGGCGGAGATGTTGTCGCAGTACACCACAGTCACCGTGCGCACGGGCAGGGAGAGCTCGCCGAGGAGTTGACGAAGCCAGACGCATTCCGCAATGACATTGGCCACACCGCGGTACTCAGCTTCAGCGCTAGAGCGAGAAACTGTGGCCTGTCGCTTTGACGACCAGGATATGAGGGCGTCGCCGAGGTAGACGCAGAAACCAGACGTGGAGCGACGGGTGTCCGGGCAGCCGGCCCAGTCAGCGTCGGTGTAGCCGTGAAGATCCAGTGTAGACGAGGCGCGCAAGTGGAGGCCGTGAGCGGGCGCCCCGCGCACGTAGCGCAGAACACGCTTGATGAGAGCTTGATGACATGCCCGTGGATCATGCATGTGCAAGCAGATCTGTTGCATGGCATAGGCCAGCTCGGGCCAGGTGATGGTGAGGTACTGGAGAGCCCCGGCAAGGCTGCGATACTCCAACGGGTCGTCCACATGTGGCCCTTCAGCTTGGGGAAGTTTGCCCTTGGTGTCGATCGGCGTGGGCACCGGCTTGCAGGTGTCCATGCCAGCGCGCTCGAGGACGTCCTCAGCGTACTGTTGTTGACAGAGGAAGAAGCCAGCTGCGGTGCGCGTCACCTGGATGCCGAGGAAGAAGCGCAGGGCACCTAGGTCCTTCATGGCAAATGCACTGGTGAGCTGGAGGACGATCCGTTGAAGAAGCGCCTGGGTCGATGCGGTGAGCACAATGTCGTCGACGTAGAGGAGGAGGAAAGCCGCGTCCGTGCCATGAGTGTAGGTGAACAGCGAGGAGTCAGAACATGTTGCGGCGAAGCCGATCGTCTTGAGGAAGCCGGCGAACGTCTGAAACCAGGCACGCGGGGCCTGCTTGAGCCCGTACAGTGACTTGGCGAGGCGGCAAACATGATGAGGTCGGTGTTCGTCGACGAAGCCAGCAGGTTGGAGGCAGTACACCTCCTCAGTAAGCGCCCCGTGCAAGAAGGCGTTCTTCACATCTAGTTGATGAACTGGCTAGTTGCGGGAGGCAGCAATGGTGAGGACGGCGCGTATCATCGCCGGCTTGACCACGGGAGAGAAGGTCTCGCCATAGTCGATGCCGGCGCGTTGGCAGAAGTCGCGGACGACCCACGCGCCTTGTAAGCTCGAGCGAGCCGTCGGCGTGGAATTTATGCTTGAAGATCCATTTGCCGGTGATCAAATTGGCGCCAGGCGGTCGTGGAACAAGCTCCCAGGTTTGGTTTGAGGTGAGCGCGGTGAATTCCTCGCGCATGGCAGCAAACCAGTGAGGGTCACGCATGGCGGCCCGTACGGAGCTGGGCGGTGGCGAGAGAGCAGTGGTCGATGAGACGACGGCGGCATCGTAGTACTTGGGGTTCGGTAGAGATGCCGGACTGAGCCCGCGTGACCATGCGATGAGGCGGATCGGCCGGACCAGGCACGGTGGGTAGAGGAAAGAGTTCTGAATTTGAGTGGGAGCTCGCAGCTGAACCTGACGACCGGGAAACGGAGCCGTCAGATGAGGAAGGAGCGGTGTTGTGGGAGCCGTCCGATGTCGATCCAGCAGCCGAGTTTGAAGGTTGCGGAGACGCGGGAAGCGGCGAGGCAGCGATGCCGTCGGAAATTGATCCAACAGCCGTGGTGGAGCGCGATGGCGCAGCGGGGAGGATCTGCAGAACTGACGACGAGCTCAGCGGTGGCGGCGCGGGCAGGCTGGCAGCTGTATGTGTGGCGAAGGGAAAAACATCCTCATGGAAGTAGACATGGCGTGATGTGAGAACACGTTTGGACTGAAGATCAAAGCAACGATACCCACGATGATCGGCAGGGTAGCCGAGGAAAACGCAGGCCACGGAGCGGCAGTCTAGTTTATGACGTGCAGTGGAGGCGGTGTTCGGATAGCAGAGGCAGCCGAAAACTCGGAGGATGCTGTAATCAGGAGTAACGCTGAGCAGAAGCTCATGGGCCGTGCGCGGCATGCTATGGTGACAGGGGCGCTGGTTCAGCAAGAAGGTGGCGGTGTTCAGAGCTTCAGCCCAGAACCGTAGCGACAGCGGCGCATGGAAGAGGAGAGCGCGCACACTGTCGTTCAGAGTACGGAGTGTGCGCTCGGCCTTGCCGTTCTGCTAGCTGGTGTGAGGACATGACAGGCGAAGCACGGTGCCGTGGGAGGCGAGGAGCTCACGCGAGGCATGGCTGTCAAACTCCCGTCCGTTGTCAGTTTGGACAGAGAACACAGGCAGCTGAAACTGGGTGCGAGCGTAGGCGTAGAAATCGCGTAGGATGGGCAGGACATCAGATTTGTGTTTAAGTGGAAACGTCTAGACGTAGTGTGTGTAGCCATCGAGGATCACTAGATAGAACTGGTAACCAGAGATGCTAGAAACCGGTGACGTCCATACATCAAGATGCAGTAGTTGAAAGGGAAAATAAGTACAAGTGTCTGAAGCTGAAAATGGGAGGCGCACATGCTTGCCAAGGCGACAGGCGTGGCAAGGATGTGGAGCACTTTTGCTGAAAGAAAAACTACTGTCGACAAGCCGGAGCTGCGCAGAACCGAGGTGACCAAGCCGCTGGTGCAGGCGAGTAGTGGTGACGACACCGGCGAAGGGAAGAGCGGTGGGTCGTGGCGCCGTCACGGAGTAGAGGTCGCCAGTGGAATCACAACGCAGGATCACCGCCCGAGTTCGAAGGTCCTTGACAGAGAAGCCAAATAAGTCAAATTCAACTGAAACGGGATTGTCACGACAAATTTGACGAACGGAAAGGAGATTCTTGATCAAAGAGGGCGAAACAAGTATGTTGCGGAGTTGGATGGGCGAGGTACCAGAGATGAGCGAGCCGGCGCCCGTGTGTGTGATAGGAAGATGCTCACCGCTACCAACTACAATGTGAGAGGAGGAAGTGGACGGGAGAAGAGTGTGAAGAGTACCGGGGGTGTTCGTCATATGCGATGCCGCGCCGGAGTCCATGTACCACCCAGGAGCGCTCCCAGAGGATGACGGCCCTGCGGTGGCGCTGTGGAGTGCGGCCTGAAGGGAAGTCATGTCCAGAGGCTGCTGTGGCGCGCCGGGAGGGGTGGCGTAGGCGGACGGCGGCCCGTAGCCGTATGCACCAGGAGCAGTTGGGGTCGGAGCAGCGTACATCGCCTGTTGTGGCGGAGTCCCAGGGCAAGGCCCAAGAACACCAGAGCCCGGTGCTCGCCATGGCATCGGCCACGCCTGGACGAGGCCGGTCCACGAGTTGGTGCCGGGCGCGGGAGCAGGCAGACCAGGGACGCGGGAAGGAGCGGACGGCGGAGGGGCACTGTCATTGCCGCGGCCGCGACGACGCCCACGCCCACCGCGTGCACGCCCTCCGCCTGTGGCATCAGGCACGGCAGGAGGGCAGCAGGTGGGGAGGAAGGGGGCGGCGTGGCGCCACGCCCGGCGAAGAGCGCGTGCGCGCCCTGGAGGCGCGCGGTCTGCTCGGCCCGGTGCTCTTCGAGAAGGAGGAAGGAGCGCGTCTGGAGAAGCGACGGCAGCGGCGACTGCGCCGTGATGTGCGGGATGGCGCCGTGGAACTGGCGGTGAGGCCGCGCAGTAGATGGAAGACCTGCCGCGGCTCCGTCACCGGCTGGCCGAGGTCCCGGAGCTGATCAGCGTACGCCTTCAACTTGGTGCAGTACTGCATGATCGTCAGATCGCCTTGCACCACGGCGTGATACTCGGCGTCAATGTAGACGGCCCGGGCAAGTTGATTGTCCCGGAAGATGTCGTCGATGGCCGTCCAGACGGTGAGGGCGGTGTCCTCCTGCGCCATCACAGCGTCCAGCAGATCAGGCGCAACGGTGGTGTTGAGCCAGTGGACAACGGCGTGGTCCGCCATCGCCCAGTCAGGGTCATCGAAGCGCGGGACGGCGACGACGTCCACATGATCGCGGAGACCGAACATCCCGATCGCGGTGTCGAAGTGGCGCCGCCACTGCGCGTAGTTGCCGGCGAGCAAGTCAAGAGTGACAGGGACGTGGCGGCGAATGTCGATGGTCTGGAGAACAGACGAAGCGACGGTGACCACGGGCGGCGGGGCAGCAGGCCGGGCAGCAACAGAGCCAGCCGCGGCAGCAGCGTCGGCGGAGAGGGCGGCTGGAAGCAGAGCAGGAGGGGACGGAGACGGCGCAACGACGGCGGGAGCGCCAGAGTCGTCAGAGGCCGTAGTCTCGGGGGAGTCGGGGTCGCCCATAGCGGCGGAAGCGGGATCGACGGCCGGAGCAAAGGGATTGATCCGGGCGGTGGTCTCTAATACCATGAAGAGGAGAGGATTGCTATGGGATTCAACACACGCTTGCATTAGCTCTGCGGCTCAAGTTATATACAGTTACAGAGATGATCGTGTGCCACTAGACGTGGGCTGGCTACATGCCCACTAACTCACGCGCGTGCACTGACCATGAGTCGTGCTACATACGCTGTACATACACTGGAGAATACATACACTCTAACAGAAACCACGCCACCGCTTGCCTACACGGAGGTACAGTATCGTTCAGGACAAGATCGAATGCGCCACCCCACCGATCGCTTCGAACGCTTGCATATTTGCTTGCGTGCATGCATGCACACTTGGATGCCTGCCGGGCCTCGTGCTGGTCCAGTATTTTGTCATCAACTCGGTCGGAGACATCATGATAAGGTCGTCCAACGAATCCATCCATATTCTACCGATTTCCAGATGGGAGGTAGCTGGTGTGTTTTGTGCTCATTCTTCTCAGCAGTAAATCCGCTGGATTTTTGCGTTCAGCAGTAATAAATCCACTGGACCCGCAACAGCAGCAGCAGCAGCATAGCATTACCCAACAGGAAATCAACATCCACCGTTGACCGCCCTCAGAATTCAAAGGCCGTACTGCAGCAGCATCTGGACGTTAATATTTTGGATGCATCTTCTGCAATGATATGATGCACCACATGGCCACCTTGGTTTTATTCTGAACCAACCAGGATCCGATGCTGCTGCTGTTTTTTCTTTTTACAGAACCTTCTACTGCCTTGGTTCAGCAAGTGAAAACGGCCACTGCAGTAGTACAGTACAATCAATTATCTCATGAGCAGTAGACGGTGGTGGCGTCAGAAGAGTGATTACCCTTGTTCCCAGCGTGTACAATCTTGGCAAAGGTGGCAGGTTGGTTGCACATGCTGCCCAAGTGACGCCAGACGAGTACAGGAGACATTAGCTATCAGCCATCAGTGCCAGCTCCTCTCCGCGGCGGCCGCTTATTTTTATCCGGTGATTTGGTACTGATGCAGCTGGCCAAAGCTTGCACAAATGGCAACCCCAGCATGATATGAGCTTGCGACATGACATGGCGACAAAGCCAAGCCAATAAAACCCCACAGAGAGACAAAGAAGCCATCAAAACCGGCCTAACAACCCCATTGAAACCAATTTATTTGACAGCCAGGACAAGGAGCATGCTGTGCTACAGGGGCCAGCCTGTGCATCCCAGGATAACATGTGAGGCTGTTTTATTGGATGCTCACAAGATGATGATGACAAGATGTACAGGGTCACCTTAACATATTGTATAATGTTTATTTTATATATGGCAATAAAATAAACAACAATATAAACCAACTCTTTGGACTCAGACAACCTACCGGACAAAATTTCTTACAGATTGAATGAACAAATGTAACTGTACAAGGAAACACCTCTCTGGACTCATCAAGGACGCCAGCCAAATTTTTGTATTATGAGCCTCAAAGCTGACTGTACGAAGCCCGATGATTCTTTGATGCACCTATAACGGAAGAGAATTTTTTGGGGGGAAAGATGGTGATGAAGCTACAGCTTGATGTCTCCAGATTGTACATGGACAGAAACATGAAAGGATGAATATTGGGTGCTATATGCATTTACGCTGTCGCGAGGGCATGGTACCTAAGGGTGGATGAGCAGATGGAGGAATTTGATGATTGACTGTGGAGGTCGGAACAAGCCTCGGGAAATACCGACTCGGAGTATCCAGAAACGTTGGAGCAAGACCAAGAGGCAGAATGCGCTGAATCAGCTATGGTGAAATTGATATTGGAGAGGCAGATATTGGTGAAAGGATCGCCATCGATTCCCGACAAAACTCCTGCAAACGAAATGTTTATTCCAACCATGTCTTTTAAGGTGATTCCACTGATCTCCGGGAGTGCAGACAAATCAAAATGTTCATCAGGATGGCTTGACCAATCGCCGGTGAACTCGATTGCAACATGGACATCTTCCATCTGGACATTTGATACTATCGCATCCCTTATATAACCACCACGGCCTGGTGCTGTCCTGAAGGAGATACCTTTGGATGAACCGTGAATATAAAGGTGATCAACATGAACATCCGAGATCCCACCAGACATCTCACTGCCAAATGCAAGAGCAGCTCCCAGTGAGGCTTGCAGATCCACTCTAGTAATGTGAATGTCTGAGGTTGGCCTTCCAAATGTAATGCCATAGTTGTCCCACCCACTTTTTAATGAGATGGCATCATGACCGACACTAATTATGCTGTCCTCAATGCACAGATTCGAGCATGAATCTGCATAGAAAATAGTACAGAAGTTATTCACAATATTCAGCCATGCTACTGAAGTAGATCAATGTTCGCAAAGAACTTGTACAAAAATAACACAAGCAATTTAAGGAAACAATAGATTTATCTTGCGGTGAGTAGATATGAGGTATTTTATTCTGATTCCTTTCAATACCGAGTAGGTTATTTTTACTAGCTCCTGGAACGCATCCAAATACATATAATGGCAACTCAAATTAAGTAGCAAAACACGCTTAATTGTGGAAAAAATATTTATGTGTGTGAATTTAGAATATAAATATCCAATCAAAAGCTAATAGATAATTTAGGTTAAATATAATGCATGGGCTTTTACTAAAGTAGCAGCACATGAAGAGCAGTGTTACCTGGGACAATTCCATTGGTGAGTGGAGCATCCAATTCAGTCTCGATTGTGACATTACTGATTGTTACATTGCTGGAAAAAAAACATGTCAGTACATCTCTCAAACATTAAGAATGGGTTTAGAATTATCTCTGGAAAAAAAATGTCAACATACCTGCAATACACAGGATGTATACCCCATGCTGGGGAATCTAAGAATGTCAAGTTCGAAATCACAATTTCTTCCGAATACTCAAACTCCACAAGATGAGGCCGGCTATAATTCAATTTATTCGAGCGAAACCAGTTCCACCATATCAAACCCTGGCCGTCTACGATTCCATTGTTCCCTGTAGAAAATATATTTTAAATGCGATTATAAATTGAATATAGTAAACCAAATAACAAACCACATTAAATTCTGATGTCTGATAGAAGACTGTATTTACCTGTAATTATGACATCCGTAACATTGTGCCCATTTATTAAGCTGCGATGCCTTGCACCCGGAAGATCAATTCCTTGGCCATATGATGGCAAAGGTTCCACAATTGGCCATTGTGTCACATCCTGCAGTGCAAATGCAAATTCATAGTGAATTTCAAATACAATTAATATTGAATTAATTCCTGAGACTAAAAAGAATACATGAGGTATAAATAAGGAGTTTCTTCCTTTTAGACTAATTTATGCTGCCTATGTTGTCCTACTTCTCATAATTTCAAACTTCAAAACAATGTAGTAGCATAAAACTCAACAAGACGCCCTCCACTCTGCGATATGCACAAAATATTGTGTATTACAGGCAGGCAATCAAAATCAGCCTACTAGCAGGCATGATTAAAGAAAGCAGCTTGACTTCAAAACAATCCAAGTACAAATTGTTTTTCCTTGTTTGCTGGCCTCACATGGACAGCTATGTGTCACCATCCGATACCCATTTTTATTAGGAAAGAGAAAACCGATGGGCAGATAGTCGAATATTGGGCCGCTAATGTTTATAAATTTTTATATACGCGGAAACCCCATGTATAAGAAAATTCATAGTGATTTCTAAATATGCGCAATACCAAAATAATGAATATACTCACACGAAAACGACTTTCAAGGTAAACATCACATATGACCTCTACCTAGAGACATGTCAAATCGTTCCAACTAAACATCTTTCACCAACCATACATAAACGAACAAATAAGCTGACAACTAAGAATATTGCAAGTTCCTAACAGTTCTCAATGTTAATGCAATTGAAAGCGACAAATAAACCCACATTCATGCAACGATGCCTGAAAAGTCAATTGATATCAAGAGAACATCCTAAGCTCCTACTGTCAGTGTGAAAAAAAGCAGTAGGTAATGGTATGCCACATCAATCCTGGAATAGGAGAACATCCAATCCGTGGAATCAGCAGCCTTGCAGAATTCTCATGCTGATAAAATGGGAAGGCGTTTAACAAGTCACTAATGTGGAGAACAACCTCGGTGCCGATGATGACAGCGTCCTTCTCCAGGAAAAGGGTGAGGTGGCTGGTGAGGTTGAAGCTGCCGGTGAGCCACCGCCCCTTGGGCACGTACAGCTGTGCGCCGCCCTTGTCGGCAAAGGACCGCAGGTAGAAGATGGCGTTCTGGAAGGGCACCGTATTGACGGTCAGGCCGTCGCCGACGGCCCCAAACTCAGTGATGGTCACGCTATGTGGCCGCGGCCGCCCGCTGTACCGCGCACATTGCGCCTCCCCCTGCGCGAGCCCAATTACGGTAAGCAGCGATGCCAGAACTACCTGCAACAAAACAGAGCAGCACAAGAACACGAACCAGTCAGTACTAGTTTGCACTGCAACTCCATGAATCCAACACGAAGCTTCAAAAAGATTTCCAGATCAATCAGGAAATCCAATTCGCAAGAAGCAAGAAACCGCGCGTCGGATCGCAAGATCTCAACAGGAGGATCTCGAATTTGGGGAGGACACCAAGCGGCGGAAATCAATAGCAGTGGGGCGCCCTAGCTCACCACGGCGCCGTGCAACAACCAAACTGAACCAATCTGGGAAGGAAGCGCCGTGAAGAGCACCTTCTCGGCCAAAAAACCACAGGAATTCCTTAACCCAAGCGGTGATAAACGTACTTACTAGACTCGCCATGAGTGTCCCCCTTTGCGGCAGAAGGGGGAGAGCGGAGCGGCGAACCAAAGGGCAGGGGCCGAGAAGACGTAGCTCCAGGAACCGCAGGAGAGGAAGACGAAGGCAAGCTGCTAAGTAATCGGCTTCGGACTGAGAGAGGAGGATGAGGAAGGGGGAGGCGGTGGGGAGAGAGAAGAAGAAGAAGAAGCAGCAGCAGCAGCCCCAGCAGAGCTGAAGTTTTGATGATTGGGTATGATACAGCTTGGCTTGTACTAGTATTTGTTTAGTCTTCTAGTCTTTAGGCATGAAAGAAAAATGCATAAATATTATGCAAAATCTACGCTTGGGACTAAAGAAAGAGGGAGGAATAGATCTTAGAAGAAAGGAGAGGAGAGGTTGACCAGTGACCAGCTAGCTCATATGGTGGTGGTAGTGGTGGCGGCGGCGGTGGCGGTGGCGGCGGCGGTGATGGTGGCGGTGGCGAGCATCCGACGACATGCTCTTTAAAAGGCTCGTCGGCGACCTGGTGGGTTCACATTCTCTCTCGAGCTCACAGACGATCAGTGTCAGCGCTCGATCTCGCTGCCACTAGTGGTGACGAACATCGGATGAGCTCGACGACAAGGTCTGACGAAAGGGATGGGAGAAGGAAGGTGAAGGGGTAGTAAGAGAGGAGAAGAGAGTCGGGAAAGAAATGAAGGAAGAAAGAAGAAGATTGCGGGAAAAAAGGGATTGAAGGAGAAAGAAAGACGGATAGGAACAAGGCGGTTTGCGCCCCGATGCGCCAAGGGGTCGTCTTGTCGCAACATCGTCCTCAATAATAAACTACTAGAAATCATAGGTGAGCCAATATCCAGTCACATAATGCTCGAGCTAAAATTAACACCGAAAAGTAAAATTGCAACTGGATCGTAATATCAACTTCTACTCAGATTTGCTCCGGCCATCGCCGGGGTGGAACCACTTGGGGTCATCGAACCACCGCCACGCTTCTCCAACTCCGGAGAACCAGAGGAAGAAGATATGTACTCTAAGACAAAGTTGAATCGCCCCCATAAGGACACTTCCAGGCCAGGGAGAAGAAGAGGAACCGACGATGATAAGCTTGACAAGAAAAAATTCCATTAGGCCGCCCTGCGGCCAGAAGAATCACCAGTGAGGATTTGAAGAGGGGGCATCGGCCGCCTCTTGCAACTCCCCTGGCTGATGTTAAAGGCGTTGAAGCTTGTCGTAACTTCGCCACAAACGAGTGTCAGTGGTGATGAAGCACCTCCTAACCATTGCAATTGTGATCACCACTCCCCCTTAGCTTTGTGTGTGCCACTCAGTGGCCACCGGAGCTGAGAAGGAAGGGTGATCCGACATCCTGAGTAGGTACGCCAACGACCATGGATCATCACTGATAGAAGTATGGTCATATGCGATCGCACTTAGCTCGGATACAACAGCAACATGCTCCACCTCGGCATGATTCCATACATCTCTAAGGCACACCTAATCCTAGATATAGTATGTACATGACTTCCTCTCGCGCCTCTACCATCTCTAACCAATTGGACTTGTCGCTAGATAAGAAAGTGGATCGGGCTAGGGCCTCTTTCTCAAGAGAGACTCTCAAGTGGGGAAACTCTCTCTGTCGAGCACTAGCCATCTATAGCTCACATATTGATAAGAACAAATTGGGAAGCAAACCTCCAACAAAACTAACATGAATATCTTCAGATGGGATGACCTTTTGATTTTGGTCCATCACTTCATCAAGGGTAGCGACTAGAGTCCACAACAAGACTCGAGGCTTCTTTGATTCAAAATGATTTTATAGAGAAATTCTGAGGGACTAGATCCTTAGGGTTTTTTCATATGTTGGTCGTTTGATTCGTATGATTGATGTCCATATGATTTTTTTTGCAATGATTCCTTAGCACTACATTCCATACAATTTCCAGCATCCATACAAACTTCTTAGAAAGAATATTTTGGCTTTCCCGTATAAATCAAACAAACAAAAATCATGTAGGATTCAAATGGACAGACATTGAAACCGTATGTTTTTACCATTCCTATGTTTTTTTGGAATCCTCCAAATCAAAGAGGCCCTAAGATATGTGATGCATGGAATAAAATTTACCATATTGTCTTATGAATAGCAAGGAATCCACCATATTCATTAGTTTTGTAACTAATTTTATAAGCGGGTTATGTGTTTCCACAAATACTTGAGGTTGTATTTATGTCACGATGTACCCATTGTTCACACATGAGGTACCAATGTATACCACGTAAAGAAATGCATATTATGTATAATGATAATTATGGTTCCTCGTTGACTCTGTTTTCACTCCCTTTGTAAATGTTCTTTTGATTACTTCATGGTATGTCTTTTCTAGAATGCCATTTATTTCCAAGAATGGTGCAGTCTAAGAAAACATATGTCTAATACTTGAGCACCTCAAATGGACAACATAATGAGGTCTGTGAGTGGAAAATATATAACATATTACATCAGAATGCTATTCTTTCTCACTGTTGTAGACCTTTTTTAGGAGCAATGTAGGAGCTCTGCCGATTTCATTAAGAGAGAAAACAAATTCAGAGTTGGCTAGTTTATAAGGAACACCAAAAACCATCGAACAACTAAAAAAGAGAAAAACAGATGTCGAGAACATTGATAGAGTTATTGTAGACTAGGTCTGGAACATTACTGACCACAAGGACAAGGCGGATCTCATACACAATCACTTATCCTCGCTCCTTGGATCATGGACTTGTTCTCTAAAGTGGAGCAAGCTGAAAATGCCATTCGTGGATGGTGCTAGCATTGATGTGCCTTTTTTCATAAGCTAAGGTGTGGGCAGTCATCAAGTTGTCGCCGGTAGAAAAAGCCCCGGGGCCGGAAGGCTTCCTTGGATGTTTCTACAGGGCATGTTGGGACATAATTGAGGAAGGTGTAATGGTCATGTTCAATAGCTTCTACCCCTAGGCGGCATGATGTTTAGTCCATCAAACACGACCATGATTGCACTCCTACCGAAGAAAGGTATCACCACCGATTTGAGCCATTATGGGCCTATCAGTCTAATTCACTTCATGGGCAAATTGATTGCAAAGGTGTTATCGGTCCATTTGGCTGCTATTATGCAAGATTTGATTTCACCTGCAAAAAGTGCATTTCAGAAGGCCAAGTGCATATACCACAACATTTTGTATGTGCAGAATTGCGTTAGTTCCCTCCATAGGGATAGAAAGCCAGCCTTACTGTTCAAAATTGACATAGCTATGGCATCCGATATGATCTTCTAATAATACATTCTCGGTCTTCTTAAGCAACTGGGCTCTAGAGCTTGTTGGCGCGACTGGATAACCATGATCCTGTCATTGGCCTCCTCTGAATGCTTGCTAAGTGAGATGCCATGGGAGCAAATTTTGCACCGCCACGGGCTGATGCAAGGTGACCCTTTGTCACCACTCCTATTCATCCTCGATATCAATCCTACACTGGCTATTGGCCACAGCCGCTGATAAGGGGATATTGAAGCCACTTCCTGGCAGTTGTGTCAAGGTGCGAGCAAGTTTGTGTTGGGAAACGTAGCATGCAATTTCAACAAAATTCCTACGCTCACGCAAGATCAATCTAGGAGATGCATAGCAACGAGAGGGGGAGAGTGTGTCCACGTACCATCGTAGACCAAAAGAGGAAGCGTTTGCTTAACGCGGTTGATGTAGTCGAACGTCTTCTCGTTCCGTCCGATCGAATACCGAACATACTGCAGCTCCGAGTTCTGCACACGTTCAGCGCGATGACGTCCCTCGAGCTCTTGATCCAGCAGAGGGTCGAAGGAGTAGATGAGTTCCGTCAGCACAACGGCGTGGTGATGGTGATGGTGTTGTGATCCGCGCAGGGGTTTGCCTAAGCACCGCGAGAATATGACCTGAGGCGTAAACTATGGAGGGGGCGCCGCACACGGCTTAGAGCAATTGGTGTGTCTTCTAGCCCCCCCCCCCCACGCGCGTATATAAAGGAGGGAGGGAGAGGAGGCTGGCCCTAGGCATGCTCCAAGTGGGAGGAGTCCCACTTGGGCTCCTAGCAGGATTCTTGCCCCCCTCCTTTTACCGGAGGGGGAAAGGGGGAAGGAGAGGGAGTAGGAGAAGGAAAGGGGGCGCCCCTTCCCTATTCCAATTCGGCCTCCTCCCTTGTGGGGGGCGCGCCAGCCCCTTGTGGGCTGGTTAGCCTCCCTCCTATGGCCCATATGGCCCATATCTTTCCCCGGGGGGTTCCGGTAACCCCTCCGGTACTCCGGTATGTACCCGATTCATTCCGGAACACTTCCGGTGTCTGAATACCACCTACCAATATATCAGTCTTTACCTCTCGACCATTTTGAGACTCCTTGTCATGTTCATGATCTCATCCAGGACTCTGAACAACCTTCGGTCACCAAAACACATAACTCATATAATACATATCATCATCGAATGTCAAGCATGCGGACCCTACGGGTTCGAGAACTATGTAGACATGACCAAGACACCTCTCCGGTCAATAACCAATAGCGGAACCTGGATGCTCATATTGGTTCCCACATATTCTACGAAGATCTTTATCGGTCGAACCGCAATGTCAAAACATATGTTATTCCCTTTGTCATCGGTATGTTACTTGCCCGAGATTCGATCGTCGGCATCTTCATACCTAGTTCAATCTCGTTACTGGCAAGTCTCTTTACTCGTTCCATAATCATCATCCCGTAACTAACTCATTAGTCACATTGCTTGCAAGGCTTCATATGATGTGAATTACCGAGAGGGCCCAGAGATACCTCTCTGATACTCGGAGTGACAAATCCTAATCTCGATCTATGCCAACCCAACAAACACCTCCGGAGATACCTGTAGAGCATCTTTATAATCACCCAGTTATACGTCGTGATGTTTGATAGCACACAAGGCATTCCTCCGGTGTCTGGGAGTTGCATAATCTCATAGTCGGAGGAATATGTATTTGACATGAAGAAAGCAGTAGCAATAAAACTGGACGATCATTATGCTAAGCTAACAGATGGGTCTTGTCCATCACATCATTCTCCTAATGATGTGATCCCGTTCATCAAATGACAACACATGTCCATGGCTAGGGAACTTAACCATCTTTGATCAACGAGCTAGTCTAGTAGAGGCATACTAGGGACACAGTGTTTTGTCTATGTATTCGCACATGTATCAAGTTCCTGGTTAATACAATTCTAGCATGAATAATAAGCATTTATCATGAATAAGGAAATATAAAATAACAACTTATATTATTGCCTCTAGGGCATATTTCCTTCAGTCTCCCACTTGCACTAGAGTCAATAATCTAGATTACATTGCAACGAATCTAACACCCATGGAGTCTTGGTGTTGATCATGTTTTGCTCGTGGAAGAGGCTTAGTCAACGGGTCTGCCACATTCAGATCCGTATGTATTTTGCAAATCTCTATGTCTCCCTCCTTGACCAAATCTCGGATGGAGTTGAAGCGTCTCTTGATGTGCTTGGTCTTTTTGTGAAATCTAGATTCCTTTGCCAAGGCAATTGCTCCAGTATTGTCACGAAAGATTTTTCTTGGACCCGATGCACTAGGTATTACACCTAGATTGGATATGAACTCCTTCATCTAGACTCCTTCATTTGCTGCTTCCGAAGCAGCTATGTACTCCACTTCACATGTAGATCCCGCCACGACGCTCTTCTTGAAAATGCACCAACTGACAGCTCCACCATTCAATAAAAATACGTATCCGGTTTGTGACTTAGAGTCATCCGGATCAGTGTCAAAGCTAGCATCGACATAACCACTTACGACAAGCTCTTTGTCGCCTCCATAAACGAGAATATCCCTAGTCCTTTTCAGGTACTTTAGGATGTTCTTGACCGTTGTCCAGTGATCCACTCCTGGATTACTTTGGTACCTCCCCGCTAAACTTATAGCAAGGCACACATCAGGTCTACAGCATAACATACATGATAGAACCTATGGCTGAGGCATAGGGAATGACTTTCATTTTCTCTCTATCTTCTGCAGTGGTGGGGCATTGAGTCTGACTCAATTTCACACCTGTTAAGACAGGCAAGAACCCTTTCTTTGACTGAACCATTTTGAACTTCTTCAAAACTTTATCAAGGTATGTACTTTGTGAAAGTCCTATCAAGTGTCTTGATCTATCTCTATAGATCTTGATGCCCAATATATAAGCAGCTTCACCGAGGTCTTTCATTGAAAAACTTTTATTCAAGTATCCTTTTATGCTATCCAGAAATTCTACATCATTTCCAATCAACAATATGTCATCCACATATAATATTAGAAATGCTATAGAGCTCCCACTCACTTTCTTGTAAATACAGGCTTCTCCAAAAGTCTATATAAAACCATATGATTTGATCACCTCATCAAAGCGTATATTCCAACTCCGAGATGCTTGCACCAGTCCATAAATGGATCGCTGGAGCTTGCACACTTTGTTAGCACATTTAGGATCGACAAAACCTTCTAGTTGCATCATATACAACTCTTCTTTAAGAAATTCATTAAGGAATGCAGTTTTTACATCCATTTGCTAGATTTCATAATCATAAAATGCGGCAATTACTAACATGATTCGGACAGACTTAAGCATCGCTACGAGTGAGAAAGCCTCATCGTAGTCAACTCCTTGAACTTGTCGAAAACCTTTTGCGACAAGTCGAGCTTTATAGATAGTAACATTACCATCAGCGTCAGTCTTCTTCTTGAAGATCCATTTATTCTCTATGGGTCACCGATCATCGGGCAGATCCACCAAAGTCCACACTTTGTTCTCATACATGGATCCTATCTCAGATTTCATGGCCTCAAGCCATTTATCGGAATCTAGGCTCATCATAGCTTCTTCATAGTTCGTAGGTTCGTCATGGTCAAGTAACATGACTTCCAGAATAGGATTACCGTACCACTCTGGTGCGGATCGTGCTCTGGTTGACCTACGAGGTTCTGTAGCAAGTTGATCTGAAGTTTCATGATCATTATCATTAGCTTCCTCTCCAGTTGGTGTAGGAATCACGGGAATGGAATTCTTGGATGAGCTACTTTCCAAATTGAGAGAAGGTACAACTACCTCGTCAAGTTCTACTTTCCTTCCACTCACTTCTTTCGAGAGAAACTCCTTCTCTAGAAAGGTTCCGTTCTTAGCAACAAAGATCTTGCCTTCGGATCTGTGGTAGAAGGTGTACCCAATTGTTTCCTTAGGGTATCCTATGAAGACGCACTTCTCCGATTTGGGTTCGAGCTTATCAGGTTGAAGCCTTTTAACATAAGCATCGCATCCCCAAACTTTAAGAAACGACAGCTTAGGTTTATTGCCAAACCACAGTTCATACGGTGTCGTCTCAACGGATTTAGACGGTGCCCTATTTAACATGAATGCGGCTGTCTCTAATGCATAACCCCAAAACGATAGTGGTAAATCGGCAAGAGACATCATAGATTGCACCATATCTAATAAAGTACGGTTACGACGTTCGTACACACCATTATGATGTGGTGTTCCAGGTGGCGTGAGCTGTGAAACTATTCCATATTGTTTTAAATGAAGGCCAAACTCATAACTCAAATATTCGCCTCCGCGATCAGATCATAGAAACTTTATTTTCTTGTTGCGATGATTCTCCACTTCACTCTGAAATTCTTTGAACTTTCCAAATAGTTCAGACTTGTGTTTCATTAAGTAGATATACCCATATATGCTCAATCATTTGAGAAGGTCAGGAAATAATGATACCCGCCGCGTGCCTCAACACTCTTCGGACCGCATACATCGGTATGTATTATTTCCAGTAAGTCATTGGCTCGCTCCATTGTTCCAGAGAATGGAGTTTTAGTCATCTTGCCTATGAGGCATGGTTCGCAAGTATCAAATGATTCATAATCAAGTGATTCCAAAAGCCCATCAGCATGGAGTTTCTTCATGCGCTTTACACCAATATGACCTAAACGGCAGTGCTACAAGTATGTTGCACTATCATTATCAACTTCGCATCTTTTGGCATCAATATTTTGAATATGTGTATCACTACGATTGAGATTCAGTAACCATTAACATTGGGTGTATGACCATAGAAGGTTTTATTCATGTAAACAGAATAACAATTATTCTCCGTCTTAAATGAATAACTGTATTGCAATAAACACGATCCTATCTTGTTCATGCTCAACGCAAACACCAAATAACATTTATTTAGGTTCAACACTAATCCCGAAAGTATTGGGAGTGTGCGATGATGATCATATCAATCTTGAAACCACTTCCAACACACATCGTCACTTCACCCTCAACTAATCTGTGTTTATTCTGCAACTCCTGTTTCGAGTTACTAATTTTAGCAACTGAACCGGTATCAAATACCCAGGGGTTACTATTAACACTAGTGAAGTACACATCAATAAAATGTATATCAAATATACCTTTGTTCACTTTGCCATCCTTCTTATCCGCCAAATATCTGGGGCAGTTCTGCTTCCAGTGATCATTCCCTTTGCAGTAGAATCACTCAGTTTCAGGCTTGGGTCCAGCTTTGGGCTTCTTCCCGGGAGTGGCAACTTGCTTGCCATTCTTCTTGAAGTTCCCTTTCTATCCCTTGCCCTTTTCTTGAAACTAGTGGTCTTGTTAACCATCAACACTTGATGCTCTTTCTTGATTTCTATCTTCGCCGTTTCAGCATCGCGAAAAACTCGGGAATCGTTTTCTTCATCCCTTGCATATTATAGTTCATCAAGAAGTTCTAGTAGCTTGGTGATAGTGACTAGAGAACTCTGTCAATCACTATCTTATCTGGAAGATTAACTCCCACTTGATTCAAGCGATTGTAGTACCCCCAGACATTCTGTGCACATGCTCACTGGCTGATCTATTCTCCTCCATCTTGTAGGCAAAGTAGAGGTCTCATACCTCCCGACACGAGCATGAGTCTGAAATACCAATTTCAGCTCTTGGAACATCTCATATGCTCCGTGACATACAAAACAATTTTGAAGTCCCGGTTCTAAGCCGTAAAGCGTGGTGCACTAAACTATCAAGTAGTCATCATACTGAGATTGCGAAATGTCCATAACGTCTACATCTGCTCCTACAATAGGTTTGTCACCTAGCGGTGCATCAAGGACATAATTCTTCTGTGCAGCAATGAGGATAATACTCAGATCACGGACCCAGTCCGCATCATTGCTACTATCATCTTTCAACTTTTTCTCTAGGAACATAGCAAAAAACATAAGGGAATTGCAACATGAGCTATTGATCTACAACATAATTTGCAAATACTATCAGGACTAAGTTTATGATAAATTAAAGTTCAGTTAATCAAATTACTTAAGAACTCCCACTTAAACTGACATCCCTCAAGTCATCTAAGTGTAACGTGATCCAAATCAACTAACCCATGTTCGATCATCACATGAGATGGAGTAGTCATCAATGGTGAACATCTCTATGTTCATCATATCTACTATATGATTCACGTTCGACCTTTCGGTCTCCAGTGTTCCGAGGCCATGTCTGTACATGCTAGGCTCGTCAAGTTTAAGCTGAGTATTCAGCATGTGCAAAACTGTCTTGCACCCGTTGTATGTGAACGTAGAGCCTATCACACTGATCGTCACGTGGTGTCTCAGCATGAAGAACTGTCGCAACGGTGCATACTCGGGGAGAACACTTATACCTTGAAATTTAGTTAAGGGATCATCTTATAATGCTACCACTGTACTAAGCAAAATAAGATGCATAAAGATAAACATCACATGCAATCAAAATATTTGACATGATATGGCCATCATCATCTTGTGCTTTTGATCTCCATCTCCAAAGCATCGTCATGATCTACATCGTCACCGGCTCGACACCTTGATCTCCATCATAGCGCCGTGGTCGTCTCGCCAACGATTTCTTCTACAACTATCGCTACCACTCAATGATAAAAGTAAAGCAATTACATGGAATTTGCATTTCATACAATAAAACGACAACCATAAGGCTCCTGCCAATTGCCAATAACTTTTACAAAACATGATCATCTCATACAAGAACGTATATCACATCATGTATTGACCATATCACATCACAACATGCCCTACAAAAACAAGTTAGACGTCCTTTACTTTGTTGTTGCAAGTTTTACGTGGCTGCTACGGGCTTCTAGCAAGAATCGTTCTTACCTACGGCACAAAACCACAACAGTGATTTATCAAGTTTGCTATTTTAACCTTCAACAAGGACCGGCCGCACTCAAATTCGATTCAACTAAAGTTGGAGAAATAGACACCCGCTAGCCAGCTTTATGCAAAACTAGTTCCATGTCTGTCGCTGGAACCGGTCTCGTGAACGTGGTCATGTAAGTTTGGTCTGGGCCGCTTCATCCAACAATACCGCCGAATCAAAATAAGACATTGGTGGTAAGTAGTATGACGATCACCGCCCACAACTCTTTGTGTTCTACTCGTGCATATCATCTATGCATAGACCTGGCTCGGATGCAACTGTTTTGAAACGTAGCATGCAATTTCAAAAAAATTCCTACGCTCATGCAAGATCTATCCAAGAGATGCATAGCAACGATAGGGGGAGAGTGTGTCCACGTACCCTCGTAGACCGAAAGCGGAAGCATTTTCTTGACGCGGTTGATGTAGTCAAACGTCTTCTCGTTCCGACCGATCGAGTACCGAACATACGACACGACCGAGTTCTGCACACATTCAGCGCGATGACGTCCCTCGAGCTCTTGATCTAGCAGAGGGTCGAAGGAGTAGATGAGTTCTATCAGCACGACGGTGTGGTGATGGTGATGGTGATGTGATACACGCAAGACTTCGCCTAAGCACCGCGAGAATATGACCGGAGGTGTAAACTGTGGAGGGGGGCGCCGCACATGGCTTAGAGCAACTGGTGTGTCTTCTAGGGGTGCCCCCCGTATACAAAGGAGGGAGGGAGAGGAGGTAGGCCCTTCATTTTACCGGAGGAGGAAAGGGGGCGGAGAGGGAGTAGGAGAAGGAAAGGGGGGGTGCCACCCCTTCCCTAGTCCAATTCGGCCTCCTCCTTTGTGGGGGGTGATACGTCTCCAACGTATCTATAATTTTTGATTGCTCCATGCTACTTTATCTACTGTTTTGGACTATATTGGGCTTTATTTTTCACTTTTATATTACTTTTGGGACTAACCTATTAACCGGAGGCCCAACCCAGAATTGCTGTTTTTTGCCTTTTTTAGTATTTCGAAGAAACAGAATATCAAACGGAGTCCAAACGGAATGAAACCTTCGGGATCGTGATTTTCCAACCGAACGTGATCCAGGAGACTTGGACCCTACTCCAAGAAGTCTCCGAGGAGGTCACGAGGGTGGAGGGCGCGCCCCCCTACCTCGTGGGCCCCTCGGAGCTCCACCGACGTACTCCTTCCTCCTATATATACCTACGTATCCCCGAACGATCAGAACAGGAGCCAAAAAAACCTAATTCCACCGCCGCAACCTTCTGTATCCACGAGATCCCATCTTGGGGCCTGTTCCGGAGCTCGCCGGAGGCGGCATCCACCACGGAGGGCTTCTACATCAACACCATAGCCCCTCCGATGAAGTGTGAGTAGTTTACTTCAGACCTTCGGGTCCATAGCTAGTAGCTAGATGGCTTCTTCTCTCTTTTTGGATCTCAATACAATGTTCTCCCCCTCTCTCGTGGAGATCTATATGATGTAATCTTATTTTTGTGGTGTGTTTGTTGAGATTGATGAATTGGGGTTTATGATCCAGCTTATCTATGAATAATATTTGAATCTTCTCTGAATTCTTTTATGTATGATTGAGTTATCTTTGCAAGTCTCTTCGAATTATCCGTTTGGTTTGGCTAACTAGATTGGTAGTTCTTGCAATGGGAGAAGTGCATGGCTTTGGGTTCAATCTTGCGATGTCCTTACTCAGTGACAGAAAGAGTTGCAAGGCACGTATTGTATTGTTGCCATCGAGGATAACAAGATGGGGTATTTATCATATTGCATGAATTTATTCCTCTACATCATGTCATCTTGGTTAAGGCGTTACTCTGTTTTTAACTTAATACTCTAGATGCATGCTGGATAGCGGTCGATGAGTGGAGTAATAGTAGTAGATGCAGAATCGTTTCGGTCTACTTGTCTCGAACGTGATGCCTATATGCATGATCATACCTAGATAACCTCATAACTATGCTCAATTCTATCAATTTCTCAACACTAATTTGTTCACCCACCATAGAATATTTATGCTCTTGAGAGAAGCCACTAGTGAAACCTATGGCCCCTGGGTCTATTCTCATCATATCAATCTCCATCACTTCATTTACTTGCTTTGCTTTTACTTTTTACTTTGCATCTTTTATACCAAAAATACCAAAAATATTATCTCTATCAGATCTCACTCTCGTAAGTGACCGTGAAGGGATTGACAACCCCTAATCGCGTTGGTTGCGAGTAGCTATAGTTTTGTGCAGGTACGAGGGACTTGCGCGTGACCTCCTACTGGATTGATACCTTGGTTCTCAAAAACTGAGGGAAATACTTACGCTACTGTGCTGCATCATCATCTCCTCTTCGGGGAAAACCAACGCAAGCTCGAGACGTAGCAGGGGGTGTGCCAGCCCCTTGTGGGCTGGTTAGCCTCCCTCCTATGGCCCATATCTTTCCTCGGGGGGTTCCGGTAACCCCTCCGGTACTCCGGTATGTACCCGATTCATTCTGGAACACTTCCGGTGTCCGAATAGCACCTTCCAATATATCAATCTTTACCTCTCGACCATTTCTAGACTCCTCGTCATGTCCGTGATCTCATCCGGGACTCCGAACCTTCGGTGACCAAAACACATAACTCATACAATACATATCGTCATCGAACGTTAAGCGTGCGGACCCTACGGATTCGAGGACTATGTAGACATGACCGAGACACCTCTCCGGTCAATAACCAATAGCAAAACCTGGATGCTCATATAGGTTCCCACATATTCTATGAACATCTTTATCGGTCTAACCGGAATGTCAACATATGTTATTCCCTTTGTCATCGGTATGTTACTTGCCCGAGATTCGACTGTCAGTGTCTTCATACCTAGTTCAATCTCGTTACCGGCAAGTCTCTTTACTCGTTCCGTAATGCATCATCTCGTAACTAACTCATTAGTCACATTGCTTGCAAGGCTTCATATGATGTGCATTACCGAGAGGGCCCAAAGATACCTCTCCGATACTCGAAGTGACAAATCCTAATCTCGATCTATGCTGAACCAACAAACACCTTCAGAGATACCTATAGAGCATCTTTATAATCACCCAGTTACGTTGTGACGTTTGATAGCATACAAGACATTCCTGGTGTCTGGGAGTTGCATAATCTCATAGTCGGAGGAATATGTATTTGACATGAAGAAAGCAGCAGCAATAAAACTGAACGATCGTTATGCTAAGCTAACGGATGGGTCTTGTCCATCACATCATTCTCCTAATGATGTGATCTTGTTCATCGAATGACAAACACATGTCCATGGCTAGGAAGCTTAACCATCTTTGATCAACGAGCTAGTCTAGTAGAGGCATACTAGGGACACGGTGTTTTGTCTATGTATTCACATATGTATCATATTTCCGGTTAATACAATTCTAGCATGAATAATAAACATTTTATCATGAATAAGGAAATATAAAATAACAACTTTTATTATCGCCTCTAGGGCATATTTCCTTCAGTTTGTACCCAGACGACGTTGTCATCTTCGCCAACCCTGTTAGGGAAGAATTCGATTATGTAATTGTCATTCTGCAGTGCTTCGATGATGCCACATGCCTTAGGATCAATCTGAAAAAAATCTTCAGTAGCGGCGATTAGGTGTGACAACATTGATCTCGATGAGGTTCTCCAAAATTTCGGTGGGCAGAAAGTAGATGTTCCCATCAAATATTTAGGTTTGCCAATTACGTTGTCTCGGCTGCGAGTGGTCACGCATCTTAGATAGAATTCGAGCACGGCTCGCTGGGTGGAAGGGCCAGCTCATGAACGCGGTTAGGCATATGGTTTTGGTTAGATGTGTGCTCACTGCCATGCCTACTTTTTCCCCGGCGGTACTATATACGCCCAAAAATTCTTCAGGGAAATTGACACGGCTCGACGCCGCTTCCTCTAGGCCGACGACAAGGACCTCACTCGCGGGCATTGCAAGGTCAACTCGCAGTAGTTATGCTCGCAAGTGTAACACAGCGTCCTCTGCATCCATGACCTACCAAAGTTCAGCCGCGCGCTTCCCTTACGATTTCTATGGTTGGCCTGGCGGCAGCCTAATCACCTTTGGGTTGGCTCTCCACTCTTGTGCGGCGATGAAGACCGCGCCCTCTTTTCCAAGGCCACGGCGGTGTCAATTGGCAACGTAGGCACTACAACTTTTTGGTAGTGCTCGTGATCAACAGTGGGGCGTTGCGCTTCACCTTCCCTGCTTTGTACCGTCACTCGAGACAGAAGAACAAGACTGTTGTTGATGCGTTGCACAATTTCACCTGGGTTAGTGATCTCCATCATGGTGACACCGGTGGGATCACCCATGAATTTCTAGCACGGAGATTGCAATCGGATGGCATGCTGCCACATTAGGAGAGTACTCAAAAAGCTCCGCTTACAGCCTTCAGTTTCTGGCCGCCTCTCAACCCAACTTCAAGTCCCTCTTCCGGAAGGCCTGGGTGCCAGGGAAGACGACGATTTGGTCCAAGGCTGCTAGATAGAGTGGTTGTGGCGCTCTGACTCAGGGACCTGGGCCTCTGCATGCAACACTTCCCAAGCAATGTAATGCATCATTTAGAAAACAATCTTGGACGCGCTGCGAAGAGCAACGAAAACCATGATCATCCTAATGAACACTTGGGAGATCTAGCAGGAAAAGAACTGCTGCACATATTTTGTACCTCCCTTGGGGGATCCGACGTGAGAAATTCCGTCTAGCTAGAGCCCCTGGCTATTTTTATTTCTCCTTTTCTCTGCCATTCATGCGATGGCTTGATCAAACTTGTTACCACTCTCTTTTGCTAAATCAATGAAGCCAAGCAACATGCTGGATGTTTTAAAAAAAAAGACAATACAATGGTGGCTCTTTTTTCTTACAAACAAGCCAAGTTGGAAACAATGATTGTATTATGCCTAACGTACTATACAGCGTACCGTACACCTTTGATAATTGTTAGTCTACTAGTCTCGTAGAGTATAAACCTCAATGTCGTTGGGCCTACAGAGCAGCTGGGTCAATTATAGTGGCAAGTGGGGCTGTGATCTCTGTACAGGTGGGCCTTGTTGCTTCATGTGGTACACTTCATCCCCAATTACTACTATACCATATACTTGGATGCTTAATTTCAGGTTCCTTTGCAGCTAAACATGGCAAAGTTTCCCACTGATGATACCTGTTATGAATCATATGTGAAAGAGTATGTGGAAAGATGGCACAAACTAAATATTAGCAGTTGTATTACTGATTTGTGTGGTTCTTGTAGAGAGCCACCATTTTTTTTTATTTTTTTGCTACTCCAATTATAATGTAGAAAAACAATTGAACAAAAATCATGTAAGATTCAAGCAAACAAGATTTTTTTTGTAGGACGAGTACATGATTTCAAAGTATTATATACTCCCTCCATTCCTAAATATTGGTCTTTCTAGATATTTCAACAAGTGACTACATATGGAGCAAAATGAGTGAATCTACACTTTAAAATATGTCTATATACATCCATATGTGGTAGTCCTTTGAAATCTCTAAAAAGACTAATATTTAGGAACGGAGGGAGTATTATACTAAGTGAACTTTGTAACTGTGCACTACGAAGGTATTACCATGCAATATATTTTCAGTTAATAATCATAATAGATTATTTGTCAGTCCTTATAACTCCACACTCATAAATTAAAAAGACGCATGTAAGTAAAAAAAGTTCCATGTGAAATGAAACTAGATTCGTCAGGATTGAACACAACCACGTGCTATTATGTACCAGCACCAATCATGGTCATATGCTGGCCACATGCAGATCTAGAAAGAAAACTCAAAACGATTCGGCTCCACAAGACTAAAACGCACATTTATGCCACAGATCATGTCCTGAATATGCAGTCTGCCACAGAAGAGTTAAACCATTTGAACCTCCGTTTCTAAGTAAGTGATGTTCAACATAGTAATAAACACGCAAGAGCATAATGTCCAAATAAGATCATTTCCTCGGGAATTAAGACCCCAGGGGACCTTGGGCGTCTGCTCTGAATTTCCACGGAGGAGTAGTAGATCTTGTGCACATGGGTACCCGAGGTACATCAGTTAACGATTCAGAAATAAGGTGGTCGCCGTCTACAGAGGAAAATAAGGTAGATAATGTGCACAGTAGGTGAGCCATTAATTTTGTCTTTGCTCCACAAGCTTGAACCAATCAACGGTCTTTAGCCAAATCAGTGTATACTTTTAAGAATTAAGATGTTAATAAGAGCTAGAACCAACCGGTAATTGAATGGTTAGAATGATGGTGATATCTCCAACTCACCAAGGATCAAATCCTAGGTTTATTTTTCGTTTTGGTGTTTCATTAATACGGATTGTCCTTTTAGTGTGTCGATATTTCATACCGACAGTGTCGTTTGTAGTTTGACAAATTTGCATTCATCGTATGCCGTAGCATATAAAGAGTACATGGGCAGGAATATCTCTACCGTATCCACTATACAAGAAAAGGATCGAGAGATATCTCTAGACTAGGAAACAATAAAATACAATC
>NC_041389.1:137550081-137585708 GCF_002162155.2 Triticum dicoccoides
TGGGAACCAGGGTACCCTCACCTGCCTGTCTGCGGTCCACGACGTGGCTTCATCGACGGCCTGGTACGGCTCAGCTTCGACTACGACAAGACAAGACCCTCGCGATGGGCCAAGCCTCGCGAGGCGGGCGACATCAAGACCCCCCGAGGGAGCGGCCTCCTTAGGCGGCCTCATGAGCAGAGCGGAGATTTCTATGCAAGCCCCAGCCTCACGAGGCTGAAATGACATCAGCCATGACGACCAAGGCCAGGCGCGCGCCAGCGGGCGCAGAGTAGCAAGTTTCCTCTTTGCTGCAAAGGAGGTTAGCGCAGGTGTGGAGTCCCAAGAAATCAGCCCAAGGTTGTCATTTGCATGAACGAGACCAAGACCGCCAGAACGACAGGATGGATATCATCGCCGAGCCCACCACGATGTCACACTCAGAGGCTTTGCAGGCGAAGACCATCTTTCGTCAGGATTAGATGTACTTCTTGTCCCCTTTCAAATTTGGTCGTTGTGGGATCCCTTCCCGCCTAAGTTTTGGAGGAAGAGGACCAAGACCACTATAAATATAGCCTAGCCACCACCATAGAGAGGGATCGACTCATCAGGTGATCAGCTTGCCGAACCACCAAGAGCTCACCACAAGAACACGCCTCTTGAGGCTGTTCTTTCACTTGTACTAGTTCATCCACAGCCCCTCGCGAGGCTAATTGATAACCCACAAGTGTAGGGGATCGCAACAGCTTTCGAGGGTAAAGTATTCAACGCAAATTTATTGATTCGACACAAGGGGAGCCAAAGAATATTCTTGAGTATTAGCAGTTGATTTGTCAATTCAACCACACCTGGATAACTTAGTATCTGCAGCAAAGTGTTTAGTAGCAAAAGTGGTATGATAATAAAGGTAACATTAGCAAAAGTAAAGATAAATGTTTTTGGGTTTTTGTAGTAGTTGTAACAGTAGCAACGGAAAAGTAAATAAGCAAAGAACAATATGTGAAAAGCTCGTAGGCAATGGATCAGTGATGGATAATTATGCCGGATGCGACTCCTCATGCAATAGTTATAACATAGGGTGATATAGAACTAGCTCCAATTCATCAATGTAATGTAGGCATGTATTCCGTAAATAGTCATACGTGCTTATGGAAAAGAACTTGCATGCCATCTTTTGTCCTACCCTCCCATGGCAGTGGGGTCCTAGTGGAAACTAAGGGATATTAAGGCCTCCTTTTAATAGAGAACCGGAACAAAGCATTAGCACATAGTGAATACATGAACTCCTCAAACTACGGTCATCACCGAGAAGTATCCCGATTATTGTCACTTCGGGGTTGACGGATCATAACACATAATAGGTGACTATAGACTTGCAAGATAGGATCAAGAACACACATATATTCATGAAAACATAATAGGTTCAGATCTGAAATCATGGCACTCAGGCCCTAGTGACAAGCATTAAGCATAGCAAAGTCATAGCAACATCAATCTCAGAACATAGTGGATACTAGGGATCAAATCCTAATAAAACTAACTTGATTACATGGTAAATCTCATCCAACCCATCACCGTCCAGCAAGCCTACTCACACACGGCGGTGAGCTTCATGAAATTGGTGATGGAGGATGGTTGATGATGACGACGGCGACGAATCCCCCTCTCCGGAGCCCCAAACGGACTCCAGATCAGCCCTCCCGAGAGAGATTAGGGCTTGGCGGCGGCTCCGTGTCGTAAAACGCGATGAAACTTTCTCTCTGATTTTTTTCTCCCCAAACGTGAATATATGGAGTTGGAGTTCAGGTCGGTGGAGGTCCAGGGGGCCCACGAGATAGGAGGGCGCGCCCTAGGGGGGGCGCCCCCCTGTCTCGTGGACAGCCTGTGGGCCCCCTGGTGTTGATTCTTTCGCCAAAAGTTCATATTAATTCCAAAAGGTGCCTCCATGGATTTCCAGGACATTCCGAGAACTTTTCTTTTTTACACATAAAACAACATCATGGCAGTTCTGCTGAAAACAGCGTCAGTCCGGGTTAGTTTCATTCAAATCATGCAAGTTAGAGTCCAAAACAAGGGCAAAAGTGTTTGGAAAAGTAGATACGTTGGAGATGTATCACTAATCCACCACAAAGCAGGAGTAGGGTATTACACCGCAAGGTGGCCCAAACCTGGGTAAACTGTTGTGTCTTTCTCTATCGTGTTCATCAAGCTAGGTCATGAGAGCAGCGGATCAATTGGCTTGAGAGGTTGAGTTCTTCGCACACGCCCCTGAGTTCGAACCTTTCTTGGGTCTGCGGAGCTCGGAATCCAACATTTGGCGCGCCAGGTAGGGTGTGTCGAAGCCTCTCTTCCGCCAGTTGTTTCACCCCTGCTCCGTTGTTCTCATGGCGGACGCTCGTCGAGTTCGTGCCGAGCGCCGGGCAGCCCTCGCCGCGCGCGTCGCCCAGACGGCACCCGCGGGCAACAGTGCTCCTCGCCACTCTCCGTCGCCTGTGGCCAACGCTGCCACTAGCCCTGCAGCCCGCGAGCACCAGGATTCGTCGCTGCCAACCTCCGTGCGACGCGGCGGCCGCACCGCCACTCCGCCGCTGACCTCAGCCGCTACTTCGTCCTCCCATACCCGTCGCGAGCCGGCGACCGCGAAGTCGGCGCTGCTCATGGTGCGTGAGCTTCTACGCTCCAGCCGACGATCTCTATGAGGATTGGCTGGACCACATTGCCGAGCTCGTTAGCACTGTTGGAGAGGCTCCGATGCTGTCCCGCTCGCTGCCTTCCCCGCAGCCCCAGGCGGGCGACGTAGCTCACGACGTGCCTCCTCCTCCTCTCCGGCAAGAGGTCATCCCCGAGCTAAGGCGCGAGGCCCCCCAGCGCGACCAGCCGCACAGGACGCCCGCGCGCGATGAAGAAAGCTATCGGGTCGTGCAGCGGCCTCAGGGAGAGGCGTGTGCGCTCCTAGCTCCTCCTGCACCTCCGCGTCAAGACCGTGTGCAGCCTGAGGTGATTGCACGCGGGCGTCAAGACCTGGCTCCCCCTCCGAGGCAAGCCCCCGTGGCCACGGTGGGATGCCGAGCGTTCACTCTAGAGCTTCGTCGCGCCGTCTGGCCCGTCAAGTTCAAGCCAGATCTGCCTCCGTGCTACGACGGCACCCCTGACCTGGCTGAGTTCCTTCAGCACTATGAGCTGAGCATCGAGGTGACGACCGGCGAGCGGCGACGAGAAGGTCATGGTGAACTGGTTCCCCATGGCCCTCAAGGATGGCGCGCGCTCGTGGCTCCTAAACCTCCCTATGGGGTCGATCTCCTCCTAGGACGAGCTGCGCGAGCGCCTCATCGCCAACTTCCAAGGCACCCGCGACCGTGCTCCTGCCGCTGGGGACCTGCAGTGCATCAAGGAACAACCAGGAGAGACCTTGCATAAGTACGTCCAGCACTTCACCAACGTTCGCCTCAAGATCCCCAAGGTGTCGGACGATGCCATCATCTCAGCGTTCACTGATGGCGTCCGGGACATCAAGATGAAGGAGGAGCTCGCCATACATGAGGACATGTGTTCAGCCCTGAAGATGTTCAACATGGCGACCAGGTGCGCAAGGGCAGAAGAAGGTCGCCTCTCGCTCCTCGAGCTCCCTGAAGCCGATCCTGAAGATGAAGGAAATATGCCCTAGAGGCAATAATAAAGTTATTATTTATTTCCTCATATCATGATAAATGTTTATTATTCATGCTAGAATTGTATTAACCGGAAACATGATGCATGTGTGAATACATAGACAAATATATAAGTCACTAGTATGCCTCTACTTGACTAGCTCATTAATCAAAGATGGTTATGTTTCCTAACCATAGACATGTGTTGTCATTTGATTAATGGGATCACATCATTAGGAGAATGATGTGATTGACATGACCCATTCCGTTAGCCTAGCACTTGATCGTTTAGTATATTGCTATTGCTTTCTTCATGACTTATACAAAGTTCCTGCAACTATGAGATTGTGCAACTCCCGTTTACCGGAAGAACACTTTGTGTGCTACCAAACGTCACAACGTAACTGGGTGATTATAAAGGTGCTCTACAGGTGTTTCCGAAGGTACATGTTGGATTGGCATAATTCGAGATTAGGTTTTGTCACTCCAATTGTCGGAGAGGTATCTCTGGGCCCTCTCGGTAATACTCATCACCTAAGCCTTGCAAGCATTGTAACTAATGAGTTGGTTATGAGATGATGTATTACGGAACGAGTAAAGAGACTTGCCAGTAACGAGATTGAACTAGGTATTGGATACCGACGATCAAATCTCGGGCAAGTAACATACCGATGACAAAGGGAACAACGTATGTTGTTATGCGGTTTGACCGATAAAGATCTTCGTAGAATATGTAGGAACTAATATGGGCATCTAGGTCCCGCTATTGGTTATTGACCGAGAATGGTTCTAGGTCATGTCTACATAGTTCTCGAACCCGTAGGGTCCGCACGCTTAACGTTACGATGACAGTTTTATTATGAGTTTACAAGTTTTGATGTACCGAAGTTTGTTCGGAGTCCCGGATGTGATCACGGACATGAAGAGGAGTCTCGAAATGGTCAAGACATAAAGATTGATATATTGGACGACTATATTCGGACACCGGAAGTGTTCCGGGTGATTTCGGAGAAAACCGGAGTGCCGGGGGGGGGGGTTACCGGAACTCCCCGGGAGAGTTAATGGGCCACATGGGCCTTGGTGGGAAGAGAGAGGGGCGGCCAGGGTGGGCCGCGCGCCCCCTCTCCCTCTGGTCCGAATTGGACTAGGAGGGGGGCGGCGCCCCCCTTTCCTTCCCCCTCTCCCCCTTCCTTCCCCCTCCTAGTAGGAGTAGGAAAGGAGGAGTCCTACTCCTACTAGGAGGAGGATTCCTCCTCCCTTGGCGCGCCCAAGGGGCCGGCCGGCCTCCCCCCTTGCTCCTTTATATACGGGGGCGGGGGGGCACCCCATAGACACACAAGTTGATCTACGGATCGTTCCTTAGCCGTGTGCGGTGCCCCCCTCCACCATATTCCACCTCGGTCATATCGTCGCGGAGTTTAGGCGAAGCCTTGCGCCGGTAGAACATCATCATCGTCACCACGCCATCGTGCTGACGGAACTCATCTCCGGAGCTCGGCTGGATCAGAGGCCGGAGATCGTCATCGAGCTGAACGTGTGCTGAACTCGGAGGCCCCGTACGTTCGGTGCTTGGATCGGTCAGATCGTGAAGACGTACAACTACATCAACCGTGTTGTGCTAACGCTTCCACTTACGGTCTACGAGGGTACGTGTACGAACACTCTTCCCTCTCGTTGCTATGCCATCACCATGATCTTGCGTGTGCGTAGGAAATTTTTTGAAATTACTACGTTCCCCAACAGTGGCATCCGAGCCTAGGTTTTATGCGTTGATGTTATATGCATGAGTAGAACACAAGTGAGTTGTGGGCGATACAAGTCATACTGCTTACCAGCATGTCATACTTTGGTTTGGCGGTATTGTTGGATGAAGCGGCCCGGACCGACATTACGCGTACGCTTACGCGAGACTGGTTCTACCGACGTGCTTGGCACACAGGTGGCTGGTGGGTGTCAGTTTCTCCAACTTTAGTTGAACCGAGTGTGGCTACGCCCGGTCCTTGCGAAGGTTAAAACATCACCAACTTGACGAACTATCATTGTGGTTTTGATGCGTAGGTAAGAAACGGTTCTTGCTAAAGCCCGTAGCAGCCACGTAAAACTTGCAACAAAGTAGATGACGTCTAACTTGTTTTTGCAGGGCATGTTGTGATGTGATATGGCCAAGACGTGATGCTATATTTTATTGTATGAGATGATCATGTTTTGTAACCGAAGTTATCGGCAACTGGTAGGAGCCATATGGTTGTCGCTTTATTGTATGAAATGCAAACGCCCTGTAATTGCTTTACTTTATCACTAAGCGGTAGCGATAGTCGTAGAAGCAATAGATGGCGTAAATGACAACGATGCTACGATGGAGATCAAGGTGTCGCGCCGGTGACGATGGTGATCACGACGGTGCTTCGGAGATGGAGATCACAAGCACAAGATGATGATTGCCATATCATATCACTTATATTGATTGCATGTGCATGTGATGTTTATCCTTTATGCATCTTATCTTGCTTTGATTGACGGTAGCATTTTAAGATGATCTCTCACTAAAATTATCAAGAAGTGTTCTCCCTGAGTATGCACCGTTGCCAAAGTTCGTCGTGCCCAGACACCACGTGATGATCGGGTGTGATAAGTTCTACGTCCATCTACAACGGGTGCAAGCCAGTTTTGCACACGCGGAATACTCAGGTTAGACTTGACGAGCCTAGCATATGCAGATATGTCCTCGGAACACGGAGACCGAAAGGTCGAGCGTGGATCATATAGTAGATATGATCAACATAGTGATGTTTACCATTGAAAACTACTCCATCTCACGTGATGATCGGTCATGGTTTAGTTGATTTGGATCACGTAATCACTTAGATGACTAGAGAGATGTCTGTCTAAGTGGGAGTTCTTAAGTAATATGATTAATTGAACTTAAATTTATCATGAACTTAGTACCTGATAGTATTTTGCTTGTCTATGTTTGTTTGTAGATAGATGGCTCGTGCTGTTGTTCCGTTGAATTTTAATGCGTTCCTTGAGAAAGCAAAGTTGAAAGATGATGGTAGCAATTACACGGACTGGGTCCGTAACCTGAGGATTATCCTCATTGTTGGATAGAAGAGTTACGTCCTGGAAGCACCGCTGGGTGCCAGGCCTGCTGCTGATGCAACTGACGACGTTAAGAACGTCTGGCAGAGCAAAGCTGCTGACTACTCTATAGTTCAGTGTGCCATGCTTTACGGCTTAGAACCGGGCCTTCAACGACGTTTTGAACGTCATGGAGCATATGAGATGTTCCAGGAGTTGAAGTTAATATTTCAAGCAAATGCCCGGACTGAGAGATATCAAGTCTCCAATAAGTTCTACAGCTGCAAGATGGAGGAGAATAGTTCTGTCAGTGAACATATACTCAAAATGTCTGGGTATAATAATCACTTGATTCAACTGGGAGTTAATCTTCCGGATGATAGCGTCATTGACAGAATTCTCCAATCACTGCCACCAAGCTACAAGAGCTTTGTGATGAACTATAATATGCAAGGGATGAACAAGACTATTCCCGAGCTCTTCGCAATGTTAAAAGCTGCGGAGGTAGAAATCAAGAAGGAGCATCAAGTGTTGATGGTCAACAAGACCACTAGTTTCAAGAAAAAGGGCAAAGGAAAGAAGAAGGGGAACTTCAAGAAGAACAGCAAGCAAGTTGCTGCTCAAGAGAAGAAACCCAAGTCTGGACCTAAGCCTGAAACTGAGTGCTTCTACTGCAAGCAGACTAGTCACTGGAAGCGGAACTGTCCCAAGTATTTGGCGGATAAGAAGGATGGCAAAGTAAACAAAGGTATATGTGATATACATGTTATTGATGTGTACCTAACTAGAGCTCGTAGTAGCACCTGGGTATTTGATACTGGTTCTGTTGCTAATATTTGCAACTCGAAACAGGGACTACGGAATAAGCGAGCACTGGCCAAGGACGAGGTGACGATGCGCGTGGGAAACGGTTCCAAAGTCGATGTGATCGTGGTTGGCACGCTACCTCTACATCTACCTTCGGGATTAGTTTTAGACCTGAATAATTGTTATTTGGTGCCAGCGTTGAGCATGAACATTATATCTGGATCTTGTTTGATGCGAGACGGTTATTCATTTAAATCAGAGAATAATGGTTGTTCTATTTATATGAGTAATATCTTTTATGGTCATGCACCCTTTAAGAGTGGTCTATTTTTATTGAATCTCGATAGCAGTGATACACATATTCATAGTGTTGAAACCAAAAGATGCAGAGTTGATAACGATAGTGCAACTTATTTGTGGCACTGCCGTTTAGGTCATCTCGGTGTAAAGCGCATGAAGAAACTCCATACTGATGGGCTTTTGGAATCACTTGATTATGAATCACTTGGTACTTGCGAACCGTGCTTCATGGGCAAGATGACCAAAATGCCGTTCTCCGGAACTATGGAGCGCATACATACTGATGTTTGTGGTCCAATGAATGTTGAGGCTCGCGGCGGGTATCGTTATTTTCTCACCTTCACAGATGATTTGAGCAGATATGGGTATATCTACTTGATGAAACACAAGTCTGAAACATTTGAAAAGTTCAAAGAATTTCAGAGTGAAGTGGAAAATCATCGTAACAAGAAAATAAAGTTTCTACGATCTGATCGTGGAGGTGAATATTTGAGTTACGAGTTTGGCCTACACTTGAAACAATGTGGAATAGTTTCGCAACTCACGCCACCTGGAACACCACAACGAAATGGTGTGTCCGAACGTCGTAATCGTACTTTACTTGATATGGTACGATCTATGATGTCTCTTACTGATTTACCGCTATCGTTTTGGGGTTATGCTTTAGAGACGGCCGCATTCATGTTAAGTAGGGCACCATCAAAATCCGTTGAGACGACGCCTTATGAACTGTGGTTTGGCAAGAAACCAGAGTTGTCGTTTCTTAAAGTTTGGGGTTGCGATGCTTATGTGAAGAAACTTCAACCAGATAAGCTCGAACCCAAATCGGAAAAATGTGTCTTCATAGGATACCCAAAAGAGACTGTTGGGTACACCTTCTATCACAGATCCGAAGGCAAGACATTCGTTGCTAAGAATGGATCCTTTCTAGAGAAGGAGTTTCTCTCGAAAGAAGTGAGTGGGAGGAAAGTAGAACTTGATGAGATAACTGTATCTACTCCCTTATTGGAAAGTAGTTCATCACGAGAACCGGTTCCTGTGACAACTACACCAATTAGTGAGCAAGCTAATGATAATGATCATGAAACTTCAGATCAAGTTTCTACTGAACCTCGTAGGTCTACCAGAGTAAGACCCGCACCAGAGTGGTACGGTAATCCTATTCTGGAAGTCATGTTACTTGACCATGATGAACCTACGAACTATGAGGAAGCGATGATGAGCCCAGATTCCGCAAAATGGCTAGAGGCCATGAAATCTGAGATGGGATCCATGTATGAAAACAAAGTGTGGACTTTGGTTGACTTGCCCGATGATCGGCAAGCCATTGAGAATAAATGGATCTTTAAGAAGAAGACTGACGTTGATGGTAATGTTACTGTCTATAAAGCTCGACTTGTTGCAAAATGTTTTCGACAAGTTCAAGGGGTTGACTACGATGAGACTTTCTCACCCGTAGCGATGCTTAAGTCTGTCCGAATCATGTTAGCTATTGCTGCATTTCATAATTATGAAATTTGGCAAATGGATGTCAAGACTGCATTCTTGAATGGATTTCTAGAAGAGTTGTATATGATGCAGCCGGAAGGTTTTGTTGATCCAAAAGGTGCTAACAAAGTGTGCAAGCTCCAGCATTCCTTTTATGGACTGGTGCAAGCATCTCGGAGTTGGAATAAACGCTTTGATAATGTGATCAAAGCATATGGTTTTATACAGACTTTTGGAGAAGCCTGTATTTACAAGAAAGTGAGTGGGAGCTCTGTAGCATTTCTAATTTTATATGTAGATGACATATTATTAATTGGAAATGATATAGAATTTCTGGATAGCATAAAGGGATATTGAATAAAAGTTTTTCAATGAAAGACCTCGGTGAAGCTGCTTACATATTGGGCATCAAGATCTATAGAGATAGATCAAGACGCTTAATAGGACTTTCACAAAGCACATACCTTGACAAAATTTTGAAAAAGTTCAAAATGGATCAGGCAAAGAAAGGATTCTTGCCTGTGCTACAAGGTATGAAGTTGAGTCAAACTCAATGCCCGACCACAGTAGAAGATAGAGAGAAAATGAAAAATGTTCCCTATGCTTCAGCCATAGGCTCTATCATGTATGCAATGCTGTGTACCAGACCTGACGTGTGCTTAGCAATAAGCTTAGCAGGAAGGTACCAAAGTAATCCAGGAGTGGATCACTGGACATCGGTCAAGAACATCCTGAAATACCTGAAAAGGACTAAGGATATGTTTCTCGTATATGGAGGTGACAAAGAGCTAGTCGTAAATGGTTACGTCGATGCAAGCTTTGACACTGATCCGGACGATTCTAAATCGCAAACCGGATACGTATTTTTATTAAACGGTGGAGCTGTAAGTTGGTGCAGTTCTAAACAAAGTGTCGTGGAGGGATCTACATGTGAAGCGGAGTACATAGCTGCTTCTGAAGCAGCAAATGAAGGAGTCTGGATGAAGGAGTTCATTTCCGATTTAGGTGTCATACCTAGTGCATCGGGACCAATGAAAATCTTCTGTGACAATACTGGAGCAATTGCCTTGACAAAGGAATCCAGATTTCACAAGAGGACCAAGCACATCAAGAGACGCTTCAATTCCATTCGGGACCAAGTCCAAGTGGGAGGCATAGAGATTTGCAAGATACATACGGATCTGAATGTTGCAGACCCATTGACTAAGCCTCTCTCACGAGCAAAACATGATCAGCACCAAAACTCCATGGGTGTTAGAATCATTACTATGTAATCTAGATTATTGACTCTAGTGCAAGTGGGAGACTGAAGGAAATATGCCCTAGAGGCAATAATAAAGTTATTATTTATTTCCTCATATCATGATAAATGTTTATTATTCATGCTAGAATTGTATTAACCGGAAACATGATGCATGTGTGAATACATAGACAAATATATAAGTCACTAGTATGCCTCTACTTGACTAGCTCATTAATCAAAGATGGTTATGTTTCCTAACCATAGACATGTGTTGTCATTTGATTAATGGGATCACATCATTAGGAGAATGATGTGATTGACATGACCCATTCCGTTAGCCTAGCACTTGATCGTTTAGTATATTGCTATTGCTTTCTTCATGACTTATACAAAGTTCCTGCAACTATGAGATTGTGCAACTCCCGTTTACCGAAAGAACACTTTGTGTGCTACCAAACGTCACAACGTAACTGGGTGATTATAAAGGTGCTCTACAGGTGTTTCCGAAGGTACATGTTGGGTTGGCATAATTCGATATTAGGTTTTGTCACTCTGATTGTCGGAGAGGTATCTCTGGGCCCTCTCGGTAATACTCATCACCTAAGCCTTGCAAGCATTGTAACTAATGAGTTGGTTATGAGATGATGTATTACGGAACGAGTAAAGAGACTTGCCAGTAACGAGATTGAACTAGGTATTGGATACCGACGATCAAATCTCGGGCAAGTAACATACCGATGACAAAGGGAACAACGTATGTTGTTATGCGGTTTGACCGATAAAGATCTTCGTAGAATATGTAGGAACCAATATGGGCATCCAGGTCCCGCTATTGGTTATTGACCGAGAATGGTTCTAGGTCATGTCTACATAGTTCTCGAACCCGTAGGGTCCGCATGCTTAACGTTACGATGACAGTTTTATTATGAGGTTACAAGTTTTGATATACCGAAGTTTGTTCGGAGTCCCGGATGTGATCACGGACATGACGAGGAGTCTCGAAATGGTCGAGACATAAAGATTGATATATTGGACGACTATATTCGGACACCAAAAGTGTTCCGGGTGATTTCGGAGAAAACCGGAGTGCCGGGGGGGGGGGTTACCGGAACCCCCCGGGAGAGTTAATGGGCCACATGGGCCTTGGTGGGAAGAGAGAGGGGCGGCCAGGGTGGGCCGCGAGCCCCCTCTCCCTCTGGTCCGAATTGGACTAGGAGGGGGGCGGCGCCCCCCTTTCCTTCCCCCTCTCCCCCTTCCTTCCCCCTCCTAGTAGGAGTAGGAAAGGAGGAGTCCTACTCCTACTAGGAGGAGGATTTCTCCTCCCTTGGCGCGCCCAAGGGGCCGGCCGGCCTCCCCCCTTGCTCCTTTATATACGGGGGCGGGGGGCACCCCATAGACACACAAGTTGATCTACGGATCGTTCCTTAGCCGTGTGCGGTGCCCCCCTCCACCATATTCCACCTCGGTCATATCGTCGCGGAGTTTAGGCGAAGCCCTGCGCCGGTAGAACATCATCATCGTCACCACGCCGTCGTGCTGACGGAACTCATCTCCGGAGCTCGGCTGGATCGAAGGCCGGAGATCGTCATCGAGCTGAACGTGTGCTGAACTCGGAGGCCCCGTACGTTCGGTGCTTGGATCGGTCGGATCGTGAAGACGTACAACTACATCAACCGCGTTGTGCTAACGCTTCCTCTTACAGTCTACGAGGATACGTGGACGAACACTCTTCCCTCTCGTTGCTATGCCATCACCATGATCTTGCGTGTGCGTAGGAATTTTTTTGAAATTACTACGTTCCCCAACAGAAGACAAGAAGGCCATGAGGATGTGAAGCGCAAGGGCCCGGCGGTGCTTGCGGCCGAGCCTGCAATGAAGCGCGGCTGTGATCACCTTGAGTCCTCCAAGGCAACTGCCCGTTCTGCGTCTTCCACAATGTGCACATCCACAAAACCAACGACTGCCAAGAGCTCAGGGCTATCTGCGACGGTCGCCTCGGACGACGCCCTGAGCGCAACGACCGTGGCTACGACCGCGGAGGAGGTCGTGGCGGAGGCCACTGGGACGATTGTGGCCCCCGTCAGGGTTGGCACGATCAGCCTCGTGAAGACCGCTGGCAGGACCAGCCTCGTGACGGTCTGTGGCGGGATCAGCATCGCGAGGACCGTCCTTAGGGCAATACTGTCCTCCCTCCGTTGCCGCCGCCACCAAGAAGGAACGACGACCACCGCCAGGACGATGGGGCTAGGGGCTTCCAAGAGCCTCGTGCTATCGCTTGCATCCTGGGAGGTGCTCAGGCCCCAGCCTCCCATCACATCTTCTAGCAGTTCGCTCGTGAGGTGAATGCGGCCCTCCCCAAGCTGGAGGCGTCACGTCCGCTCAGGTGGTCCAAGTACGCCATCACTTTCGACACTTCGGACCATCTCAAGTGCGCGGCCACTTCAAGCGTGCTTCCCATGCTCTGCCCACCTACCATCAGCAATGCTCTCGTCACCAAGAGACTCGTCGATGGCGGCGCTGGGCTCAATGTTCTCTCCGTCGAGACATTTGATAGGATCTAGGTGTCATATGACCAGCTTCATCCCACCAAGCCATTCTCAGGGGTGACCGACGGCTACACGCACCCCATCAGGAAGATTTGCCTCCCCGTCACCTTCGGCAAGCGCGACAACTACAACATCGAGCTCATCGACTTCGACGTCACTCACATTCGCACGTCGTACAATGCCATCCTCGGGTACCCAGCTCTCGACAAGTTCATGGCGGCAACGCACCACGGCTACAATGTCCTCAAGATGCCAGGAAGCAGCGGCATCATCACGGTCGCCTGCGATGAGAAAGATGCAGTGTGCTCCCTCGAGCGCGCCTACCAGGATGCTGCGGTCGAGGACTTGGACGGCGAGGGCATCGCCCTCCCCCCTGAGGTTGCCCCCAAGAAGAAGAAGAAGCTGATGCCTGCTTGAACTACGTCGGTATTTCTCCAAAGAGAAAGGGATGATGCAGCATAGCGATGGTAGGTATTTCCCATAGTGATGATACCAAGGTTATCGAATCAGTAGGATAACTAAGCAACACAACGTAAACAGCCCCTGCACACAAATAACAAATACTCGCAACTCGGCGTGTTAAAGGGGTTGTCAATCCCTTTCGGGTAACGATGCCTCAAATTGGCGAGAAGACGTGATAAAGTTGTGATAGATAGGATAAATAGATCGCACAATAAATAAAGTGCAGCAAGGTATTTTTGTATTTTTAGTTTAGTAGATCTGAGAATAAAAGCAAAGGAAACTAGATCGCAAAGGCAAATATGATGAAAAGAGACCCGAGGGCCCTAGGTTTCACTAGTTGCTTCTCTCAAGAAAAATAGAAATGGTGGGAAAACAATTACGGTTGGGTCATTGATAGAACTTCAAATAATCATGATGATATCCAGGCAATGATCATTATATAGCCATCACGTCCAAGATTAGTCGACCGACTCCTGCCTGCATCTACTACTATTACTCCACACATCGACCACTATCCAGCATGCATCCAGTGTATTAAGTTCATGGAAAAACGGAGTAATGCAATAAGAACGATGACATGATGTAGACAAGATCTATTTATGTAGAAATAGACCCCATCTTGTTATCCTTAATAGAAACGATACATACGTGTCGTTTCCCCTTCTGTCCCTGGGATCAAGCACCGTAAGATCGAACCCATCACAAAGCACATCTTCCCATTGCAAGATAAATAGATCAAGTTGGACAAATAAAACCCAAATATCGGAGAAGAGATACGAGGCTATAATCAATCATGCATATAAGAGATCAAAGAAGACTCAAATAACCTTCATGGATAAAAACATAGATCTGATCATAAACTCAAAGTTCATCGGATCCCAACAGACACAACGCAAAAAGACTTACATCATATGGATCTTCAAGAGACCATTGTATTGGAATCAAGAGAGAGAGAGAGAGAGAGAGAGAGAGAGAGAGAGAGGAAGCCATCTAGCTACTAACTATGGACCCGTAGGTATACAAAGAACTACTCACGCATCATCAGAGAGGCACCAATGGACATGATGAACCCCTTCGAGATGGTGTCTAGATTCGATCTGGTGGTTCTGGAACTTGCGGCAGCTAGAATTGATTTTCGTCGACTCTCCTAGGGTTTCTGGAATATTGGGGGTACTTATAGAGCAAAGAGGCGGTGCGGGAGGCCACCGAGGTGGGCACAACCGACCTGGGCGCGCCTGGGCCCCCAGGCGCGCCCTGGTGGGTTGTGCTCCCCTCAGAGCACCCCTCAGGTACTTTCTTGGCCCACTGGATATCTTCTGGTCCAAAAAATCCACAAAATGTTTCGATGCATTTGGAATCCGTTTGGTATTGATTTCCTGTGATGTAAAAAACAAGCAGAAAACAACAGCTCGCACTGGGCACTATGTTAATGGGTTAGTACCCAAACATGATATAAAATGACTATAAAGTGATTGTAAAACATCAAAGAATGATAATATAACAGCATGGAACAATCAAAAATTATAGATACGTTGGAGATGTACCAGCATCCCCAAGCTTAATTCCTGCTCGTCCTCGAGTAGGTAAATGATAAAAACATAATTTTTTATGTGGAATGCTGCTTAACATGTTCATCGCATTTTATTTTCTTTGTAGCATGGACATTTGGACTTTTATATGGTTCAAAGCAATAGTCTAGTTTTGATATGAAGACTTTAATACTCAAGCATACCAACAAGCAACCATGGCTTTCAAAATATCAACACTAAAGCAAGTTATCTCTAGCCCATTATGCTCAGTCATTGATCCATTGATGAAACACACTCGAATATTAGCCAGACCCAATGCTCAAATACGATCATAGTGCCCCTTAGTTGGTGATTTATAAGATAAGGTGGAGACTTTCAAAATAAAAATTGCATAAAGTAAAAGAAAGGCCCTTCGCAGAGGGAAGTAGGGATTGTAGAGGTGCCAGAGCTCAAAGCGAAAATTGAGAGATAAAAACATTTTGGGAGGCATACTTTTCCCACCAACGAAAACAACTTTGAGCTCACAACACTCTCCATGCTAGATACATCATAGGCGGTCCCCAAACATAAAATAAAGTTTATTCCTTTTTCCACTGTTACTTTCACTTTCCATGGCTAACCGTATCCACGGGTGCTCTCCATACCAACACTTTCCAAGGAATTTATTATTTGACAACATATAGTAAATTCATTTTTCATTTTGGGACTGGGCATCCCTAATACCTTTGTCGTACTCTCATGCAATGATAAGTGAATAAACACTCATCATGAGAATAACACGTCTAGCATGGAAAATATTGGCAACCCCTCACCGCCTCGCGAGCGGTACAAGCACACAAAAGTGAAATTTATTTTGAAATTTAGAGATGACACATGCAAATTTTCTTAGAACGGCACAGAAATACCGCATATAGGTACATATAGTGGACTCATATGGCAAAACTGGTTTAAAGGGTTTTGGATGCACAACTAGTGATCGTATTTAGTGCAAAATGAAGGCTAGCAAAAAGATTGAGAAGCGACCAACCAAGAAAAAAGATCTTGTACCCAAGCATTAAGCACAAGTAACACCGAATGATGCACCACAAGTAGGATATAAATGTCATTGCATAACTATTGACTTTCGTGCTTGCATAGGGAATCACAAACCTTAACATCAATATTCTTACTAAAGCACAATTACTCATCAACATGACTCACATATCATAATGTCAGATCTCAAAACCATTACTAAGAATCAAGTTTGTTTTGTCCAATGATCTTCATGAAAGCTTTTATTATATCCTCCTTGGATATCTATCACTTTGGGACTATTTTCATATGTTGCTTTTGATAAGCTCAAACAAATATAAGTAAAGATCATGAGCATAATTTTTCTTCTCCCAAAATAATTTAAGTGAAGCAAGAGAGAATTTCTTAAAAAATTACTAACTTCCAAATAAATCTATGTGAATCATGAGAGAATTTCTTCAAAAATAACAAAGCACACTGTGCTCAAAAAGATATAAGTAAAGCACTAGAGCAATTCCATGGCTCTAAAAATTTAACTGAAGCATAGGACCAATCATAGCATAATTTTTGGCTCTCTCAAAAAGGTGTGTCCATTAGGGATTCAAGACTTAAAACACAAAGAAAAACATGCAAAGACTCGTATCATACAAGAAGCTCCATGCAAAACTCATAATATGTGACGAATAAAAATATAGCTCCAAGTAAAATACCAATGGTTGTTAGAAGAAAGAGGGGATGCCACTCGGGGCATCCGCAAGCTTAGTTGCTTGCTACTTCTTGAATATTATCTTCGGCTGCCTCGGGCATCCCCAAGCTTAGCTTTTTTCTGATCCTTATTCCTTCATCCATCGTAAAATCACCCAAAACTTGAAAACTTCAATCACACAAAACTTAACAAAACCTTTGTGAGATCTGTTAGTATAAGAAAGAAAACCACTACTGTAAATACTGTTACAGACCCATTCATATTTTATTTTTGCATTATATCTACTGTATCCCAACTTTTCTATGGCGAAAACTCTTCAAAGAAAACCATAGAATCATCAAAACAAGCACACAACGCAAAGAAAACAGAATCTGTCAAAAATAGAACAGTCTGTAGCAATCTGACTACTTCGAATACTTCTGTAACTCCAAAAATTCTGAAAAATATGGACGACATGAATAATTTTTTATTAATCTTCTGAAAAAGAATTAACTCAAAATCACTCTTCTGATAAAAACGAAAAATAATTACGTGAGCACAAAGGTTTCTATTTTTCAGCAAGATCAAATCAACTCTCACCCAAATCATCCCAAAGGCCTTTCTTGGCACATACTAATTTAAACCACAAAAACACATCTAACTAGAGGCATAATTGTGTATTTTATTTAAAACAGTAAGAAAACCAAAAGACAAAAGATACAAGTTGGGTTGCCTCCCAACGAGCGCTATCGTTTAACGCCCCTAGCTAGGCATAACGTGTAGGATCTAAGTGTTGTCATCTTTAGTTCTAGATCCATATGATGCCCTCATGATTGATTCATATGGTGGCCTAATTCTTGTTCTAGGGAACTGTTCCGTACCACTCCTTAGTGGAAATTAAAATTTAATATTGCCTTCTTTCATATCAATCACGGCACCAATAGTACGTAAAAATGGTCTACCAGAATAATTGGACAAGGCGGATTGCAATCAATATCAAGAACAATAAAATCTACGGGCACATAATTCCTATTTGCAAGAATAAGAACATCATTAATTCTTCCCATAGGCTTTTTAATAGTAGAATCCGCCAAGTGCAAATTTAAAGAGCATTCTTCAATATCAGTAAGACCAAGCACATCACATAAAGATTTCAGAACTGTAGAAACACTAGCACCCAAGTCATATAAAGCAAAACACTCATAATTTTTAATCTTGACTTTGATGGTGGGTTCCCATTCATCATGTAATTTTCTAGGAATTTAAACTTCTAATCCAATTTTTCTTCAAAAGCTTTCATCAGAGCATCAACGATATGTTTAGTAAAAGCTTTATTTTGTTCATAATCATGGGGTGAATTTATCATGGATTGCAACAAAGAAATACAATAAACCAAAGAGCAACTATCATAATTAAAGTCTTTGTAATCCAAAATAGTGGGCACATCACTAGTTAAAGTCTTGATCTCTTCAAACCCACTTTTATCAAAATTTTCAACACCCTCCGAATCATAGGGACGCCTTCTAGCTAAAGTTGACTCTTCTCCAGTCCCTTTTTCATCAATCTTAATTTTACTAAACAAAGAATCAATAGAAGAAACACCAATCATTTTAATATCTTCATCACTTTTATGAAAGTAATCGCTAGAAAACGCTCTTTCTAAAAATTCTCTTTTAGCTCTAAGCATAGCGGTTCTTTTCTTGCTTTCATCCATAGAAACATAAAGAGCATTAATTGATTCTTCAACTTTAGGCACAAATTTTTAGATCTTGAGATTTTCTACATCATGAGAAATTCTATCAATACTTCTAGACATATCATCAACTTTATTCAACTTTTCTTCTATCGAAGCATTGAATTTTTTTTGAGTATTGATAATTTCTATAATATTATTCTCAAGATCAGAGGTGTTTCTATTATTATTATTATAAGGAGGATTACCATAATTATTAGAGGAATTACTAGGAAAAGGCCTAGGATTAAAATTACCTCTATAAGCATTGTTATTGTTTCGCGAGATAAAATTCACATGTGTGGCATCACTATTTTGCTCAATCAAAGTAGACAAAGGAACATCATTAAAATCAATAGGAGCACTTTTATTAGCAACCAACTTCATAAGAGCATCAACTTTTTCACTCAAAGAATTTATTTCTTCTACTGAATTGACTTTTTTTTAATTTGCCATAATATTGTCTAGTAATTTAGTAGCTTCACCCAAAGTAATTTCCATAAAAGTACCCCCCAACAGTGGAATCCAAAAGATTATAAGAAACAAAATTCAATCCCGCATAAATGTTTTGTATGGTCATCCAATGATTTAACCCATGAGTTGGGCAATTCCTTAGCATCAATTTCATCCTTTCCCAAGATTGTGCAACATGCTCATGTTCAAGTTGCTTTAAATTAATGATCTGGGTTCTAAGGGAAATAATATTTGCGGGCGGAGAACACTTAGTAATAAAAGCATCCTTGCACTTGTTCCAAGAATCGATACTATTGCGAGGCAAAGAAGAAAACCAAATTTTTGTGCGATCTTGCAAAGAAAATGGAAATAATTTCAACTTCACAACATCATTGTCCACATCTTTTTTATTTTGCATATTTCATAATTCCACAAATGTGTTAAGATGGGACGCGGCATCCCCATTAGGAGTATCAGCAAATTGATCTTTCATAACAAGATTGAGCAAAGCATTATTAATATCACAAGACTCCGGACTAGTGGCGGGAGGAGCAATCAGAGTGCTAATAAAAGCATTGTTGTTGGTATTTGAGAAATCACACAACTTGGTGTTCTCTTGAGTCATGATGACTTCAAAACAAGATCGCACTCAAAAACAGATTTGACAAGAAAACGACGAACGAAAAAGAGGGCGAATAAAATGGCAAATTTTTGTGAAGTGGGGGAGAGGAAAACGAGAAGCAAATGGCAAATGATGTAAATTGCAAGGAGATGAGATTTGTATTAGGAACCTGGTTGATGTTGAAGATCCTCCCCGGCAACGAAGCTAGAAATTCCTTCTGATGTCTACTTGAACTACGTCGGTATTTCCCCAAAGAGGAAGGGATGATGCAGCACAGCGACGGTAGGTATTTCCCTCAGTGATGAGACCAAGGTTATTGAACCAGTAGGAGAACCAAGCAACACAACGTAAACAACCCCTGCACACAAATAACAAATACTCGCAACCCGATGTGTTAAAGGGTTGTCAATCCCTTTCGGGTAACGATGCCTCAAATTGGCGAGAAGACGTGATAAAGTTGTGATAGATAGGATAAATAGATCGCAAAATGAATAAAGTGCAGAAAGGTATTTTTGTATTTTTAGTTTAGCAGATCTGAAAATAAAAGCAAAGGAAAATAGACCGCAAAGGCAAATGTGATGAAAAGAGACCCAGGGGCCGTAGGTTTCACTAGTGGCTTCTCTTGAGAAAAATAACAAACGGTGGGAAAACAATTACTGTTTGGCAATTGATAGAACTTCAAGTAATCATGACGATATCCAGGCAATGATTTTTATTTAGGCATCACATCCAAGATTAGTAGACCGACTCCTGCCTGCATCTACTACTATTACTCCACACATCGACCGCTATCCAGCATGCATCTAGTGTATTAAGTTCATGGAAAAATGGAGTAATGCAATAAGAACGATGACATGATGTAGACAAGATCTATTTATGTAGAAATAGACCCCATCTTGTTATCCTTAATAGCAACGATACATACGTGTCGTTTCCCCTTCTGTCACTGGGATCAAGCACCGTAAGATCGAATCCGTCACAAAGCACCTCTTCCCATTGCAAGTTAAATAGATCAGGTTGCCAAACAAAACCCGAATATCGGAGAAGAAATACGAGGCTATAATCAATCATGCATATGAGAGATAAAGAAGACTCAAATAACTTCCATGGTTAAAAACATAGATCTGATCATAAACTCAAAGTTCATCGTATCCCAACAAACACACCGCAAAAAGACTTACATCATATGGATCTCCAAGAGACCATTGTATTGAGAATCAAGAGAGAGAGAGGAAGCCATCTAGCTACTAACTACGGACCCATAGGTCTACAAAGAACTACTCACGCATCACCGGAGAGGCACCAATGGACATGATGAACCCCTCCGAGATGGTGTGTAGATTGGATCTGGTGTTCTGGAACTTGCGGTGGCTGGAATTGATTGTCGTCGACTCCCCTAGGGTTTCTAGAATATTGGGGGTATTTATAGAGCAAAGAGGCGGTGCGGGAGGCCACCGAAGTGAGCACAACCCACCTGGGCCCCCAGGGCGCCCTGGTGGGTTGTGCTCCCCTCGGAGCACCCCTCAGGTACTTTCTTGGCCCGGCGGATGTCTTCTAGTCCAAAAAATCCAAAAAAACTTTCGCTACGTTTGGACTCCGTTTGGTATTGATTTCCTGTGATGTAAAAAACTAGCAGAAAACAATAACTGGCACTGGGCACTATTTCAATAGGTTAGTACTAAAAAATGATATAAAATGACTATAAAGTGATTGTAAAACATCCAAGAATGATAATATAACAGCATGGAACAATCAAAAATTATAGATACGTTGGAGACATATCAGCAGCTCCTCCTCAAGGGCACTCAAGAGGCTGGCATGCCTGATGGTCGTGACTCGGGCCCCTCGCCCTCTGCTGGGGCGCCTTTCCCTCTCGCATAGGTAGGTGCGCCCAGTGCCCCCCTCGGGTTGGGCTCAGGGGCTCTTCTCTGGAAGGCCTCTGACCTGGCCAACGTCACGAGGGAGGCGTTCGGGCACCATGTGGGGAGGCATGCTTCAACGCACGCTTCTAGGTGCAAGGCGCAGGGTGTGAGGCACCAAGCGCATAGGAGTTCATCACTAGGGCAATCGAAGATCTTCAAGAGGCCGTGCCATGCAAGGCGAGCGACGACCCGCACTACTCAACGCAGCTACTGCTCAGGACGCGAGCGGCGAGTTGCGCGTCTTCGTCAACATCCCGGGCCTCAACAGAGCTGCTTCTTAGGAGCTCTTCTTGGCATGGGAGTTGCGTCCAGGTCACGCCTGGCGCACGCCACTCTACCAGGTCTTCGGCACCTGGTCATCTCGCGACCCTCCCAGGAAAAAGCTGGCGAGGAAATGTATGAGGATGCTACGTATTGAGCTTGCGTTGGTTTTCCTTGAAGAGGAAAGGGTGATGCAGCAAAGTAGCGTAAGTATTTCCCTCAGTTTTTGAGAAACCAAGGTATCAATCTAGTAGGAGGCTCCTCAAAAGTCCCACGCACCTACACAAACAAACAAGAACCTCGCAATCAATGCAATAAAGGGGTTGTCAATCCCTTCACGGCCACTTGCGGAAGTGAGATCTGATAGAGATAATATGATAAGATAAATATTTTTGGTATTTTTATGATATAGATTGGAAAGTAAAAGATGCAAATAAAAGTAGATGGAAAACTTATATGATAAAAGATAGACCCGGGGCCATAGGTTTCACTAGTGGCTTCCCTCAAGATAGCATAAGTATTACGGTGGGTGAACAAATTACTGTCGAGCAATTGATAGAAAAGCGCATAGTTATGAGATTATCTAGGCATGATCATGTATATAGGCATCACGTCCGTGACAAGTAGACCGAAACGATTCTGCATATACTACTATTACTCCACACATCGACCGACTCCTACCTGCATCTAGAGTATTAAGTTCATGAAGAACAGAGTAACGCATTAAGAAAGATGACATGATGTAGAGGGATAAAGTCATGCAATATGACATAAACCCCATCTTTTTATCCTTGATGGCAACAATACGTGCCTTGCCGCCCCTGCTGTCACTGGGAAAGGACACCGCAAGATTGAACCCAAAACTAAGCACTTCTCCCATTGCAAGAAAGATCAATCTAGTAGGCCAAACCAAACTGATAATTCGAAGAGACTTGCAAAGATAACTTAATCACACATAAAAGAATTCAGAGGAGATTCAAATATTTCTCATAGATAAACTTGATCATAAACCCACAATTCATCGGATCTCGACAAACACACCGCAAAAAGAGTTACATCGAATAGATCTCCAAGAAGATCAAGGAGAACTTTGTATTGAGATTCAAAGAGAGAGAAGAAGCCATCTAGCTAATAACTATGGACCCAAAGGTCTATGGTAAACTACTCACAACTCATCAGAGAGGCCTTGGAGATGATGTAGAGGCCCTCCATGGTCGATTCCCCCTCCGGCGGAGCACCGGTGAAGGCTCCAAGATGGGATCTCGCGGATACAGAAGGTTGCGGCGATGGAAATAGTTTTTCGTGGTGCTCCTAGATGTTTTCGGGGTCCGTGGATATATATGGGAGGAAGAAGTAGGTCGGTGGACGCTCGAGGGGCCCACGAGGGTGGGGGCGCGCCCACCCCCAGGGGGCATGCCGGGCACCCTTGTGGCCACCTCCTCTATTGCTTGACGTCCACTCCAAGTCCCCTGGATCACGTTTGTTCCAAAAAGATCGCTCCCGAAGGTTTCATTCCATTTGGACTCCATTTGATATTCCTTTCCTTCGAAACACTGAAATAGGCAAAAAAATAGCAATTTGGGCTGGGCCTCCGGTTAGTAGGTTAGTGCCAAAAATGATATAGAAGTGTAAAGTAAAGCCCATAAACATCCAAAACAAGTAATATAATAGCATGGAACAATAAAAAATTATAGATACGTTGGAGATGTATCAAGCATCCCCAAGCTTAATTCCTGGTCGTCCTCGAGTAGGTGAATGATAAAAACAGAATTTTTGATGTGGAATGCTACCTAGCATAATTCTCAATGTAATTTTCTTTATTGTGGCATGATTGTTCAGATCCAAATGATTCAAGATAAAAGCTTATAAAACATAAAAATAGTAATACTTGAAGCATACTAACAAATAATCATGTCTTATCAAAATAGCATAGCCAAAGAAAGCTCATCCGTACAAAATCATATAGTTATGCCATGCTTCATTTTCATTACAAGTTAGGCCATGCTTCATTTTCATTACACAAAATACTCCCATCATGCACAACCCCGGTTTCAGCCAAGCAATTGGTTCATACTTTTTAATGCGCTTCAGCTTTTTCAACTCTTACGCAATACATGAGCGCAAGCCATGGACATAGCACTATATGTGGTATATAGTGGTTGTGAAGACAAAAAGGGAGAAGATAGTCTCACATCAACTAGGCATATCAACGGGCTATGGAGATGCCCATTAATAGATATCAATGTGAGTGAGTAGGAATTGCCATGCAACGGATGCACTAGAGCTATAAATATATGAAAGCTCAACAAAAGAAACTAAGTGGGTGCGCATCCAACTTGCTTGCTCATGAAGACCTAGGGCATTTTGAGGAAGACCGCCATTGGAATATACAAGCCAAGTTCTATAATGAAAAATTCCCACTAGTATATGAAAGTGACAACATAGGAGACTCTCTATCATGAAGATCATGGTGCTATTTTGAAGCACAAGTGTGGAAAAGAGATAGTAGCATTGTCCCTTCTCTCTTTTCTCTCATTTTTTTTATTTGGTGGGCTCTTTGGCCTCTCTTTTTTAAAGTCCGAAGTCTCATCCCGACTTGTGGGGGAATCATAGTCTTCATCATCCTTTCCTCACTTGGGACAATGCTCTAATAATGAAGATCATCACACTTATATTGATATACAACTCAAAAATTACAACTCAATACTTAGAACAAAATATGACTCTATGTGAATGCCTCTGGCGGTGTACCGGGATATGCAATGAATCAAGAGTGACATGTATTAAAAATTATGAAGGTGGCCTTGCCACTAATACGATGTCAACTACATGATCATGCAAATTGAAATATGACAATGATGGAACGTGTCATAATAAACGGAACTGTGGAAAGTTGCATGGCAATATATCTCGGAATGGCTATGGAAATGCTTTAATAGGTAGGTATGGTGTCTGTTTTGAGGAAGGTAAATAATGGGTGCATGATACCGGCGAAAGTTGCGCAACATAATAGAGGCTAGCAAAGTGGAAGCATGAGTGTGCGTATGTCCATGGCCTCACATTAGTCATAAAGAACTCATATACTTATTGCAAAAGTCTACTTGCCCTCGAAGTAAAGTACTACTACGCATGCTCCTAGGGGAAGGGTTGGTAGGAGTTAACCATCGCGCAATCCCGACCTCCACTCATAAGGAAGACAATTAAAAGAGCACCACATGCAACAAATTTGTCACACAACTTTTACCATACGTGCATGCTGCGGGACTTGCCAACTTCAACACAAGTATTTCTCAATTTCATAATTACCCAACTAGCATGACTCTAACGTTACCACCTTTATATCTCAAAACAATCATCAAGCATCAAATTGATCCTAGTGTTTAATGCACTTTCTATGATAGTTTTTATTGTACCCAAATTGGATGCTCATCATTATAGGACCAAATTTATAACCATAGCAAATACCATGCTGTTCTAAAAGACTCTCAAAATAATATAAGTGAAGCATGAGAGATCAATAATTTCTTCAAAATAAAGCCACCGCCGTGCTCTAGAAAATATAAGTGAAGCACATAGAGCAAAACTATCTAGCTCAAAAGATATAAGTGAAGCACATAGAGTATTCTAATAAATTCTAAATAATGTGGGTTTCTCCCAAAAGGTGTGTACAGAAAGGATGATTGTGGAAATCTAATAAGCAAAGATTCATATCATACATGACGCTCCAAGCAAAACACATATCATGTGGCGAATAAAAATATAGCTCCAAGTAAAGTTACCGATAGACGAAGACGAAAGAGGGGATGCCTTCCGGGGCATCCCCAAGCTTAGGATTTTGGTTATCCTTGAATATCTTGGGGTTCCATGGGCATACCCAAGCTTAGGCTCTTGCCACTTCTTATTTTGTAGTCCATCAAATCTTTACCCAAAACTTGAAAACTTCACAACACAAAACTCAACAGGAAATCTCATAAGCTCCGTTAGTGCAAGAAAGAAAAATCACCACATAATGTACTGTAATTAACTCATTATTTATTTATATTGGTGTTAAACCTACTGTATTCCAAGTTCTCTATGGTTCATACCCCTTAATACTAGCCATAGATGCATCAAAATAAGCAAACTACACATGAAAAACAGAATCTGTCAAAAACAGAACAGTCTGTAGAAATTTGTAACTTTAGGATACTTCTGTAACTCTAAAATCCTACAAAAATAGGAATTCCTGGGAAATTTGTCTATTTCTCTACAGCAAAAAGAATCAACGCAAAATCACGTTTCTGTGAATTACTAAAATTATTTTCGTGCGTGCAAAGTTTCTGTTTTTCAGCAGAAACTATCACCGTAGGTTATCCTATAGGTTCTACTTGGCACAAACATTAATTAAAACATAAAAACACATATAAACAGAAGCTAGATGAAATATTTATTACTAAACAGAAGCAAAAAGCAAGAAACAAAAATAAAATTGGATTGCCTCCCAACTAGCGCTATTGTTTAACGCCCCTAGCTAGGCATAAAAGCGAGGATAGATCTAAGTAGTGCCATCTTTGGCATTCAATTCATAAGTAGCTCACACGATAGATTCATAAGGTAATTTAAATTTCTTTCTAGGGAAGTGTTCCATGCCTTTCCTTAATGGAAATTGGAATCTAATGTTCCCTTCCGTCATATCAATAATTGCACCAATCATTCTAAGGAAAGGTCTACCAAGAATAATAGGACATGAAAGATTGCAATCTATATCAAGAACGATAAAATCTATCGGCACATAATTCCTATTTGCAACAATAAGAACATCATTGATCCTTCCCATAGGTTTCTTAACGGTGGAATCTGCAAGGTGCAAATTTAAAGAGCAATCATCAAAATCATGGAAACCTAACACATCACATAAAGTTTTCGGAATCGTGGAAACACTAGCACCCAAATCACACAAAGAATAGAACTCGTGATCTTTAATTTTAATCTTTATAGTAGGTTCCCACTCATCATAAAGTTTTCTAGGTATAGAGACTTCCAAATTAAGTTTTTCCTCATAAGGTTGCATCAAGGCATCAACAATATGTTTGGTAAAAGCTTTATTTTGACTATAAGCATGAGGAGAATTCAACACGGATTGCAACAAGGAAATACAATCTATTAAAGAACAATTATCATAATTAAATTCCTTGAAATCCAAGATAGTGGGTTCAATGTTATTTAAAGTCTTGACCTCTCCAATCCCACTTTTACCAATTTTAGCATCAAGATCTAAAAACTCTGAATTATTGGGACGCCTTTTAACTAAAGTTGACTCATCTCCAGTCCCATCATTATCAAGATTCATATTGAAAAACAAGGATTTAATAGGGGACACATCAATAACATTTAGATCTTCATCATTATTTTCATGGAAACTAGAAGAACACGCTTTTACAAAGCAATCTTTCTTAGCACGTAATCTAGCGGTTCTTTCTTTGCACTCATCAATGGAAAATCTCATGGCTTTGAGAGACTCATTGATATCATGCTTAGGTGGAATAGATCTAAGTTTCAAAGAATCAACATCAAGTGAAAGCCTATCAATGTTCCTTGCAAAATCATCAACTTTAAGCAATTTTTCTTCAAGCAAAGCATTAAAATTCTTTTGAGAGATCATAAATTCTTTAACGCTATTCTCAAAATCAGAGGGCATATTATTAAAATTTCCATAAGAGTTGTTGTAGGAATTACCATAATTATTAGAGGAATTACTAAGGAACGGTCCAGGATTAAAGTTTCCTCTATAAGCATTGTTACCAAAATTTTTCCTACCAACAAAATTCACATCCATAGATTCATTATTATTCTTGAAGGAAATATGCCCTAGAGGCAATAATAAAGTTATTATTTATTTCCTCATATCATGATAAATGTTTATTATTCATGCTAGAATTGTATTAACCGGAAACATGATGCATGTGTGAATACATAGACAAATATATAAGTCACTAGTATGCCTCTACTTGACTAGCTCATTAGTCAAAGATGGTTATGTTTCCTAACCATAGACATGTGTTGTCATTTGATTAATGGGATCACATCATTAGGAGAATGATGTGATTGACATGACCCATTCCGTTAGCCTAGCACTTGATCGTTTAGTATATTGCTATTGCTTTCTTCATGACTTATACAAAGTTCCTGCAACTATGAGATTGTGCAACTCCCGTTTACCGGAAGAACACTTTGTGTGCTACCAAATATCACAACGTAACTGGGTGATTATAAAGGTGCTCTACAGGTGTTTCCGAAGGTACATGTTGGGTTGGCATAATTCGAGATTAGGTTTTGTCACTCCGATTATCGAAGAGGTATCTCTGGGCCCTCTCGGTAATACTCATCACCTAAGCCTTGCAAGCATTGTAACTAATGAGTAGGTTATGAGAGGATGTATTACGGAACGAGTAAAGAGACTTGCCAGTAACGAGATTGAACTAGGTATTGGATACCGACGATCAAATCTCGGGCAAGTAACATACCGATGACAAAGGGAACAACGTATGTTGTTATGTGGTTTGACCGATAAAGATCTTCGTAGAATATGTAGGAACCAATATGGGCATCCAGGTCCCGCTATTGGTTATTGACCGAGAATGGTTCTAGGTCATGTCTACATAGTTCTCGAACCCGTAGGGTCCGCACGCTTAACGTTACGATGACAGTTTTATTATGAGTTTACAAGTTTTGATGTACCGAAGTTTGTTCGGAGTCCTAGATGTGATCACGGACATGACGAGGAGTCTCGAAATGGTCGAGACATAAATATTGATATATTGGACGACTATATTCGGACACCGGAAGTGTTCCGGGTGATCTCGGAGAAAATCGGAGTGCCGGGGGGGTTACCGGAACCCCCCGGGAGAGTTAATGGGCCACATGGGCCTTGGTGGGAAGAGAGAGGGGCGGCCAGGGTGGGCCGCGCGCCCCCTCTCCCTCTGGTCCAAATTGGACTAGGAGGGGGGGGCGGCGCCCCCCTTTCCTTCCCCCCTCTCCCCCTTCCTTCCCCCTCCTAGTAGGAGTAGGAAAGGAGGAGTCCTACTCCTACTAGGAGGAGGATTCCTCCTCCCTTGGCGCGCCCAAGGGGCCGGCCGGACTCCCCCCTTCCTCCTTTATATACGGGGGCGGGGGGCACCCCATAGACACACAAGTTGATCTACGGATCGTTCCTTAGCCATGTGCGGTGCCCCCCCTCCACCATATTCCACCTCGGTCATATCGTCGTGGAGTTTAGGTGAAGCCCTGCACCGGTAGAGCATCATCATCGTCACCATGCCGTCGTGCTGACGGAACTCATCCCCGACGCTTTGCTGGATCGGAGCCCGGGGATCGTCATCGAGCTGAACGTGTGCTGAACTCGGAGGTGCCGTACGTTCGGTACTTGGATCGGTCGGATCGTGAAGACGTATGACTACATCAACCGCGTTGTCATAACGCTTCCGCTTATGGTCTACGAGGGTACATGGACGAACACTCTCCCCTCTTGTTGCTATACCATCACCATGATCTTGCGTGTGCGTAGGAATTTTTTTGAAATTACTACGTTCCCCAACAGTGGCATCCGAGCCTAGGTTTTATGCGTTGATGTTATATGCACGAGTAGAACACAAGTGAGTTGTGGGCGATACAAGTCATACTGCTTACCAGCATGTCATACTTTGGTTCGGCGGTATTGTTGGATGAAGCGGCCCAGACCGACATTACGCGTACGCTTACGCGAGACTGGTTCTACCGACGTGCTTTGCACACAGGTGGCTGGCGGGTGTCAGTTTCTCCAACTTTAGTTGAACCGAGTGTGGCTACGCCCGGTCCTTGCGAAGGTTAAAACACCACCAACTTGACGAACTATCGTTGTGGTTTTGATGCGTAGGTAAGAAACGGTTCTTGCTAAAGCCCGTAGCAGCCACGTAAAACTTGCAACAACAAAGTAGAGGACGTCTAAATTGTTTTTGCAGGGCATGTTGTGATGTGATATGGCCAAGACGTGATGCTATATTTTATTGTATGAGATGATCATGTTTTGTAACCGAAGTTATCGGCAACTGGCAGGAGCCATATGGTTGTCGCTTTATTGTATGAAATGCAAACGCCCTGTAATTGCTTTACTTTTTCACTAAGCGGTAGCGATAGTCGTAGAAGCAATAGATGGCGTAAACAACGACGATGCTACGATGGAGATCAAGGTGTCACGCCGGTGACGATGGTGATCACGACGGTGCTTCGGAGATGGAGATCACAAGCACAAGATGATGATGGCCATATCATATCACTTATATTGATTGCATGTGATGTTTATCCTTTATGCATCTTATCTTGCTTTGATTGACGGTAGCATTTTAAGATGATCTCTCACTAAAATTATCAAGAAGTGTTCTCCCTGAGTATGCACCGTTGCCAAAGTTCATCGTGCCCAGACACCACGTGATGATCGGGTGTGATAAGCTCTACGTCCATCTACAATGGGTGCAAGCCAGTTTTGCACACGCGGAATACTCAGGTTAGACTTGACGAGCCTAGCATATGCAGATATGGCCTCGGAACACGGAGACCGAAAGGTCGAGCGTGAATCATATAGTAGATATGATCAACATAGTGATGTTCACCATTGAAACTACTCCATCTCACGTGATGATCGGTCATGGTTTAGTTGATTTGGATCACGTAATCACTTAGATGACTAGAGAGATGTATGTCTAAGTGGGAGTTCTTAAGTAATATGATTAATTGAACTTAAATTTATCATGAACTTAGTACCTGATAGTATTTTGCTTGTCTATGTTTGTTTGTAGATAGATGGCTCGTGCTGTTGTTCCGTTGAATTTTAATGCATTCCTTGAGAAAGCAAAGTTGAAAGATGATGGTAGCAATTACACGGACTGGGTCCGTAACCTGAGGATTATCCTCATTGCTGCACAGAAGAGTTACGTCCTGGAAGCACCGCTGGGTGCCAGGCCTGCTGCTGATGCAACTGACGACATTAAGAACGTCTGGCAGAGCAAAGCTGATGACTACTCTATAGTTCAGTGTGCCATGCTTTACGGCTTAGAACCGGGCCTTCAACGACGTTTTGAACATCATGGAGCATATGAGATGTTCCAGGAGTTGAAGTTAATATTTCAAGCAAATGCCCGGATTGAGAGATATGAAGTCTCCAATAAGTTCTACAACTGCAAGATGGAGGAGAATAGTTATGTCAATGAACATATACTCAAAATGTCTGGGTATAATAATCACTTGATTCAACTGGGAGTTAATCTTCCGGATGATAGCGTCATTGACAGAATTCTCCAATCACTACCACCAAGCTACAAGAGCTTTGTGATGAACTATAATATGCAAGGGATGAACAAGACTATTCCCGAGCTCTTCGCAATGTTAAAAGCTGCGGAGGTAGAAATCAAGAAGGAGCATCAAGTGTTGATGGTCAACAAGACCACTAGTTTAAAGAAAAAGGGTAAAGGAAAGAAGAAGGGGAACTTCAAGAAGAACAGCAAGCAAGTTGCTGCTTAAGAGAAGAAACCCAAGTCTGGACCTAAGCCTGAAACTGAGTGCTTCTACTGCAAGCAGACTAGTCACTGGAAGCGGAACTGTCCCAAGTATTTGGCGGATAAGAAGGATGGCAAAGTAAACAAAGGTATATGTGATATACATGTTATTGATGTGTACCTAACTAGAGCTCGTAGTAGCACCTGGGTATTTGATACTGGTTCTGTTGCTAACATTTGCAACTCGAAACAGGGACTACGGAATAAGCGAGCACTGGCCAAGGACGAGGTGACGATGCGCGTGGGAAACGGTTCCAAAGTCGATGTGATCGCGGTCGGCACGCTACCTCTACATCTACCATCGGGATTAGTTTTAGACCTAAATAATTGTTATTTGGTGCCAGCATTGAGCATGAACATTATATCTGGATCTTGTTTGATGCGAGACGGTTATTCATTTAAATCAGAGAATAATGGTTGTTCTATTTATATGAGTAATATCTTTTATGGTCATGCACCCTTGAAGAGTGGTCTATTTTTATTGAATCTCGATAGTAGTGATACACATATTCATAGTGTTGAAACCAAAAGATGCAGAGTTGATAACGATAGTGCAACTTATTTGTGGCACTGCCGTTTAGGTCATATCGGTGTAAAGCGCATGAAGAAACTCCATACTGATGGGCTTTTGGAATCACTTGATTATGAATCACTTGGTACTTGCGAATCGTGCCTCATGGGCAAGATGACTAAAACGCCGTTCTCCGGAACTATGGAGCGAGCAACTGATTTGTTGGAAATCATACATACTGATGTTTGTGGTCCAATGAATGTTGAGGCTCGTGGCGGGTACCGTTATTTTCTCACCTTCATAGATGATTTGAGCAGATATGGGTATATCTACTTGATGAAACACAAGTCTGAAACATTTGAAAAGTTCAAAGAATTTCAGAGTGAAGTGGAAAATCATCATAACAAGAAAATAAAGTTTCTACGATCTGATCGTGGAGGTGAATATTTGAGTTACGAGTTTGGCCTACACTTGAAACAATGTGGAATAGTTTCGCAACTCACGCCACCTGGAACACCACAACGAAATGGTGTGTCCGAACGTTGTAATCATACTTTACTTGATATGGTACGATCTATGATGTCTCTTACTGATTTACCGCTATCGTTTTGGGGTTATGCTTTAGAGACGGCCGCATTCACATTAAATAGGGCACCGTCAAAATCCGTTGAGACGACGCCTTATGAACTGTTGTTTGGCAAGAAACCAAAGTTGTCGTTTCTTAAAGTTTGGGGTTGCGATGCTTATGTGAAGAAACATCAACCAGATAAGCTCGAACCCAAATCGGAAAAATGTGTCTTCATAGGATACCCAAAAGAGACTGTTGGGTACACCTTCTATCACAGATCCGAAGGCAAGACATTCGTTGCTAAGAATGGATCCTTTCTAGAGAAGGAGTTTCTCTCGAAAGAAGTGAGTGGGAGGAAAGTAGAACTTGATGAGATAACTGTATCTACTCCCTTATTGGAAAGTAGTTCATCACGAGAACCGGTTCCTGTGACAACTACACCAATTAGTGAGGAAGCTAATGATAATGATCATGAAACTACAGATCAAGTTTCTACTGAACCTCGTAGGTCTACCAGAGTAAGATCCGCACCAGAGTGGTACAGTAATCCTATTCTGGAAGTCGTGTTACTTGACCATGATGAACCTACGAACTATGAGGAAGCGATGATGAGCCCAGATTCCGCAAAATGGCTAGAGGCCATGAAATCTGAGATGGGATCCATGTATGAAAACAAAGTGTGGACTTTGGTTGACTTGCCCGATGATAGGCAAGCCATTGAGAATAAATGGATCTTTAAGAAGAAGGCTGACGCTGATGGTAATGTTACTGTCTATAAAGCTCGACTTGTTGCAAAAGGTTTTCGACAAGTTCAAGGGGTTGACTACGATGAGACTTTCTCACCCGTAGCGATGCTTAAGTCTATCCGAATCATGTTAGCTATTGCTGCATTTCGTAATTATGAAATTTGGCAAATGGATGTCAAGACTGCATTCTTGAATGGATTTCTAGAAGAAGAGTTGTATATGATGCAACCGGAAGGTTTTGTTGATCCAAAAGGTGCTAACAAAGTGTGCAAGCTCCAGCGTTCCATTTATGGACTGGTGCAAGCATCTCGGAGTTGGAATAAACGCTTTGATAATGTGATCAAAGCATATGGTTTTATACAATCTTTTGGAGAAGCCTGTATTTACAAGAAAGTGAGTGGGAGCTCTGTAGCATTTCTAATTTTATATGTAGATGACATATTATTAATTGGAAATGATATAGAATTTCTGGATAGCATAAAGGGATACTTGAATAAAAGTTTTTCAATGAAAGACCTCGGTGAAGCTGCTTACATATTGGGCATCAAGATCTATAGAGATAGATCAAGACGCTTAATAGGACTTTCACAAAGCACATACCTTGACAAAATTTTGAAAAAGTTCAAAATGGATCAGGCAAAGAAAGGATTCTTGCCTGTGCTACAAGGTATGAAATTGAGTCAAACTCAATGCCCGACCACAGCAGAAGATAGAGAGAAAATGAAAAATGTTCCCTATGCTTCAACCATAGGCTCTATCATGTATGCAATGCTGTGTACCAGACCTGACGTGTGCTTAGCAATAAGATTAGCAGGAAGGTACCAAAGTAATCCAGGAGTGGATCACTGGACAGCGGTCAAGAACATCCTGAAATACCTGAAAAGGACTAAGGATATGTTTCTCGTATATGGAGGTGACAAAGAGCTAGTCGTAAATGGTTACGTCGATGCAAGCTTTGACACTAATCCGGACGATTCTAAATCGCAAACCGGATACGTATTTTTATTAAACGTTGGAGCTGTAAGTTGGTGCAGTTCTAAACAAAGCGTCGTGGCGGGATCTACATGTGAAGCGGAGTACATAGCTGCTTCTGAAGCAGCAAATGAAGGAGTCTGGATGAAGGAGTTCATTTTCGATCTAGGTGTCATACCTAGTGCATCGGGACCAATGAAAATCTTCTGTGACAATACTGGAGCAATTGCCTTGGCAAAGGAATCCAGATTTCACAAGAGGACCAAGCACATCAAGAGACGCTTCAATTCCATTCGGGACCAAGTCCAAGTGGGAGACATAGAGATTTGCAAGATACATACGGATCTGAATGTTGCAGACCCGTTGACTAAGCCTCTCTCACGAGCAAAACATGATCAGCACCAAAACTCCATGGGTGTTAGAATCATTACTCTGTAATCTAGATTATTGACTCTAGTGCAAGTGGGAGACTGAAGGAAATATGCCCTAGAGGCAATAATAAAGTTATTATTTATTTCCTCATATCATGATAAATGTTTATTATTCATGCTAGAATTGTATTAACCGGAAACATGATGCATGTGTGAATACATAGACAAATATATAAGTCACTAGTATGCCTCTACTTGACTAGCTCATTAATCAAAGATGGTTATGTTTCCTAACCATAGACATGTGTTGTCATTTGATTAATGGGATCACATCATTAGGAGAATGATGTGATTGACATGACCCATTCCGTTAGCCTAGCACTTGATCGTTTAGTATATTGCTATTGCTTTCTTCATGACTTATACAAAGTTCCTGCAACTATGAGATTGTGCAACTCCCGTTTACCGGAAGAACACTTTGTGTGCTACCAAATGTCACAACGTAACTGGGTGATTATAAAGGTGCTCTACAGGTGTTTCAGAAGGTACATGTTGGGTTGGCATAATTCGAGATTAGGTTTTGTCACTCCGATTGTCGGAGAGGTATCTCTGGGCCCTCTCGGTAATACTCATCACCTAAGCCTTGCAAGCATTGTAACTAATGAGTAGGTTATGAGATGATGTATTACGGAACGAGTAAAGAGACTTGCCAGTAATGAGATTGAGCTAGGTATTGGATACCGACGATCAAATCTCGGGCAAGTAACATACCGATGACAAAGGGAACAACGTATGTTGTTATGCGGTTTGACCGATAAAGATCTTCGTAGAATATGTAGGAACCAATATGGGCATCCAGGTCCCGCTATTGGTTATTGACCGAGAATGGTTCTAGGTCATGTCTACATAGTTCTCGAACCCGTAGGGTCCGCATGCTTAACGTTACGATGATAGTTTTATTATGAGTTTACAAGTTTTGATGTACTGAAGTTTGTTCGGAGTCCCGGATGTGATCACGGACATGAAGAGGAGTCTCGAAATGGTCGAGACATAAAGATTGATATATTGGACGACTATATTCGGACACCAGAAGTGTTCCGGGTGATCTCGGAGAAAACCGGAGTGCCG
>NC_041389.1:137586040-137598745 GCF_002162155.2 Triticum dicoccoides
TTCCCCCTCCTAGTAGGAGTAGTTAAGGAGGAGTCCTACTCCTACTAGGAGGAGGATTCCTCCTCCCTTGGCGCGCCCAAGGGGCCGGCCGGCCTCCCCCCTTGCTCCTTTATATACGGGGGCGGGGGGGCACCCCATAGACACACAAGTTGATCTACGGATCGTTCTTTAGCCGTGTGCGGTGCCCCCCTCCACCATATTCCACCTCAGTCATATCGTCGTGGAGTTTAGGTGAAGCGCTGCGCCGGTAGAGCATCATCATCGTCACCACGCCGTCGTGCTGACGGAACTCATCCCCGACGCTTTGCTGGATCGGAGCCCGGGGATAGTCATCGAGCTAAACGTGTGCTGAACTCAGAGGTGCCGTACGTTCGGTACTTGGATCGGTCGGATCGTGAAGACGTACGACTACATCAACCGCGTTGTCATAATGCTTCCGCTTACGGTCTACGAGGGTACGTGGACGAACACTCTCCCCTCTTGTTGCTATACCATCACCATGATCTTGCGTGTGCGTAGGAAACTTTTTGAAATTACTATGTTCCCCTTCAATTCTCAATCAAAGTAGACAAAGGTATATCATTAGGATCAACAGGAGCACTCTTAGTAGCAAACAATTTCATAAGTTCATCCATCTTTCCACTCAAAGCATTAATTTCTTCTATAGCATGCACTTTTTTACTAGTAGATCTTTTGAAGTGCCATTGAGAATAATTAGCCATAATGCTATCAAGGTGTTTAGTAGCTTCTCCTAAGGTGATTTCCATAGAAGTGCCTCCCGTGACCGAATCTAAAAGATTTCTAGAAGCAAAATTCAATCCGGCATAAATTCTTTGTATAATCATCCATAAGTTCAAACCATGAGTAGGGCAATTACGAATCATCAATTTCATTCTTTCCCAATATTGGGCAACATGCTCTTGATCAAGTTGTTTAAAATTCATAATATCGTTCCTAAGAGAGATAATCTTAGCGGGTGGAAAATACTTAGAGATAAAAGAATCTTTGCACTTATTCAATGAATCAATACTATTCTTAGGCAAAGACGAAAACCAAGTTTTAGCACGATCTCTAAGTGAAAACGGAAATAACTTCAATTTAACAATATCATTATCCATATCTTTCTTCTTTTGCATATCACACAAATTAACAAAGTTGTTTAGATGAGTAGCGGCATCTTCACTAGGAAGGCCGGAGAATTGATCTTTCATAACAAGATTCAACAAAGCAACATTGGTTTCACAAGACTCAACATCATTAAGAGGAGCAATCGGAGTGCTAAGGAAATCATTATTATTGGTATTGTAAAAGTCACACAATTTGGTATTATCTTGCGCCATCGTGACAAGCAATCCAACACACAAGCACACAAAAGGCAAGCGAAAGAGAGAGGAGATTGGGAAAGAGAGGGCGAATAAAATGGCAAGGGTGAAGTGGGGGAGAGGAAAACGAGAGGCAAATGACAAATAATGTAATGCGAGGGAGATGAGTTTGTGATGGGCACTTGGTATGTCTTGACTTGAGCGAAGACCTCCCCGGCAACGGCGCCAGAAATCCTTCTTGCTACGTCTTGAGCCTGCGTTGGTTTTCCTTGAAGAGGAAAGGGTGATGCAGCAAAGTAGCGTAAGTATTTCCCTCCGTTTTTGAGAACCAAGGTATCAATCCAGTAGGAGGCTCCTCAAAAGTCCCACGCACCTACACAAACAAACAAGAACCTCGCAACCAATGCAATAAAGGGGTTGTGAATCCCTTCACGGCCACTTGCGAAAGTGAGAGCTGATAGAGATAATACGATAAGATAAATATTTTTGGTATTTTTATGATATAGATTGGAAAGTAAAAGATGCAAATAAAAGTAGATGGAAAACTTATATGATAAAAGATAGACCCGGGGGCCATAAGTTTCACTAGTGGCTTCTCTCAAGATAGCACAAGTATTACGGTGGGTGAACAAATTACTGTCGAGCAATTGATAGAAAAGCGCATAGTTATGAGATTATCTAGGCGTGATCATGTATATAGACATCACATCCGTGACAAGTAGACCGAAACGATTCTGCATCTACTACTATTACTCCACACATCGACCGACTCCTGCCTGCCTCTAGAGTATTAAGTTCATGAAGAACAGAGTAACGCATTAAGAAAGATGACATGATGTAGAGGGATAAACTCATGCAATATGATATAACCCCCATATTTTTATCCTCGATGGCAACAATACAATACGTGACTTGCTGCCCCTGCTATCACTGGGAAAGGACACTGCAAGATTGAACCCAAAGCTAAGCTTCTCCCATTGCAAGAAAGATCAATCTAGTAGGCCAAACCAAACAGATAATTCGAAGAGACTTTCAAAGATAACTTAATCACACATAAAAGAATTCAGAGGAGATTCAAATATTTCTCATAGATAAACTTGATCATAAACCCACAATTCATCGGTTCTCGACAAACACACCGCAAAAAGAGTTACATTGAATAGATCTCCAAGAAGATCGAGGAGAACTTTGTATTGAGATTCAAAGAGAGAGAAGAAGACATCTAGCTAATAACTATGGACCCGAAGGTCTGTGGTAAACTACTCACAACTCATCGGAGAGGCCTTGGAGATGATGTAGAGGCCCTCCGTGGTCGATTCCCCCTCTGGCGGAGCGCCGACGATGGCTCCAAGATGGGATCTCGCGGATACAGAAGGTTGCGGTGGTGGAAATAGTTTTTCGTGGTGCTCCTGTATGTTTTCGGGGTCCGTGGATATATATAGGAGGAAGAAGTAGGTCGGTGGATGCTCGAGGGGCCCACGAGGGTGGGGGGCGCGCCCACCCCCAGGGGGCACATCGGGCACCCTCATGGCCACCTCCTCTGTTGCATGACGTCCACTCCAAGTCCCCTGGATCACGTTTGTTCCAAAAAGATCGCTCCCGAAGGTTTCATTCCGTTTGGACTCTGTTTGATATTTCTTTCCTTCGAAACACTGAAATAGGCAAAAAAATAGCAATTTGGGTTGGGCCTCCGGTTAGTAGGTTAGTCCCAAAAATGATATAAAAGTGTAAAGTAAAGCCCATAAACATCCAAAACAAGTTATATAATAGCATGGAACAATCAAAAATTATAGATACGTTGGAGACGTATCAGAGGACTCCGGATTAACCCAGACGTTGCTCGCACTTCCTTCACGAGGTCGTTCGTACGTCAAGTGGGACCCCTGAGCATCGCGACTTAGGGGCCTCACTGGTCACGTAGCCCCTCACCCCTTGGTCTCGTCTTGGCGATCCGGACGAACCAACGACAGCTGAGGTATTCGTGGGGTCGGGCCCTGCCGACGCAGAACACTGAAGGCAAAGGGAGGAAATCGAGTATGGAAAGGAAAATCGTGGAATCCTAGCAAATTAATACAAACCATAATGTTCACGAATTCAAAGCAGGAGTTCTTACGCATCCACGAGGCACGTCAAATGTTGCAGGTTAAAGATGGGAGGTGCCGCCTTCAGCTCCGCTCGCCGCCACTTGCCGCCTTGGGGAGCGTATCCTCGACGGTGCCGCTGTGGCCTTCACCGCTAACTGCGGCCGCCAAGGCCTCAGGGTCGATGCAACGAAACTTCACCACCAGGGCTTCCACCTGCTCCTTCATGGCTTCAGCAGCTGCGACCCAGGACTCGGGCGCCACCGGCTCCAGCATTATACCAAGATCTAGGTTGGGGTACATGAGATTAAGATAGCTATAGACGCGCGTCGCGGCCGCAGTGAAGATCGTGCGACACTCCCCTTCCACCATGGAGCCCAGCACAGCGGAGATGTTGCCTAGCTCCTCGACAAGCTTGGTGAGAAGACCAGGAAGGCCATCATCCGGGGTCGCCAGAGGCTTGTCGTACCCTTCTCTGTAAAGGGAGTGGAGTTCCTCGTGGCACTTCAGCTCGAAGGAAGTGAAGGCGTCGCACCCGGCCTTCTCAGCTGCGGCAAGCGTCTTCTCACTGGCCTCCAGCTTGGCCGTCTCCCCCAAGACATGCTTGGTGTGATATGCCTAGGCCGCGTTCACCTCCTTCTTCAGCTTCTCAAGTCGGCTCTGCTCCGCGCCCTGTTCTTGGGCTGCCTGCTCCAGCTCGGCCTCATGGTCAACAACCGCGGACTCCCGGGTCGTGAGCTCCTCCTCCCGTGCCTGGAGCCCACGTGCCTAGGAGGTCTGCTCCTCGCGAAGCTTCTCCAACTCGGCCTCCACCTCGCGGCAGCGGCTTTTGGCGGACGCGGTGTCGACCAGCGCAGCATCACAAGCCGCTACGGCTGTCGTGGCCTGCTCCTTGGCACCCGCTGCGGCGGCTTCGGCCTGGCTCCAAGCCGTCCTAATGGATGAGTCGGCTTGAAGCCACCCTGAGATCAGCTCTAGGCGCCCCATCGCCGCGCGCCCGTCAGCACTCTGAAGGTCGTCCCGTAGTCGGTCCTGCGCAGCATAGGCTTCTCTCAAAGCACCGGGCCCGGCGGAGGAGTCCTGGTTCGCCGACACGAGAGCCCGGGGAGGAGGAGGCGCTGGCACCTAGACTGGCACTATTGCGACATCGGCCGGGGCAGGGGCACTAGGGGCGTCGCGCCTCCCGCGGACGCTTCAGGAGCTGGCGCCTTTGGAGTCCGCTGCGCCTTGGGAGCGGTATCCTCCTTCTTCTTCACCACGGGGGCCAGCCTGGTCGTCAGGAAAGCGACATCATGAGCATGGTATCACGACGGAAGGTAAGAACAAAGTAAGGTGCTTACTCATGTTCAGCGGTATACACCCTTCTCTTGCCCAGGACGGTGCTGCCCCCAGGCTTCTGCAGCAAGGGCCTCACCACAGCCGGAGACTCGACTGGGCACGTGACGGGAGGCTCTGAAGTGGCGGCAGCAGGCGATGAGGCGAGGGCACTACCCTGAGACGGGCCAGTGTCGTTCCTCCCTTTAGGTCCCCGCGGCTCAGCCTTCGCAACGGGTTCCCCTCGGACCTCGTGACAACCCCAACGGGATGCGGGGACTCCCCGACCAAGCCTTCCCCGGTGTCATCATCGTCAGGAAGTCCCCGGAGGAGCTCGCTCCGCCACGGAGGAGAAATCTCCCCCCATTCCTTCCTCGGTCGCCTCCGAATCTTCCTCCTCCTCACCCTTGACGGAGTCCTCGCCGGAGGACAACACCACTGGGGAGTCGGGGGGCCAGACAACACAAGCCCCCTCTCGTTGAAGTCCGGCATGGAGGCGGCCAGCTCCGCCCCATCGTCATGGTGGTACAGCGGAAGGTGGACTACTGGAAGGCAGCCTAGATCCTTCTCGACCAAGACTCGCACAACCATGTCCAGCTCCTCGGCCGTCAGGTTCCCAGGGCGCAGCCCGAGATCATCTTTTGCGCCTTTGAAGTCCCACATTGGGCGCGAGTGAGCTTGGAGAGGGGCCAGACACTGCGCCAGGAACTCGCGAACGATCATGGCCCCCGTCAGCGCCCCGGAGTCCATGTCCACCTTCACCTTCTTCAAGACCGGCGCCGCCCGGGGATCGGTGGACTTCTCATGAGACCACTGGGGCAGCTTCTCTGGCCGCTCAGTCAGCAGCTCCAGCCAAGCGTGATCGCTCCAGGCATCCATGTATATCCACTTGAGCTGGAAGTCATCCACCTCCTTCGTAGCCTTCATGAGCTTGTTGTTATCATGGAGCACGATGAAGGAGATGCATCCAAAGAGCTCGCTTGAGCCATGCGTCCGTAAGGAGAAGAAATGGTGGAACAACGTGACGGGGGGCTTCACCCGCATGAAGGCCTCGCAGTATAAAGCAAAGACCGACAGGAGGAGGACAGAGTTAGGTTGAAGATGAAGCGCATGCATCTGGTAGTGGTCAAGGATGGCGAAGAAGAACCTTGAGAAAGGCGGGACGAGCCTCACGAAGAGGCTGTAGAGGAAGAAAGGGAAGAATGCGCCCGCCAAGGCTCCCTTCTTAGTGGAGCCAACCCGAAGCTCAGTCGCTCCCCTCTTGTTCTCCAGGCCCGCCGTCAGCGGGAGCACGGCGGCGACGTGCTCGTGCAAGAGTCAAGGTGATCTTCACCTTTCCCTTTTTCATTTTATCCTTTGGCAAGCACCTCGTGTTGGAAAGATCCTGATATATATATATATATATATATATATATCCAATTGGATGTAAGTTAGCATGTGCTATTATTGTTGACATCACCCAGAGGTGAATATGTTGGGAGGCCAAAATTATAAGCCCCTATCTTTCTCAGTGTCCGATTAAAACTCCATAACCATAAGTATTGGGTGAGTGTTAGCAATTGTAGAAGACTATATGATAGTTGAGTATGTGGACTTGCTGAAAAGCTCTATTCTTGACTCTTTCTGATGTTATGATAAATTGGAATTGCTTCAATGACTGAGATTATAGTTTCCTAGTTCTCAATGAAGTTTCTGAACCATACTGTGAATAGATTGTTACTTGAGCATAAGAAATCATATGACAAAATCTATATATGTTGATGTTATAAGAATGATCACGATGCCCTCATGTCCGTATTTTATTTTTTTATCGACACCTCTATCTCTATACATGTGGACATATTTTTTGATATTGGCTTCCGCTTGAGGACAAGCGAGGTCTAAGCTTGATGGAGTTGATACGTCCATTTTGCATCATGCTTTTAAATCTATATTTATTGCATTATGGGATGTTATTACACGTTATGTCACAATACTTATGGCTATTCTCTCTTATTTTACAGGGTTTATCATGAAGAGGGAGAATGCCGGTAGCTGGGATTCTGGCTGGAAAAGGAGCAAATATTGGAAACCTATTCTGCACAGCTCCAAAAGTCTTGAACCTCCACGAAAGTCATTTTTGGAATTAATAAGAATTATTGAGCAAAGAAAGTACCAGAGGGGGCCCACACCCTGGCCACAAGGGTGGGGGCGCGCCCCCATCTCGTGGGCCCCCCCTGGTGGCCCTCCGGTGCCCATCTTCTGCTATATGAAGTCTCTTACCCTGGAAAAAAAATCATAAGTAAGCTTACAAGACGAAACTCCGCCGCCACGAGGCGGAACCTTGGCGGAACCAATCTAGGGCTCCGGCAGAGCTGTTCTGCCGGGGAAACTTCCTTCCGGGAGGGAGAAATCATCACAATCGTCATCACCAACGATCCTCTCATCGGGAGGGGGTCAATCTCCATCAACATCTTCACCAGCACCATCTCCTCTCAAAACCCTAGTTCATCTCTTGTATCCAATCTTGTATCAAAACCACAAATTGGTACCTGTGGGTTGCTAGTAGTGTTGATTACTCCTTGTAGTTGATGCTAATTTGTTTACTTAGTGGAAGATCATATGTTCAGATCCTTAATGCATATTAATACTCCTCTAATCATGAACATGAATATGCTTTGTGAGTAGTTATGTTTGTTCCTGAGGACATGGGTGAAGTCTTGCTATTAGTAGTCATGTGAATTTGGTATTTGTTCGATATTTTGATGAGATGTATGTTGTCTATCCTCTAGTGGTGTTATGTGAACGTCGACTACATGACACTTCACCATTATTTGGGCCTAGAGGAAGGCATTGGGAAGTAATAAGTAGATGATGGGTTGCTAGAGTGACAGAAGCTTAAACCCTAGTTTATGTGTTGCTTCATAAGGGGCTGATTTGGATCCACTAGTTTCATGCTATGGTTAGGTTTACCTTATTTGTAGTTGCAGATGCTTGCGATAGGGGTTAATCATAAGTGGGATGCTTGTCCAAGAAAGGGCAGTACCCAAGCACCGGTCCACCCACATATCAAATTATCAAAGTACCGAATGCGAATCATATGAGCGTGATGAAACTATCTTGACGATAATTCCCATGTGTCCTCGGGAGCGCTTTTCTCATTATATGAAATTGTCCAGGCTTGTCCTTTGCTACAAAAAGGATTGGGCCACCTTGCTGCACCCTATTTACTTTCATTGCTTGTTACCCGTTACAAATTATCTTATCATAAAACTATCTGTTACCTACAATTTCAGTGCTTGCAGAGAATACCTTACTGAAAACCGCTTGTCATTTCCTTCTCCTCCTCTTTGGGTTCGACACTCTTACTTATCGAAAGGACTATGATAGATCCCCTATACTTGTGGGTCATCATGACACTGATGATAAACTAGCATCCTATACTAAGTATTTAGGATTGCAGTTAAGGTATCAACAGTTCTAGCAACAATGACAGGCTATGCAACAGAATAGGATTAATCGAAAATAGTAACAGGCTATACTACTCTAATGCAAGCAGTAGAGGGAAGAATAGGCAATATCTGGTGATCAATGGGGGGGCTTGCCTGGTTGCTCTGACAAGGAGGGGGTAGTCAACTCCGTAGTCGTACTGGGTAGCAGCGGCGTCGGTCTCGGTGTCTAGCGAGAGAAGAAGGGGAAGAAACAATAAATATAATGCAAACATATGCATGATGATGCATGACATGACAGCGAGCGGTGTTAGGTGTGCCCTAATGCGGTAGTAGGTGATACCGGCGAAGGGGGAAACATCCGGGAAAGTATTCCCGGTGTTTCGCATTTTTGGACAGATGAACCGGAGATGAAATGTTGCATGTTCGCTATGCTAGGGACGTGTGGCGGGAGAATGGACCGCTTATTCGGATTTGTCTCGTCGTTCTGAGCAACTTTCATGTACAAAGTATTTTCATCTGAGCTACGGTTTATTTTATATTAATTTTAAAGTTTTAATTCATTTTAGAATTAACAGAATTGATTTAATTCAAAATTATATTTATGATGTCATCATGATGTCAGCATGGTGTGAGCGGTCAACTCTAACCGTTGACCTGGTCAACCTCACATGTGGGTCCAAACTGTCAGTGACTGTTTAGTTAATTAACAATATTTAATTAGGTTTATTAGTTATTAGGTTAATTAATCACAATTTATTAAGTTAATTAATTAATTAATATTTTTTATTTAACATTCTTTTTCAAATTCTTTTTTATAACGTTCCAGGGGGTGGGCCCCGGCTGTCATTGGGCCAGAGCCTTAACGGGTTCGGGCGCGGGCAACGGGCACCAGCCTGCCCAACTGGGCGCTGCGGCCAGCGGGTGAAGGGGGGCGGCAAGTGTCGGTGTCAAAACCAGCGGATCTCGGGTAGGGGGTCCCGAACTGTGCGTCTAAGGCTAATGGTAATAGGAGGCGGGGGACACAATGTTTACCCAGGTTCGGGCCCTCTCGATGGAGGTAATACCCTACTTCCTGCTTGATTGATCTTGATGATATGAGTATTACAAAGAGTTGATCTACCACGAGATCGTAGAGGCTAAACCCTAGAAGCTAGCCTATGATACTGATTGTTGTTGGTCCTACGGACTAAACCCTCCGGTTTATATAGACACCGGAGGGGGCTAGGGTTACACAGAGTCGGTTACAGAGAAGGAAATCTACATATCCGGATTGCCAAGCTTGCCTTCCACGCAAAGGAGAGTCCCACCCGGACACGGGACGAAGTCTTCAATCCTGTATCTTCATAGTCCAACAGTCCGGCCAAAGTATATAGTCCGGCTGTCCGAGGACCCCCTAATCCAGGACTCCCTCAGTAGCCCCTGAACCAGGCTTCAATGACGATGAGTTCGGCGCGCAGATTGTCTTCGGCATTGCAAGGCGGGTTCCTTCTCCGAATACTCCATAGAAGATTTTGAACACAAGGATCGTGTCCGGCTCTGCAAAACAAATTCCACATACCACCATAGAGAGTACAATATTCCACAAATCTAATCTGTTGACAACTTTTCATAGCGCGACGTCACGCCACGGCTCAGTCATCATTCCAACCGTTTTTCTCAACCAGCGGCTGCACATATTGCGAGGCGGTTTCCTTGGCACGTCTTGTAAAAGCAGAGATCGTGTCCCCTTATCACAAGATTCTCATCAATACGGGTGTGGGTAACCCAACCGCGCCATCAATCACGGTGCTTGGGGAATAAGTGATTTTACGGGGCAAGTGTGGAGGCGCAAAGTTTCTACCGCCTTTATAAAGGGATAAGGATTCCTCTTTTTCACCCACGCCTTCTTCTTCCCCTGCCCATCCATTCTCGCACGCTCGAGCTCCAGCGCCCAAGTTCTCACCTTCTCCGCAAAGCCATTCCAAACATGTCCAGAGCGGGAGGCAAGTGGATGGTCTCCTCCGTTATGGACGAGGAGTTAGTCGGTTGTTTCTTTAATATAATGCCTTTGCATTGTTTTCTTCCTCTAGTTGTGCGTTGATGCTCACATCATCTTTGTTATGGAACGTCAGATCATATGTTGGATTTTATCCGACAGCGACGTTCATATTCGTTAACCTTGTGAGCCTTTCCTCGGATACATAATGCCTTTGGTAGATTGTATCTTTGCTTTCTCAACCATGCTCTGCTTTCGAGCTGGTGATATTTACTCTTGAAGTTTGTGGTATATGTTTCTAAGGTCGTGCTACCTAAGCCATATTTCGGGTGCACCTTTCAACCAATGTTTAATTGCGTATGTTTCCCTCGAGCATACATCATTATACCATTTGATCTCACAAATGTTATCTCCTTGTTCACCTAATTATGGAATCCATCTTGTTGGTAATCTTGATGAATTGTCGCTGAGTGCATCAACCACCTCCCCATCCTCTCCTTGGTTTAACGATGAACTCATGTTTTGGAACTTGCTTCCATAGCTCATTGCCCAAGAATCTTACAATGTCATCTCGACAATTTGTGTTGCACCTTTTCTTCACAGGCATCCCGAGTCAGAGGTATCCTGACACCAATCGGATCTGAATCTCGGTCAGATATGATGGTTGGAACATTTTCCAAGAGTCATAACCTTGGTCTTTATATCTCCCGATAAGGTGATGTCTTGCCTAGCACACCTGGCCAGAGGACCTATTGTTATTGTTTCCCTTTTAGCAAGGTTAACCATTCTTCCATGAGGAAATTGTAAGACTTACTCTATAAGTTGTTCCCGGTGAATCATTTGTGTATCCAAGTCTGACATTTGCTTGAATACCATATCAATGCTATCTCGAAGCATGTTTGTGGTACTCTGATTTTCAACAAGAACATTTGAAGCCCAATGCTAAATATTTCTTGCTCAATTATCCAAACACCATTGTATGGGTAATGTCATGAAATTTCTCTCCCCTTCCCTAAAGGGTTTTCTACATTATATTCTGCACGGATATCATGCTCTGCTTGTCCTCGGGAAGGGTATACCCCTGAAATATGTGTTTTAACACATTTTCCTTTCCATTGTTCTGTTAAATCTGATAACCATATTTTCCTTTCCATTGTTTGGTTTAACCTTTCTTGTGATCTATATGATCTAAGCAGTAATATTCTCCTGCTTATGTAAACACCTCGGTGTACAATTCTGTCAGCAAGACCCTGTTACTAGTGTTGATGACATTCCGGTAGCCACCGATGGACGAGAACTTTGCCTATTGGTCCACCTCATTCAACAAGCAGGAAAATGGTTCTCTTCGTCCCTCGCCCTTGGTACCCATGTTGTTGCTGACATGACTGACAGGCTAGCCTTTAGACATACATTGCTATCCTGACCATGCAAGAAGTCAACGACCTTTCTAATTTTAACCCGCATGGTGGGCCCATAACCCACAGTTCCACAGGATCGAAACCTGACTCTCCTGTACACCCCTGTTGCCAAGGTTATTCCTCGCGCTTGATTTCGTATGTAATTCACGGGCCACCTTCCTAGTGATCTATTTTGGTATCAGACGCGTACTTATTCTCGTTGCTCTGGACCCCTTTCACACTTTCTTTCAGACGTCGAATGATTGTCTATCCAGTTGAAACTTCTTATTGTACCTTCTTACTTCCCTCTCGACTTGTTTTATTGGTTCAACTTAAGAGATAATCATGTGCTCATTCATGGGATAACCCCCAGATGATTAACCCTTACAGCATCATGTCGTTTTCAAGCTGCCCCTTACCTATTTGTAAGTACGATGAAGACCCCGAAGAAAGGACGACAGCTTCATCATGATGACCTGAATCAGACAAATGAAGACATCAATGTAATGGGTCGACCTCTTCGAGAAGAGCAACTAAGACCGAGAAGAATCGTTAGAATCTAGTAACCAGATCTTTCCCCTTACTCCACATCTTAAAATCTTGGGATGAGATTTCTTGTAGTCGAGGAGAATTGTGACGCCCGAATAATTAAGCTACAGTAATTCTCTGCCAATGATGCCACATCACTTTGATTACTGTTGCTAATCTCGCATTAGTCCAAAACCGATTCAAATTCAAATCCAAAATCAAGCAAACAATAAAAGTTTTCAAATATTAAAAATAAAATGTTCCAAGTGGGCCAAATAATGCATATGTAATTATGCTATAGAAACCAACCTCTTTGGAAGTGTTTGATTGTCCCAAAGTTAATAAAACAGTAGCAAAACAATTAACTAAATGCCTTTTACGATTAATAAAATAGTAAACTATTTTATCTAGTTGCCCAAGTTTTTGTGGCTTTTGAATATGTAGTAACACTATTTTAGGAAATAACTTTATATTTTACTAAAACTAAAGTAGATTGGAAATAATAGAAAACAATAAAGGAAAAATAAGTAAAAAGAAAAGAATAAAACAAAAGGAAAAATAAAAGAAAAGGACCCCCTGGCCAACTGGGCTAGACGGCCCAGCCGGCCAGCCCACCAACCGGCCCAACCCCCCTCCATATCCCCACCAGGGGGAAAA
>NC_041389.1:137599072-137693323 GCF_002162155.2 Triticum dicoccoides
ACTAGCGCCCCGACCCCGTCGCAGGACTCCCCCATCGCCTCGATGCCCACGTCGTCCCCCTCCCCTATGCCCCGTCGTTGGTGCTGATTGATGACCCACAAGTATAGGGGATCTATCGTAGTCCATTCGATAAGTAAGAGTGTCAAACCCAACGAGGAGCAGAAGGAAATGACAAGCGGTTTTTAGTATGGTATTCTTTGCAAGCACTGAAATTGTAGGTAATAGATAGTTTTGTGATAAGATAATTTGTAATGGGTAACAAGCAATGAAAGTAAATAAGGTGCAGCAAGGTGGCCCAATCCTTTTTGTAGCAAAGGACAAGCCTGGACAATTTCTTATAATGAGAAAAGCGCTCCCGAGGACACATGGGAATTATCGTCAAGCTAGTTTCATCACACTCATATGATTCGCGTCCTGTACTTTGATAATTTGATATGTGGGTGGACCGGTGCTTGGGTATTGCCCTTTCTTGGACAAGCATCCCACTTATGATTAACCCCTATTGCAAGCATCCGCAACTACAAAAGAAGTATTAAGGTAAACCTAACCATAGCATGAAACTAGTGGATCCAAATCAGCCCCTTATGAAGCAACGCATAAACTAGGGTTTAAGCTTCTGTCATTCTAGCAACCCATCATCTACTTATTACTTCCCAATGTCTTCCTCTAGGCCCAAATAATGGTGAAGTGTCATGTAGTCGACGTTCACATAACACCACTAGAGGAGAGACAACATACATCTCATCAAAATATCGAACGAATACAAAATTCACATGACTACTAATAGCAAGACTTCACCCATGTCCTCAGGAACAAACGTAACTACTCACAAAACATATTCATGTTCATGATCAGAGGAGTATTAATATGCATTAAGGATCTGAACATATGATCTTCCACTAAGTAAACCAATTAGCATCAACTACAAGGAGTAATCAACACTACTAGCAACCCACAGGTACCAATTTGTGGTTTTGATACAAGATTGGATACAAGAGATGAACTAGGGTTTTGAGAGGAGATGGTGTTGGTGAAGATTTTGATGGAGATTGACCCCCTCCCAATGATAGGATGGGTGGTGATGATGATGGTGATGATTTCCCCCTCCCGGAGGGAAGTTTCCCCGGCAGAACAGCTCCGCCGGAGCCCTAGATTGGTTCCGCCAAGGTTCCGCCTCGTGGCGGCGGAGTTTCGTCCTGTAAGCTTGCTTATGAATTTTTCCAGGGTAAGAGACTTCATATAGAAGAAGATGGGCACCGGAGGGCCACCAGGGGGCCTACGAGATAGGGGGCGCCCAGTAGGGGTGGGCGCGCCCCCACCCTTGTGGCCAGGGTGTGGGCCCCCTCTGGTACTTTCTTTGCTCAATAATTCTTATTAATTCCAAAAATGACTTTCGTGGAGTTTCAGTACTTTTGGAGCTATGCAGAATAGGTTTCCAATATTTGCTCCTTTTCCAGCCAGAATCCCAACTACCGGCATTCTCCCTCTTCATGATAAACCTTGTACAATAAGAGAGATTAGCCATAAGTATTGTGACATAACGTGTAATAACAGCCCATAATGCAACAAATATAGATATAAAAGCATGATGCAAAATGGACGTATCAACTCCCCCAAGCTTAGACCTCGCTTTTCCTCAAGCGGAAGCCTATATCGAAAAATATGTCCACATGTTTAGAGATAGAGGTGTTGATAAAAAAATAAAATATGGACATGAGGGCATCATGATCATTCTTATAACATCAACATATATAGATTTTGTCATATGATTTCTTATGCTCAAGTAACAATCTATTCACAATGTCGAGTATGGTTCAGAAACTTCATTGAGAACTAGCAAACTATAATCTCAGTCATTGGAGCAATTGCAATTTATCATAACATTAGAAAGAGTCGAGAATAGAGCTTTTCAGCAAGTCCACATACTCAACTATCATATAGTCTTCTACAATTGCTAACATTCACGCAATACTTATGGTTATGGAGTTTTAGTCGGACACTGAGAAAGATAGGGGCTTATAATTTCGCCTTCCAACATATTCACCTTTGGGTGATGCCAACAATAATAGCTCATGCTAACTTACATCCAATTGGATATATATATATATATATATATATATATATATATATATATATATATATATATATCAGGATCTTTCCAACACGAGGTGCTTGCCAAAGGATAAAATGAAAAAGGGAAAGGTGAAGATCACCTTGACTCTTGCATAAAGTAAAAGATAGGCCCTTCGCAGAGGGAAGCAGAGGTTGTCATGTGCTTTTAGGGTTGGATGGACAAAATCTTAATGCAAAAGAAGGTCACTTTATAATGCCACTTGTGATATGAACCTTTATTATGCAGTCCGTCGCTTTTATTACTTCCATATCACACGATCGTATAAAGCTTATTTTCTCCGCACTAATAAGTCATACATATTTAGAGAGCAATTTTTATTGCTTGCAACATGACAACTTACTTGAAGGATCTTACTCAATCCATAGGTAGGTGTGGTGGACTCTCATGGCAAAACTGGGTTTAAGGATATTTGGAAGCACAAGTGGTATCTCTACTTGGTGCAAGGAATTTGGCTAGCATGAGGGGGAAAGGCAAGCTCAACATGTTGGACGATCCATGACAATATACTAAAACATAAACCATTATGTTGTCTTCCTTGTCCAACATCAACTCTTTAGCATGTCATACTAGTGCTTGCAATTATAAAAGATGTCCAAGATAGTATATTTATATGTGAAAACCTCTCTTTCTTTATTACTTCCTATTAATTGCAACGATGACCAAAACTATGTTTGTCAACTTTCAACAACTTTTAAGTCTCATACTCTTTATGTGTGAAGTCATTACTATCCATAAGATCAATATGAGCTCTTTTATTCCTTTTTTATTCTTTCTATTTTCTCAAGATCATAGCAAGATAGCAAAGCCCTTGACTCAACACTAATCTTTATTATATAGCTCACGGACTCAATTACATAGAGGGACCACAAAGCAAAACTCAAAACTAATTCAAACCAAAACTTTATTCTATTAGTTCTAGATATTACCAAAGGATCAAACTAAGTAAAACGGTAAAGATAGGAGTGTGATGGTGATACGATACCGGGGCACCTCCCCAAGCTTGGCAGTTGCCAAGGGGAGTGCCCATACCCATGTGATTATGTCTCCTTAAGAGTTGGTGTTGTGATCTTCTTGGCGATGATGCCCCTCAGGATACGATTCTCCTCCTCGAGCTTATTGACTTGTTGTTTGAGGTCCATATTTTCCTTGTGGAGCTTGCCCGTGACGGCTAAAGCTCCTTTTACCCAAGGATGTTGCATAGCTTCTGGAGAACAAGTGACACTCTTTTTCATATTTTCATAAGAAAGAAATTTAACATTGGAAGGAATGATCGAGTTTGGAATAGCTGAGCTTTATAGTTCCCCCATCATGAATCCTGCTTGGTAGTGAGAGGTAACTTCTTCATCCTCCTCCATGGCATCTATCCTTTTCAAGTCGGCCTCCATCTCATCCTCCGTTGATGGCCCAAAGTGATAAGCATCACTGTTTTCTCCTGGACCTGGCATCGGGTGGGACACCCAACTCTCCCCGACTGACTCTTGAGAAGACATCTTGCTCTAAATCTGTAATAGAAACAGCTCGAAACAAAGACAGAAGATTTTTGCGTGATACGGTGGTCAAAACCTTTGTGAGATTATATAATGAATTTTTACCGACCAAAAGAAGTATTGTGCAAGAAAACGGAGTCTGGAAGGCACACAAGGTGCCCACGAGGCAGGGGGCGCGCCCAATAAGGGTGGGCGCGCCCTCCACCCTCGTGGAGGCCTCGTGTCCTTCCCGGACTACTTCTTATTTCCCTAAATTCTTAAATATTCCAAAACCGAGAAAAATTGCAATTAGAATTGTTTTGGAGTCGGTTTACATACCATACCACATACCAGTTCCTTTTCGGAGTCTGAAATGTTCCGGGAAGTGTCCCTTATGTATTCCTCCGGGGTTACGGTTTCAACAATATTAATTTCAACATTTATAGGATTACCTGAGATATAATGTTTGATTCTTTGACCATTCACCACCTTCGGATTTGTGCCTTCGAAGTTGTTGATTTTTATGGCATCGGAACGATAGACCTCCTCAATAACGTAAGGGGCTTTCCATTTAGAGAGAAGTTTTCCCACAAAAAATCTTAAACGAGAGTTGAATAGCAACACATAATCACCTACGTTAAACTCACGCTTTTGTATTCTTTTGTCATGCCATCTTTTAACTTTTTCTTTGAATAGCTAGGCATTCTCATAGGCTTGGGTTCTCCATTCATCAAGTGAGCTGATATCAAATAACCTCTTCTCACCGGCAAGTTTGAAGTCATAGTTGAGCTCTTTAATATCCCAATATGCTTTATGTTCAAGTTCGAGAGGTAAGTGACATGCTTTTCGATAAACCATCTTATACGGAGACATACCCATAGGATTTTTATATGCAGTTCTATAGGCCCATAATGCATCATCAAGTTTCTTGGACCAATTCTTTCTAGATCTATTAACAGTCTTTTGCAAAATTAATTTGAGCTCTCTATTACTCAACTCTACTTGACCACTAGACTGTGGGTGATAAGGAGATGCAATTCTATGATTAACATCATACTTAGCAAGCATTTTACGAAAAGCACCATGAATAAAATGTGAACCACCATTAGTCATGAGATATCTAGGGACTCCAAACCTCGGAAAAATAACTTCTTTAAGCATCTTAATAGAGGTGTTATGATCAGCACTACTAGTTGGAAAAGCTTCTACCCACTTAGTAACATAATCAACAGCAACTAAAATATGTGTATATCCATTAGAGGCAGGAAAAGGTCCCATATAATCAAAGCCCCAAACATGAAATGGTTCAATAACAAGAGAATAATTCATAGGCATTTCTTGATGTCTACTAATATTACCAATTCTTTGACATTCATCACAAGACAGGACCAACTTATGGGCATCCTTGAAGAGAGTAGGCCAATAAAAACGGATTGCAATACCTTATGTGCAGTTCAATCTCCATCGTGGTGTCCTCCATATGGTTCAGAGTGACACTTGCGTAGGATCTGTTCCTGTTCATGCTCAGGTACACAATGTCTAATAACACCATCTACTCCTTTATAAAGGTGTGGGTCATCCCAGAAGTAATGTCTTAAATCATAAAAGAACTTTTTCTTTTGCTGGTATGTGAAACTAGGTGGTATAAATTTAGCAACAACGTAATTAGCATAATCAGCATACCATGGAGCAGTACGAGAAGCATTAATGACCGCTAATTGTTCATCAGGAAAGCTATCATCAATAGGTAGTGGGTCATCAAGAACATTCTCTAACCTAGACAAGTTGTCTGCAACGGGGTTCTCAACTCCCTTTCTATCAATAATATGCAAATCAAATTCTTGGAGCAAGAGAACCCATCTAATAAGTCTAGGTTTAGCATCTTTCTTTTCCATAAGATATTTAATAGCAGCATGATCAGTGTGAATAGTAACTTTAGAATCAACAATATAAGCTCTGAACTTATCACAAGGAAATACAACTGCTAAGAATTCTTTTTCAGTAGTAGCATAATTTCTCTGGGAAATATCAAGATTTTTACAAGAATATTGGATAACATTTAATTTCTTATCAACTCTTTGCCCTAGAACAACACCTACAGCATAATTACTAGCATCACACATAATTTCAAAGGGTAAATTCCAATCAGGTGGCTGAACAATATGTGCAGTGATCAAAGCTTTCTTAAGTATTTCCAATGCTTCTACACAATCATCATCAAAGACAAAAGGAATATATTTTTGTAATAAATTAGTCAGAGGCCTAGAGATTTTTGAAAAGTCCTTAATGAACCTCCTATAAAAACCGGCATGACCAAGGAAACTTATTATACCTTTAATGTCCTTGGGACATGGCATCTTTTCAATAGCATCAACTTTAGCTTTATCAACTTCAATACCTCTTTCAGTAATTTTATGCCCCAAGACAATGCCTTCATTAACCATAAAGTGGCACTTTTCCCAATTCAAGACGAGACTAGTGTCTTCACATCTCTGCAAAACTCGATCAAGGTTGCTCAAGCAATCATCAAAAGAGGATCCATAAACGGAAAAGTCATCCATGAATACCTCACAAATCTTTTCACAAAAGTCAGGGAATATAGCCATCATGCATCTTTGAAAGTTAGCAGGTGCATTACATAAACCAAAAGGCATACTTCTATAAGAAAAAGTATCAAAAGGGCAAGTAAAAGTAGTTTTTGATTGATCGTCCGCTGACATAGGTATTTGAGAGAAATCAGAATAACCATCTAGAAAGCAGAAATGTGTATGTTTGGATAGTCTTTCTAGCATTTTATCAATAAAAGGTAAAGGGTAATGATCTTTCTTAGTAGCTTTATTTAATTTACGAAAATCAATTACCATCCTGTAACCTATAATAATCTTTGCGGAATCAATTCATCTTTATCATTAGGAATGACAGTAATACCTCCCTTCTTAGGGACGCAATTGACAGGACTTACCCAATCACTATCAGCAACTGGATAAATTATACCTGCCTCAAGTAGCTTTAGTATCTCCTTTCTTACCACTTCTTTCATCTTAGGATTTAACCGTCGTTGATGATCTCTAACTGGTTTGGAGCCTTCGTACAATTTAATTTTATGTTGGCATAGAGTGGGACTAATGCCCTTAAGATCATCTAGAGTATATCCAATAGCAGCACGGTGCTTCTTCAGAGTTTTCAATAATCTTTCCTCTTCTTGCTCTAAAAGGTTAGCACTAATAATAACATGATATATCTTCTTTTCATCAAGAAAAGCATATTTAAGATTATCAGGTAAAGGTTTGAGCTCAAACACGGGATCACCCTTGGGTGGAGGAGGATGCACTAGGATTTCAACAGGTAAGTTGTGTTTCAGAATAGGACCCTGTTGAAGGAATACTTCATCTATTTCCCTTCTTTCATTCATAAACATATCATTTTCATGGTCTAGAAAATATTGTTCTAACGGATCAATAGGAGGCACGACAATAGAAGCAAGACCAATAATATCATCCTTACTAGGCAATTCTTTATCATGGGGTTGTCTAAGAAACTTAGCAAAATTAAACTCATGAGACATATTCCCTAAGCCAATTGTAACAACATCCTTTTTGCCTTCAATCCTAGCATTAACAGTATTCAAGAAGGGTCTACCAAATATAATGGGACAAAAGCTATCATGTGGGGAACCAAGAATAAGAAAATCAACAGGATATTTAACTTTCCCACACAAGACTTCAACATCTCTAACAATCCCAAATGGTGAAATAGTATCTCTATTGGCAAGCTTAATCGTAACATGAATATCTTCCAACTCAGTGGGTGCAATATCATGCATAATTTCTTCATATAAGGAAAAAGGTATTGCACTAGCACTAGCACCCATATCACATAAGCCATGATAACAATGATCTCCTATTTTAACAGAAATAACAGGCATGCCTACAACAGGTCTATGTATCTTAGCATCGGGTTTAGCAATATTAGCAGCTTCCTCACAGAAATAAATAACATGCCCATCAATATTATCAGCCAAGAGATCTTTAACCATAGCAATACTAGGCTCAACTTTAATTTGCTCAGAAGGTGTATATGTTCTAGTATTACTCTTACGAACCACAATTGAAGCTTTAGCATGATCCTTTATCCTAACAGGGAAAGGTGGTTTCTCAACATAAGTAGTAGGAACAATAGGATCATTATAAGTGATAGTCTTTTCTTCAACTGTAACAGGTGCAACTACTTTTACTTCAATGGTAGGATTATATTTAAACCACTCCTCCTTAGGGAGGTCAACGTGGGTAGCAAAAGATTCACAGAAAGAAGCTACTATCTCAGAGTCAAGTCCATATTTAGCGCTAAATCCACGAAAAGCATCGGTATTCATGAAAGATTTAACACAATCAAACTTAGGTATCATACCTGACTCCTTACCATCGTCGGAACCCCAATCTTCAGAGTTGCGTTTAATTCTTTCCAATAAATCCCACTTGAATTCAATAGTCTTCAGCATATAAGAACCAGCACAGGAAGTATCAAGCATGGCGCGATCATTAAGAGAAAGCCGAGCATAAATTTTTTGAATAATCATATCTCTTGAAAGCTCATGATTGGGCATGAATATAACATTGACTTAAGCCACCCCCAAGCTTGAGCGATTCTTTCTCCTTCGCGAGGCCAGAAATTATATATGTAATTACGATCACGATGAACAAGATGCATAGGATAGAACTTCTGGTGAAATTCCAACTTATATCGTTTATAGTTCCAAGATCCCGTATCATCACATAGCCTATACCATGTCAATGCGTCTCCCTTAGAAGATAAAGGAAAGACCTTCCTCTTAAAAACATCATCGGGAATACCTGCAAGCTTAAATAATCCACAAACTTCATCCACATAGATAAGGTGTAAATCGGGATGCAATGTTCCATCTCCTACAAAGGGATTAGCTAGCAGTTTCTCTATCATACCCAAAGGAATTTCAAAGTAAACATTTTCAGTAGGTTCACTAGGTTGAGGAGAAACTCTTTGCTCTACTGGTCGGGGCGAAGATGCCCCGAACAAGCCCCTCAAAGGATTAGTTTCCATAGTAACAAGTGACAGAAAATTTCAGCACACCATATAAATGTTTCCTTACCAAGTTCAAATCACCAAAGGCGCTTCACTCCCCGGCAACGGCACCAGAAAAGAGTCTTGATGACCCACAAGTATAGGGGATCTATCGTAGTCCTTTCGATAAGTAAGAGTGTCGAACCCAACGAGGAGCAGAAGGAAATGACAAGCGGTTTTCAGTAAGGTATTCTCTGCAACCACTGAAATTGTAGGTAACAGATAGTTTTGTGATAAGATAATTTGTAACGGGTAACAAGCAATGAAAGTAAATAAGGTGCAGCAAGGTGTCCCAATCCTTTTTGTAGCAAAGGACAAGCTTGGACAATTTCTTATAATGAGAAAAGCGCTCCCGAGGACACATGGGAATTATCGTCAAGCTAGTTTCATCATGCTCATATGATTCGCGCTCGGTACTTTGATAATTTGATATGTGGGTGGACCGGTGCTTGGGTACTACCCTTTCTTGGACAAGCATCCCACATATTATTAACCCCTATTGCAAGCATCCGTAACTACAAAAGAAGTATTAAGGTAAACCTAACCATAGCATGAAACTAGTGGATCCAAATCAGCCCCTTACGAAGCAACGCATAAACTAGGGTTTAAGCTTCTGTCACTCTAGCAACCCATCATCTACTTATTACTTCTCAATGCCTTCCTCTAGGCCCAAATAATGGTGAAGTTTCATGTAGTCGACGTTCACATAACACCACTAGAGGAGAGACAACATACGTCTCATCAAAATATCGAATGAATACCAAATTCACATGACTACTAATAGCAAGACTTCACCCATGTCCTCAGGAACAAACGTAACTAATCACAAAGCATATTCATGTTCATGATCAGAGGAGTATTAATATGCATTAAGGATCTGAAGATATGATCTTCCACTAAGTAAACCAATTAGCATCAACTACAAGGAGTAATCAACACTAGTAGCAACCCACAGGTACCAATTTGTGGTTTTGATACAAGATTGGATACAAGAGATGAACTAGGGTTTTGAGAGGAGATGGTGCTGGTGAAGATGTTGATGGATATTGACCCCCTCCCGATGAGAGTATCATTAGTGATGACGATGGTGATGATTTCCCCCTCCCAGAGGGAAGTTTCCCCGGCAGAACAGCTCCGCCGGAGCCCTAGATTGGTTCCACCAAGGTTCCGCCTCGTGGCTGCGGAGTTTCATCCTGTAAGCTTGCTTATGAATTTTTCCAGGGTAAGAGACTTCATATAGCATAAGATGGGCACCGGAAGGCCACCAGGGGGCCCACGAGACAGGGGCACCCAGTAGGGGTGGGCGCGCCCCCCACCCTCGTGGCGAGGGTTTGGGCCCCCTCTGGTACTTTCTTTGCTCAATAATTCTTATTAATTCCAAAAATGACTTTCGTGGAGTTTCATGACTTTTGGAGCTGTGCAGAATAGGTTTCCAATATTTGCTCCTTTTCCAGCCAGAATCCCAGCTACCGGCATTCTCCCTCTTCATGATAAACCTTGTAAAATAAGAGAGAATAGCCATAAGTATTGTGACATAACGCGTAATAACAGCCCATAATGAAATAAACATAGATTTAAAAGCATGATGCAAAATGGACGTATCACTGACCATCGCCGGACCTCGCCATCCTCTTCGTCGCCGACCGTGTCGGCCGACACCCCCGACGGTCTCCTCGACCACGCCACCTTGCCGAAATGTCTCCTCTATGTCCCCGTCATCCCCGTCGTCGTCGTCGACCACCCCGACCCCGCTGCTTGTGCCCTACAACCCCGGTGAGGCCACGGCCTCCCTCTCTCCCTGTCCTCGTCACCCGTTTCGGCCATCGCACCGTCCCGCGCTCGCTGCCACCCCGGGACAGCAGCCACCACCCCGCTCGCGCCCTGCGCACCTCACGCACGCGCCCGCCATCTCAAGCTGCGGCCTCCTTCCCCGCGCTCACCCAGCATCTGTTGCGCCCGTGGTCGCGCGCTACATGCGAACCCGCTCGCCTGTGTGTGCCACTGCTGCCATCGTCAATCGCCTCGGGCCTCCCCTGGCCGCCCAGCCGCGTCTCCTCGCGCGTCGTGCCTCCCCCCTGACCGCACCCACCGGCAGCTGCCTGCTACTGCCGCCCCCGCTCGCAGCTGCTGCTACCGCCCCCGCCGGTCCGCGAGCTCGCCGTCTCGCCCTCCCCTGCACCTGGCCACGCCTCGTGCCATTGTAAACCGCCTGGCCCTGCTCCCGCCGATGCCCGCTTGACCTCACCTAGTGCCCCGCCTCCGCCGCCGCTCTGCTGTCGGGTGCTACGCAGCTACCCGCAGCCCCCCTGCACCCGCGCGGCCTCCATTCGCTCTGGTCGGCCTCGCCGCCCCCCTTCACCCGCTGGCCGCAGCGCCCAGTCAGGCGGGCCCGTCGCCCGGGTCCGCCCGGCGCCCACGCCCGCGCCCGAACCTGTTAAGGCTCTGGCCCAATGACAGCCGGGGCCCACCCCCTGAAATGCTATAAAAAAGAATATTAAATAAAAATATTATTTAATTAATTAATTAACCAAATTAATTAACTTAATAAATTCTGATTAATTAATCTAATAACTAATTAACCTAATTAACTACTGTTAATTAACTAAACAGTCACTGACAGGTGGGACCCACCTGTCAGGTTGACCAGATCAACGGTCAGAGTTGACCGCTGACATCATGCTGACATCATGATGACATCATAAGCTGTATTTCGAATTAAATTAATTCTAAAACGAATTAAAACTTTAAAAATTAATATAAAATAAATCATAGCTCGGATGAAAATACTTTGTACATGAAAGTTGCTCAAAACAACAAGACACATCCGAATACGCAGTCCATTCTCCCGCCACACGTCCCTAGCATAACGAACATGCAACATTTCACCTCCAGTTCATCTGTCCGAAAACGCGAAACACCGGGAATACTTTCCCGGATGTCTTCCCCTTCGCCGGTATCACCTACTACCGCGTGAGGGCACACCTAACACCGCTCGCTGTCATGTCATCCATCGTCATGCATATGTTTGCATTATATTTATTGTTTCTTCCCCCACTTATCTCGCAAGACACCGAGACCAACGCCGTTGCTACCCAGTACGACTACGGAGTTGACGACCCCCTCCTTGTCAGAGCAACCAGGAAAGCCCCCCCTGATCACCAGATATCGCCTATTCTTCCCTCTACTGCTTGCATTAGAGTAGTATGGCATGTTACTATTTTCGATTAATCCTATTCTGTTGCATAGCATGTCATTGTTGCTACAGCTGTTGATACCTTACCTGCAATCCTAAATACTTAGTATAGGATGCTAGTTTAGCATCAGTGGCCCTATATTCTTTTCCGTCTGCCATGCTATACTATCGGGCTGTGATCACTCGGGAGGTGATCACGGGTATATACTACACATACATACATACTATTCAGGTGGTGACTAAAGTCGGGTCAGCTCGTAGAGTACCCGCGAGTGATTCACGGATTGGCGGTGATACGTCTCTAACGTATCTATAATTTTTGATTGTTCCATGCTATTATATTACCCCTTTTGGATGTTTATGGGCTTTATTTTACACATTTATATCATTTTTGGGACTAACCTATTAACCGGAGGCCCAGCCCATATTGTTGTTTTATTGCCTGCTTCAGTATTTCGAAGAAAAGGAATATCAAATGGAGTCCAAACGGAATGAAACCTTCGGGAGCGTGATTTTTAGGAAGAATATGATCGGGGAGACTTGGAGTGCAAGCCAGGGGATCATCGAGGGAGCTACGAGACAGGGGGCGCGCCCTACCCTCTCATGGGCCCCTCGAGGCTCCCCCGACCGACTTCTTTCGCCTATATAAGCTTACGTACCCTAAAAACATCGAATATCAAGATAGATCGGGAGTTCCACCACCGCAAGCCTCTGTAGCCACCAAAAACCTCTCGGGTGCCCGTTCCGGCACCCTGCCAGAGGGGGATCCCTCACCGGTGGCCATGTTCATCATCCCAGCGCTCTCCATGACGAGGAGGGAGTAGTTCACCCTCGGGGGTGAGGGTATGTACCAGTACCTATGTGTTTGATCTCTCTCTCTCATGTTCTCTCTATGGCACGATCTTGATGTATCGCGAGCTTTGCTATTATAGTTGGATCTTATGATGTTTCTCCCCCCTCTACTCTCTTGTGATGAATTGAGTTTCCCTCTTGAAGTTATATTATCGGATTGAGTCTTTAATGATTGAGAACACTTGATGTATGTCTTGCCGTGTTTATCTATGGTGACAATGGGATATCACGTGCCACTTGACGTATGTTTTGGTGACCAACTTGCGGGTTCCTCCCATGAACCTATGCATAGGGGTTGGCACACGTTTTCTTGACTCTCCGGTAGAAACTTTGGGGCACTCTTTGAAGTACTTTGTGTTGGTTGGATGAATCTGAGATTGTGTGATGCATATCGTATAATCATGCCCACGGATACTTGAGGTGACAATGGAGTATCTAGGTGACATTAGGGTTTTGGTTGATTTGTGTCTTAAAGTGTTATTCTAGTACGAACTCTTGAATAGATTGATCCGAAAGAATAACTTTGAGGTGGTTTCGTACCCTACCATAATCTCTTCGTTTGTTCTCCGCTATTAGTGGCTTTGGAGTGACTCTTTGTTGCATGTTGAGGGATTGTTATATGATCTATCTATGTTATTATTGTTGAGAGAATTTGCACTAGTGAAAGTATGAACCCTATGCCTTGTTTCCTATCATTGCAATACCGTTTACGCTCACTTTTATCATTAGTTACCTTGTTGTTTTTATATTTTCAGATTACAAGTACCTTTATCTACCATCCATATTGCACTTGTATCATCATCTCTTCGCCGAACTAGTGCACCTATACAATTTACCATTGTATTGGGTGTGTTGGGGACACAAGAGACTCTTTGTTATTTGGTTGCAGGGTTGCTTGAGAGAGACCATCTTCATCCTACGCCTCCCACGGATTGATAAACCTTAGGTCATCCACTTGAGGGAAATTTGCTACTGTCCTACATACCTGTGCACTTACGGGCCCAACAATGTCTACAAGAAGAAGGTTGTGTAGTAGACATCAAGCTCTTTTCTGGCGCCGTTGCCGGGGAGATGAGTGCTTGAAGGTATATCTTTAGATCTTGCAATCGAATCTTTTTTTTCTTGTTTTATCACTAGTTTAGTTTATAAAAGAAAACTAAAAAAATGGAGTTGAGTTTGTCTCATACGCTTCGTCTTTTTAATATCTTTCGTGAGTATGATGGAAAGGAAAAGTGTGCTCAAGTGCTAGAAGAAGAATGCATTAAAATGCTTGGTACTGAATCTTTGAATGATGAGCATGATTGCAATGTTGTTAGTATAAACTCCTTGAATATCCATAGTACTAATGATGATTGCTCTAGTCATGATGAAAATATCTCTTATGAGCATGTCAACTTTTGTGGACTGCATGTTTGCATGAATGCACCAAATAGAGAAGATATATATTGCAAGAGGCATAAGTATTTAGAAACTAAATTGTTGCAATAAAGACTTGATGATTGTGCTGAAAGATTCAATATTTTCGTGCTCCTTGTGAATTTTGCAATGAACATGGTCATTTAAATCTCCAATGCAAATTGTTTCATGACCGAATTGTGTCCAAAAATTGTGATAGCTTGATTACCCTTGGGCATCATAAAGAGCTTAGTCTTCTTTTGGGGTATGAAGAAATGAAACGTATAACTGAGGGTATTCCAAAATTTAATCTTGATAGATTTCTTGATTTTGATCTAGAGAAGATTTATATGTTTTGTGCGGTGAATTGCATAGAAAATCCTTATATTGCCAATTACATAAAGAAAAGAAAGCAAATATAAGATGATGAGAATACTAATGAAAGGGAAGAGACTTCCCAATATCCTCCTATTATTTCTTATGATGAATCAGGTAACAAGGAGGAGCTTTCTATCCAACCAATCTCGTCAATAAGGAGATCAAAGAGGAAGGTTGAACCTGCACATAATGTGAAAAATAAAAGGAAAAGAAGGGGCAACAAAGGTAAAAAGGTATCCCTTCCAAATGATGTTGCTCCTACTACTCATTGCGATGATGATAATTGCTATACTATTGGTGCTATCCATACTATTAATGATGAGAGTGATTATTCTTATGATATGAAAAGGCCCAAGCTTGGGGAAGCTATGTTTGATGAGGATGAAATATTTGAGAATATATTTGCTGAAATTAATGTCTGTCCCAAGCTTGGGGATGCTATGTTTAATGAAGATGATATTTTTAGCATCCCAAGTTTTGATATGCAAAGTTGTTATGATGATAGCATGCCTCTTACCTATGATGATATTCTGATGAAAGTGGGTTTGGAAGAGTGTCAACTTTAGGAAGTAGTTATCCCACTATTTTGGAGGATGTTGAATCTTATTGTGATGAATATGAAAGTGGATTTGGAAGAGTGTCAACTTTATTTAGTGATGACTCCACTACCTTGGAAGAGGTTTCAATCGATTATGATGAGAACGAAGTTGCTAATTATGATGATTATTATGATGAAACTTATGCTATAAAAAGTAGTGATGATTATATTTATAAAACTTGTCATGATTATGATTACCCTTTTTCTGAACATTACTCTTTTAATGTGGAAGCAATTTTTAGTGTTCAAGTCTTTTATGATACTTCCACTATTCTGAATGAGAAGAATTTTGCTTATGTGGAGAATAGTAAAATTTCTATGCAAGTAGATCATGAAAAGAATGATTTAGGTGCTGGTTATATTGTTGAATTTATTCATGATGCTACTGAAAATTATTATGAGGGAGGAATATATGCTTGTAGGAATTGCAATAATGTCAAGTTTCCTCTCTATGCGTTGAAAATCTTGAAGCTATGCTTGTTTTACCTTCCTATGCTAGTTGATTATTGTTCCCATAAGTTGTTTGCTCACAACATCCCTATGCATAGGAAGTGGGTTAGACTTAAATGTGCTAGTCATATGCTTCATGATGCTCCCGTTATGTTTCAATTCTTATCTTTTATGTGAGCATCATTGTCATCATCATGCCTAGCTAGAAAGGCATTAAAGAAAAGCGCTTGTTGGGAGACAACCCAATATTTATCCTTACTGTTTCTGTATGTTCACACGATTATTCTACTCTAGTAATCATGCTTTATAGATTTTGTTTCAATAAAGTGCCAAGTAAGACCTTTAGGATAGCTTACGGTGATAGTTGTGTTGATCCTGCTGAAAATCAGAAACTTTTGCACCCAGTAAATTAGTTTTGTTAATTCACAGAAACGTGATCTTGATCTTATTCTTTTTTCTCTGGATTGGCACACAAATTTCTTAGGACTTCCTAATTTGGTATGATTTTTGGAGTTCCATAAGTATACGTTTGTTACAGATTACTACAGACTGTTCTGTTTTTGACAGATTCTATTTTCTATGTGTTGTTTGCTTATTTTGATGAATCTATGAGTAGTATCGGAGGTTATGAACCATATATAAGTTAGAATACAGTAGATATTACACCAATATGAATTTATAATGAGTTAATTACAGTACCTAAGTGGTGGTTTTATTTTCTTATACTAACGGAGCTTACGAGTTTTCTGTTGAGTTTTGTGTTGTGTAGTTCTCAAGTTTTGGGTAAAGATTCGATGGACTATGGAATAAAGAGTGGAAAGAGCCTAAGCTTGGGGATGCCCAAGGCACCCCAAGGTAATATCCAAGGACAACCAAAATCCTAAGCTTGGGGATGCCCCGGAAGGCATCCCCTCTTTCGTCTTCGTTCATCAATAACTTTACTTGGAGCTATATTTTTATTCACCACATGTTATGTGTTTTGCTTGGAGCGTCATTTTTATTTTGTTAGTATTTGCTTGCTGTTATTTATAATAATTGTTTGCATCTTTATTTTCAATAAAAAGGTCAAGGATAGCCTTTGCCATGCTTATTTTGCTAGTATACATGTTGCTGTTTGAAAACAGAAAGTTTACCGCTGTTGCAAAAATTCCCTAGAAAAGTCAGAGAATGATATAATGATGAAACCTTTTGCATAATGAGATATGATAAATTTACTACAGTGGGAATTTTCTCTTATAATTTTTGGAGTTAGGGAAGTATTTATACTCTTGCATTCTTTACAGACTGTACTGTTTTGGCAGATTGCTGTTATGTTTGCATTGTTTGCATATGTTTGCTTGTTTAATGATTCTATTTGAGGATAGGAGTATTAAATATGCAGAGGCATTTAGTATGAAATGTTGAATAATAATTTTAGTGATTTGTTACAGTTGAAAATGATAAGGTTTTGCATTGGTTTATGCTAACCTATCTCACGAGTTCTTGTTGAGTTTGTTGTGGATGAAGCTTTTGAGAAATAGAGAAACCATGATATGAGAGAAATTAAGGAGACACAAAAGTTCAAGCTTGGGGATGCCCAAGGCACCCCAAGGTAATATTTCAAGAAGTCTCAAGCATCTAATCTTGGGGATGCCCCGGTAGGCATCCCACCTTTCTTCTTCAACAACTATCGGTTAGTATCGGTTGAGCCTAAGTTTTTGCTTCTTCACATGAGTTGTCCTATCCTTGAAATGTCATTTTATTTTGTTTTGCTTGATGTTTGAATACAATACCAAGATCTGAAATTCCTTAATGTTAGAGAGTCTTCACATAGTTGCACAATTATTCGACTACTCATTGATCTTCACTTATATCTTTCGGAGTAGTTTCTCATTTGCTCTAGTGCATCACTTATATCTTTTAGAGCATGCCGGTGGTTATATTTTGTAGAAATTGCTAGTCTCTCATGCTTCACTTATATTATTTTGAGAGTCTTTTAGAACAGCATGGTATTTTCTATGGTCACAAAGTTGGTCCTAGAATGGTGAGCATCCAAGTTGGGTATAATAAAAACTATCATAGAAAGAGAATTGGAGGCCATGATCAATTTGATACTTGATAATTGTTTTGAGATATGGAGGTAGTGATATTAAAGTCATGCTAGTTGAGGTGATTATGAAAATGCTTGTGTTGAGGTTTGTGATTCCCGTAGCATGCACGTATGGTGAACCGCTTTGTGATGAAGTTGGAGCACAATTTTATTTATTGATTGTCTTCCTTATGAGTGGCGGTCGGGGATGAGCGATGGTCTTTTCCTACCAATCTATCCCTCTAGGAGCATGTGCGTAGTACTTTGTTTTTGATGACTTCTAGATTTTTGCAATAAGTATATGAGTTCTTTTGACTAATGTTGAGTCCATGGATTATACGTACCCTCACCCTTCCACCATTGCTAGCCTCTCTTGTGCCACACAACTTTCGCCGATACCATACACCCACCATATGCCTTCCTCAAAACAGCCACCATACCTACCTGTTATGTCATTTCCATAGCCATTCCGAGATATATTGTCATGCAACTTTCCACCGTTCCGTTCATATGACACGCATTCGCATTAATTTTGTCATATTGCTCTTTGCATGATCATGTAGTTGACATTGTATTTGTGGCAAGGCCACTTTCATAATTTTCATACATGTCGCTCTTGATTCATTGCATATCCCGGTACACCACCGGAGGCATTCATATAGAGTCATATCTTGTTCTAGCTTTGAGTTGTAATTCTTGAGTTGTAAATCCATAAAAGTGTGATGATCTTCATTATTAGAGCATTGTCCTAGTGAGGAAAGGATGATGGAGACTATGATTCCCCCACAAGTCGGGATGAGACTTCGGACTTTACAAAAAGAAAAAAAGAAGAAAGGCCAAAAAGAAAAAAAAAGAGGCCAAAGAAAAAAAGAAAAGAAAAAAAAAGAGAAAAGAAAAAGAAAAAGAAAAGAAAAGAAATAAAATGAGAGAAAAAGAGAGAAGCGACAATGCTACTATCTCTTTTTTCACACTTGTGCTTCAAAGTAGCACCATGATCTTCATGATAGAGAGCCTCCTATGTTGTCACTTTCATATACTAGTGGGAATTTTTCATTATAGAACTTGGCTTGTATATTCCAATGATGGGCTTCCTCAAAATGCCCTAGGTCTTCGTGAGCAAGCAAGTTGGATGCACACCCACTTAGTTTATTTTGTTGAGCTTTCATATATTTATAGCTCTAGTGCATCCGTTGCATGGCAATCCCTACTCACTCACATTGATATCTATTAATGGGCATCTCCATAGCCCGTTGATACACCTAGTTGATGTGAGACTATTTCTCCTTTTTGTCTTCTCCACAACCACCATTCTATTCCACATATAGTGCTATGTCCATGGCTCACGCTCATGTATTGCGTGAAAGTTGAAAAAGTTTGAGATTACTAAAGTATGAAACAATTGCTTGGCTTGTCATCGGGGTTGTGCATGATTAAATACTTTGTGTGATGATGATAGGGCAACAGCCAAACTATATGATTTTGTAGGGATAACTTTCTTTGGCCATGTTATTTTGAGAAGACATGATTACTTTGATTAGTATGCCTGAAGTATCACCATTCTCATGTCAATATGAACTTTTATTTTGAATTATTTGGATCTAAACATTCATGCCCCAATAAAGAGAATTACATTGAGAATTATGCTAGGTAGCATTCCACATCAAAAATTCTGTTTTTATCATTTACCTACTCGAGGGCGAGCAGGAATTAAGCTTGGGGATGCTTGATATGTCTCTCACGTATCTATAATTTTTGATTGTTCCATGCTATTATATTACCCCTTTTGGATGTATATGGGCTTTATTTTACACATTTATATCATTTTTGGGACTAACCTATGAACTGGAGGCCCAGCCCATATTGCTATTTTATTGCCTGTTTCAGTATTTCGAAGAAAAGGAATATCAAACGGAGTCCAAACGGAATGAAACCTTCGGGAGCGTGATTTTTAGGAAGAATATGATCGGGGAGACTTGGAGTGCAAGCCAGGGGATCATCAAGGGAGCCACGAGACAGGGGGGCGCCCACCCCCCGCCCCTGGGCGTGCCCTACCCTCTCGTGGGCCCCTCGAGGCTCCCCCGACCGACTTCTTTCGCCTATATAAGCTTACGTACCCTAAAAACATCGAATATCAAGATATATCGGGAGTTCCGCAGCCGCAAGCCTCTGTAGCCACCAAAAACCTCTCAGGAGCCCGTTCCGGCACCCTGCCGGAGGGGGATCCCTCACCGGTGGCCATCTTCATCATCCCGGCGCTCTCCATGACGAGGAGGGAGTAGTTCACCCTCGGGGATGAGGGTATGTACCAGTACCTATGTGTTTGATCTCTCTCTCTCTCTCGTGTTCTCTCTATGGCACGATCTTGATGTATCACGAGCTTTGCTATTATAGTTGGATCTTATGATGTTTCTCCCCCCTCTACTCTCTTGTGATGAATTGAGTTTCCCTCTTGAAGTTATCTTATCGGATTGAGTCTTTAATGATTGAGAACACTTGATGTATGTCTTGCCGTGTTTATCTATGGTGACAATGGGATATCACGTGCCACTTGATGTATGTTTTGGTGACCAACTTGCGGGTTCCGCACATGAACCTATGCATAGGGGTTGGCACACGTTTTCTTGACTCTTAAGTAGAAACTTTGGGGCACTCTTTGAAGTACTTTGTGTTGGTTGGATGAATCTGAGATTGTGTGATGCATATCATATTATCATGCCCACGGATACTTGAGGTGACAATGGAGTATCTAGGTGACATTAGGGTTTTGGTTGATTTGTGTCTTAAGGTGTTATTCTAGTACAAACTCTTGAATAGATTGATCTGAAAGAATAACTTTGAGGTGGTTTCGTACCCTACCATAATCTCTTCGTTTGTTCTCCGCTATTAGTGGCTTTGGAGTGACTCTTTGTTGCATGTTGAGGGATTGTTATATGATCTATCTATGTTATTATTGTTGAGAGAACTTGCACTAGTGAAAGTATGAACCCTATGCCTTGTTTCCTATCATTGCAATACCGTTTACGCTCACTTTTATCATTAGTTACCTTGCTTTTTTTATATTTTCAGATTACAAATACCTTTATCTACCATCCATATTGCACTTGTATCATCATCTCTTCGCCGAACTAGTGCGCCTATACAATTTACCATTGTATTGGGTGTGTTGGGGACACAAGAGACTCTTTGTTATTTGGTTGCAGGGTTGCTTGAGAGAGACCATCTTCATCCTACGCCTCCCACGGATTGATAAACCTTTGGTCATCCACTTGAGGGAAATTTGCTACTGTCCTACAAACCTGTGCACTTGCAGGCCCAACAACATATACAAGAAGAAGGTTGTGTAGTAGACATCAGGGGGCTGAAAGGACATTTGTCCCGACGGCCCTCTGTGTGGATCTTTGTGGCGGAGCGACAGGGCAGGTTGAGACCACCTAGGTGAGAGGTGGGCCTGGCCCTGGTCGGCGTTCGCGGTTACTTCAAAATAAAATGCTTAACGAGATCTTGGTATTGGATCTGAGTCTGGCCACTGTCCTATACGCACTAACCAACTACGCGGGAACAGTTATGGGCACTCAACATCGTGGTATCAGCCGAAGCCTTCTTGACGTCAGCGCCTGAGCGGCGCGCGCTGGGTTGGACCACGTAATGCAACTTCCTTTGTAATGAAGGTTGCTAGGTCTGCTCACCAGCCTCCCTTGCAACATGTAGGTGTGCAATGGGCGATGGGCCCCGACCCCTGCGCGCTTAGGATTTAGACCGACGTGCTGACCTCTCTGTTGTGCCTAGGTAAGGCTCCGACATGTTGATCTTCTGAGGCTGGGCATGACCCAGGAATGTGTGTCCGGCCAGAGGGGTCAAGCGTGTTGGGAAATGTGGTGCACCCCTGCAGGGAAGATTATCTATTCGAATAGCCGTGTCCCTCGGTAAAAGGACGACCCGGAGTTGTACCTTGACCTTATGACAAATAGAACCGGATACTTAATAAAACACACCCAGACAAGTTCTAGAGACAACCCGGTGATCGCTTTCCCGCAGGGCGACGAGGGGAGGATCGCCGGGTAGGATTATGCTATGCGATGTTACTTGGTGAACTTACCATCTATTCTCTTCTACATGCTGCAAGATGGAGGCTGCCAGAAGCTTAGTCTTCGACAGGACTAGCTATCCCCCTCTTATTCTGGCATTCTGTAGTGCAGTCCACCGATATTGTCCCTTTACACAGATACCCATACATATGTAGTATAGATCCTTGCTTGTGAGTACTTTGGATGAGTACTCACGGTTTCTTTACTCCCTCTTCCCCCTTTTTTCCTCTTCTTCTCGGATGCCGCAACCAGATGGTGGAGCCCAGGAGACAGACGCCACCGTCGATGACGACCCCTACTACACTGAGGGTGCCTACTACTACGTTCAGGCCGCCGATGATGGGGAGTAGTTTAGGAGGATCCCAGGTAGAAGGCCTGCGCCTCTTTCGATCTGTATCCCAGTTTGTGCTAGCCATCTTATGGCAAACTTGTTTAACTTATGTATGTAGTCAGATATTGTTGCTTCCGCTGACTCGTTTGTATTCGAGCCCTCGAGGCCCCTGGCTTATAATATAAAGCTTCTATTATTTTAATTTGTGTCTAGAGTTGTGTTGTGATATCTTTCCGTGAGTCCTTGATCTTCATCATACACCTTTGCGTGTATGATTAGTGTACGGTCAAATCGGGGGCGTCATAGACAGAAAGGGAAACGACACATATGTATCATTGCTATTAATGATAACAAGATATGGTCTATTTCTACATAAGTAGATCTTGTCTACATCATATCATCGTTCTTATTGCATTACTCCGTTTCTCCATGAACTTAATACACTAGATGCATGCTGGATAGCGGTCGATGTGTGGAGTAATAGTAGTAGATGCAGTCAAGAGTCGGTCTACTAATCTTGGACGTGATGCCTATATAATGATCATTGCCTGGATATCGTCATGATTATTTGAAGTTCTATCAATTACCCAACAGTAATTGTTTTCCCACCTTTACTATTTTTCTCGAGAGAAGCCACTAGTGAAACCTACGACGCCTGGGTCTCTTTTCATCATATTTGCCTTTGTGATCTATTTTCCTTTGCATTTATTTTCAGATCTATTAAACCAAAAATACAAAAATACCTTGCTGCAATTTATTTGTTCCACGATCTATTTATCCTATCTATCACTTTTATCTCACGTTATTTTCCTATCTTAAGGCGTCGTCCCCGAAAGGGATTGACAACCCCTTTAACACGTCGAGTTGCGAGTATTTCTTATTTGTGTGCAGGTGTTGTTTACGTGGTGTGAGGAGGTTCTCCTACTGGTTTGATAACCTTGGTCTTATCACTGAGGGAAATACCTACCATCTTTTTTTGCGGGGAACTTCAGAGAGCTTTGTTAAGTAAAAGCATTCACTGGGCAGTCAACCAAAAGGCTGCTAACCAGGAAGCTAGGGGTGGAGTCCAGCCAGCTTTCAGTCACACTAAGCGTACATGCACGCTTAGCACATAGGTGTGCAGGACCATTAGCGTGTCTTATTACATGAGAAATATTGAAAGACAAAGCTAGCAGAGAGCTCTCTAATTTCTGCAATAATTGGTGCTACTACTGAATGATCGATGTGGCCAAGCTTCCAGAGGTTTACTGCCTCAAGACAGTCGGATTCCAGTTGCACGTGCAAAAAGCCTAGAAGCTTGGAAAAGATGAAACCCTCACGCAGCGCGAGCACTTCAGCAATGAAAGGGTCCGTTCTCCCCAATTGGGGTTTGCACCATGCACCCAGGAAGGCCGAGGAGGAGCGGGCAACACCCCTAGTCCAGCAGTACCAACATCAAGCTGGATTGCCGCATCCGTGTTGATTTTGACATAAGAAGCTCCAGGGGGTCGCCACCCATGGCCCGGCACTGGTATAAAACTCTGACGAGGGATATCTAGCAGCGCTAGGTCTTCGCGAATGCGACGCACCGAGCTAGCTGGATCAATGATATCTTGGTCATGTGTCCTTCTGTTGTGAGACATCCAAATGGCCCACATGACTGTGATAATTGTAGCGTGGTCCTTGTCTGTGAATCGCGAGTCACAAAGGATGTCGCGCGCCCAAGTGCTAGGGTGAATTCGAGGCAAACCAATCGCAAAGAGCAGCCTTGCCTCCTCTCAGAAATGCCTCGCGTGAGAACAGTGCACAAGTGCATGCATCAAGTCTTCATCCATAGCAAGGCAAAGCTTGCATAAGCTTGTATCTTTTATGTGTCGGTGATGGAGAGTGCACTCGTCGGGAATGATTCCATTAAGTACCCTCCACCAAAACACCCTTACTTTTGGGACAACTTTGAGTTTCCATAGTTGGCTCCACATATACTGTTCATTCATTGATGGCATCGCCATCTGCCCCTCTTCTAGAGCTAAACGCTCTTTTTGATTCATCAGGGCTCGATAGGCTGATTTAACAGAGTAGATACCGGTCCTCTCATGTGTCCAAGCAAGGAAATCATCTCCACTGCGCTGCCGGAGTGGGATGTTCAATATAGCCTCCGCGTCCGGCGCAATGAAAGTTGCATGGACAAGATCATGTTTCCAGGTCCAGTTGTCCTCGTCGATCAGGTCACTGACCGTTGCGACCATAGAAGCCGGTGGCCTGAATAGTGGTTTCATGGTGGCAGTCGATGGGATCCATCGATCCTCCCAAACGGAGGTGGATATGCCATCACCGATGCGTTTTACCAGGCCAACATTGAGAGCTTCACGGCCAGCAACAATGGCCCTCCATATAGCAGATGAAGATTTGGGTGTTGTTGCCTGCATGAAAACACAGTTAGGAAAGTATCTTCCTTTCATCACTCTAGTGCAGAGAGCATCTGGTTTTGTCATGAACCTTCGGCCATGCTTCCCAAGGAGTGCTAGATTAAACTGTCTGAGATCACGAAACCCCATCCCTCCTTTAATCTTTGGTGTAGCAAGCTTGTCCCAGGCGATCTAGTGCAAGGAATGTCTATCAACCGAACTCCCCCACCAGAATTTTGCCATGTTTGAAGTCAAGTTTTTGCAAACAAGACATGCTGAAAGTTGATGTAGCCTAAACAATAGATTTAACCAATGTTTCTCTTCCTGCACAAGCGAAGAACCGTTCAGACCAACCCTGCATTTTCCCCCTCACTCGATCCCTGATGTGTTTGAAGGTACCACCTGTGATTCTTCCAACAGCAGTGGGCAGACCAAGGTACCGCTCTGAAAAAGCTTCCGAATGGACGTTGAGCAGCTGTTTGAGGGTACCTTTGAGCGCCGCCGTTGTGTACGGACTGAAGTAGATAGCACTTTTAGCTCTGTTTACACACTGACCGGAGGCCTCACCATATATTCTGAGAATATCATTCATCCGATTTGCACTCTTAGTGCTCGCCTTGATGAAGATCAAGCTATCATCAGCGAATAAAAGGTGGCTCACCCATGGGGCTCGAAAATTCACACGAATGCCCTGATCCATGTAGTTGCCATAGTTTTTCAACAGTGACGAGAATCCTTTAGCACATAGCAAAAATAGGTAAGGGGATATGGGACAGCCTTGCCGGAGACTTCTCGATGGTGTGAAAAAGGCAGTAGTTCCCCATTGACACAGACAGAGAAACGAATCGAGGTGACGCACTTCATGATTAATCTGACTGTGTTGCCAGTAAACCCGAGTCGTAGCATTCTAGCTTCAAGGAAGTGCCATTCCACTCAATCGTAAGCCTTCATCATGTCCAATTTAATTGCACACGAGAAATTTTTTCCTTTCTTTCACCTCTTCATTGTATGAACACTTTCAAAAGCGACAAGGACATTGTCAGTGATTAGACGACCTGGGACGAAAGCACTTTGCTCCTTACTGATTATTTCATCCATGCAAGGCCGTAACCGAGTGGTAATCACTTTAACAGCAATCTTATAAAGCATTGGGCACAATGCAATGGGTCGATATTGAGAGATGTTTTGTGGATGGCGTACCTTGGGGATTAAGGTGATTGAAGTGTCATTTAGACCAGCAGGTAGCTCACCACCATTGAGAAAAACAAGCACCGTTGGGACTAGATCATGCTTCAGTAGTTCCCATTGACATTGATAAAATCCTGTTGTAAATCCGTCCACCCGTGGCGCCTTGGATGGGGCCATCTGAAATAATGCATCATGGATCTCTTGGGCTTCAAACGGTCTACATAGCAAGTCGTTCATAGCAGGTGTAACCCAGTTTGGAACATAAGATAATAGTTCCTCACCATTGTTGTAGCCTTGAGATGTGTATAGAGCTTTATAGAACACAATATTTTCTTCCTTGTCTTCATCTCTAGAGGCACAAACTGAGCCATCCGCATGCTGCGATTGGCGATCTTATTGATGTGCTGATGTTGTTTTGCCTGCGCTTGGAAATAAGCCGTGTTGCGGTCCCCTTCCCGGAGCCACGGTACGCGAGAGCGTTGTTTCAACAATATCTCCTCCAGTCTAAGAGCTTCTCGGAGCTTGAGCATGGTAGCTTTCTCTTCCTCTGAAGGACCCCGTCCAACAGACTGGCGATGCAGCCTGTCAAGCCACTTTTGTAGTTGTCAGACTGTCCTTGTTAGACAACCAAATTCTCGAACCCCCCATGGCACCAAACTGCGTTGTAGAGCATCTAGGGAGTTCATAATACCAAGCAAACCTGGCTGTCTTGCTTGTGCTTGCTAGTTTTCAGTGACAAGCTGCTCGTAATCACTATGAGACTGCCAAATGTTCTCATAGCGGAACGGTTTCGACGTATGTGAATTGTTGTTGTGGGATTGGTGCCGAAAGTCAGTTAACACAAAGCAGTGGTCTGACTCCACCGAACAGATGTGGCGCACTTTAACATACTCGAAAATCTGTCTAAATTCCTCATTGGCAAAGGCTCGGTCTAGCCGGGCTTTAACATTTGCATTGCCAGATTGTCGGTTGTCCCATGTGTAAGCTACACCCGTCGAACCCTGATCCTGGAACGCACACTCATCGGTGATCTCGCGAAAGGTTCTCATCTGCCATTCTGGTCATGCCGTCCAACTGAAATGCTCTTCCCCATATGGGGTCTCATTAAAATCACCCATACATAACCATGCTGAATGCGGGAGTGCATGTAGGGTACGAAGGAAGCGCCAACTATGATGCCTATTTTCTGCTCTTGGCGCTCCATAGAAACCAGTGAACCTCCAATTCACCGAAGTGTCCAAAGCATCGCGCACCACTACATCAATGTGGGCCGAGTTGTAATTCTTGAGCTCTGCTGTAACATCTTTGGACCAAAAGAGTCCAACGCCTCCACTTAATCCGCCGCTGTCAACAGCAAAGCAACCTGCAAACCCCAAGGTCTACTGCAATCTCTCTACATGTTTCCCTCTAATCTTTGTTTCCATGCCAAAAACTAGAGCGGGCCCTTCTTGCTTCACAACACTGCGAAGCTCGCGAACTGCCTCGGTGTTCCCAAGCCCCGGGCAGTTCCAGCTTAAGCAAATCATTGGGCTGGGCAGGGCTGCATAGCAGCCTCTGCCGAAGTACAAGAGTTGGTGGGTGTGGGTTTCTTGTTTTTTGGTTCTCGTACTGTGCCATCATCCTCAGAACCCTCTTCCTCCTTTGTGACATCCGCAGCTGTGTGCTCCATCCCATCCACATCATTTGCAGCATGGTTTGTGAGGAGGGGGAGCTCAACTCTGCGATAAACTTGGGTGGGCCCCCCTTGCGCTTTGGAGCAGTGTTACGCTTAATAGGGAGTTCACCTCAACATCTCCCTCTGCTGCATTACTGGAGTTCTTGGTCTCATTCTTGCTGGATTTAGCTGGCTGGGTTTTTGAGGAACCCTCAGAAGATGCAGATTTCTTCTTCTCGTCTGACGGCCACAGTCCTTTGCCAAAGGGCAAATCACCGTTTTCATCTCTCGTTCCCAGTGTCGGATAGACCAGATCAGAGTGACCCAACCGGCCACATGAAAAGCAAAAGTGGGGTAGTTTTCATATTGGATATCATATGGATCTATAGTGCCCCTCCTTGCATACTTGATCAAAATCCACCTTCTCAATGGTTTGGCTATGTCCAGACTAACTCAAGCTCGTAGATAACCCCCCCCATGATCAAGTGAACCGAACTAGCCTCCTTGTCTATCTGCTTCGCAATCGCCTTGCACCATGAATCATCCCGCAGATTGAAAGGAAGATTAACAACACGGGCCCAATCTTTTAGTTTGTCGAACTTGAGTTCCGACGGGCACATGCACTCATCAAATTCTAACACCAAGATCGCGTTCTTGTTGATGTGCCATGGGGAGCCGCCCCATACACGATCTCTGACACGCTTCGTTGCAAACTCAGCAACGAAGGTGTTTTCTCCTACTAAGCGGAAGGATAGACCCTTAGGGTTCCCCCATGCGGGTCGAAGGGCGTTCATGATGGTCTGGATATGCCATATGTTGCGATGCAATATCTTCCCCATGACCATCCACTTCTCCGGCGCCCCCTCAATGCGATCACCGAGCACCAGGGGCGTCGCCTCTTCCTGAGAGATGTCGAGCTTCCCAAGTTGTTCCTCCAGGCATGCCCTAGCTGTCCTGGGCGACAATGTCTCCCCCGCCGCCCCGCCGCTGCTTCCGGATGGTGTCGCCATCCCCCGTCTGGCGGAACTCTGGTTCACCCCGCCGATCCGATCTGCAGGCGCCGTCAAGTCCGCCAAACCCTAATCGCCCGGGAAATACCTACCGTCGATATACTGCATCATCCCTTCCTCTTTGGGGAAATACCGACATAGTTATAGCAGACATCAAAAGGAATTTCTTGCGCCATTGCCGGGGAGGATCTTCAACATCAACCATCTCCTCGCAATTTACATTATTTTCCATTTGCCTCTCATTTTCCTCTCCCCACTTCACAAAAATTTGCTGTTTTGTTCGCCCTCTTTTTCGTTCGCCGTTTTCTCGTTAGATCTATTTTCGAGCGCAATCTTGTTGTGAAGTCATCATGACTCAAGAGAACACCAAGTTGTGTGATTTCTCAAATACCAACAACAATGATTTTATTAGCACTTTGATTACTCCTCCCGCCACTAGTGTGGAGTCTTGTGATATTAATACTGCTTTACTGAATATTTTCATGAAAATTTGCCGGTACTCCTAATGAGGATGCCGCGTCCCATCTTAACACATTCGTGGAATTATGCGATCTGCAAAAGAAAAAAGATGTGGACAATGATGTTGTGAAGTTGAAATTATTTCCGTTTTCTTTGTGAGATCGTGAAAAAATTTGGTTTCCTTCTTTGCCTCGAAATAGTATCAATTCTTGGAACAAGTGCAAGGATGCTTTTATTACTAAGTATTATCTGCCTGCAAAAATTATTTCCCTTAGAACCCAAATCATGAATTTCAAGCAACTTGAACATGAGCATGTTGCACAGTCTTGGGAAAGGATGAAATTGATGCTAAGGAATTGCCCAACTCATGGGTTAAATCTTTGGACGATCATACAAATTTTTTATGCGGGATTGAATTTTGTTTCTCATAATCTTTTAGATTCCGCCGCGGGGGGTAATTTTATGGAAATTACTTTGGGTGAAGCTACTAAATTTCTAGACAATATTATGGCAAATTACTCACAATGGCATACCGGAAGAGCTCCTACTAGTAAAAAAATCAATTCGGTAGAAGAAATAAATTCTTTGAGAGAAAAAGTTGATGCTCTTATGAAGTTGGTTGCTAATAAAAGTGCTCCTATTGAATTTAATGATGTGCCTTTGTCTACTTTGATTGAGCAAAATAGTGATGCCATAGATGTGAATTTTATCTCACAAAACAATTTCAATAACAATGCTTATAGAGGTAATTTTAATCCTAGGCCTTTTCCTAGCAAGTCCTCTAATAATTATGGTAATTTAATCTTACTTATAATAATAACAGAAACACATTTGATCTTGAGAACAATATTTAAGAATTTATCAATACTCAAAAAGCTTTCAATACTTCGATAGAAGAAAAGTTGAATAAAGTTGATGATATGTCTAGAAGTATTGACAGAATTTCTCATGATGTAGAAACTCTCGAGATGAAAAAATTTGTGCCTAAAGTTGAAGAATCAATTAAATCTCTTTATGTTTCTATGGATGGAAGTAAGAAAAGAACCGCTATGCTTAGAGCTAAAAGAGAATTTCTATAAAGGGCGTTTTCTAGTGATTACTTTCATAAAAGTGATGAAGATCTTAAAATGATTGGTGTTTCTTCTATTGATTCTTTGTTTAGTAAAATTAAGGCTGATGAAAAAGGGACTGGAGAAGAGTCAACTTTAGTTAGAAGGCATCCCTTTGATTCGGAGGGTGAAAATCTTGTTGAGAAAATTGATAAAAGTGGGTTTGAAGAGGTCAAGACTTTAACTAGTGATGTGCCCACTATTTTGGGTTACAAAGACTTTAATTATGATAGTTGCTCTTTGGTTGATTATATTTCTTTGTTGCAATCCATGATAAATTCACCCCATGCTTATGAACAAAATAAAGCTTTTACTAAACATATTGTTGATGCCATGATGAAAGCTTTTGAAGAAAAGTTGGAAATAGAAGTTTCAATTCCTAGAAAATTGCATGATGAGTGGGAACCTACTTCAAAGTAAAGATTAAAAATTACGAGTGCTTTGCTTTATGTGACTTGGGTGCTAGTGTTTCTACAATTCCGAAATCTTTATGTGATGTGCTTTGTCTTACCAATATTGAAGAATGCTCTTTAAATTTGCACTTGGAGGATTCTACTATTAAAAAGCCTATGAGAAGAATTAATGATGTTATTATTCTTTAAAATAGGAATTATATGCCCATAGATTTTATTGTACTTGATACTGATTGCAATCTGTCTTGTCCAATTATACTTGGTAGACCGTTTTTACGTACTATTGGTGTCGTGATTGATATGAAAGAAGGCAATATTAAATTTCAATTTCCACTAAGGAAGGGAATGGAACACTTCCCTAGAAAAAGAATTAGGCCACCATATGAATCAATCATGAGTGCATCTTATGGATCTAGAAATAAAGATGACAAAACTTAGATCCTACGCGTTATGCCTACCTAGGGGCGTAAAACGATAGCGCTCATTGGGAGGCAACCCAACTTGTATCTTTTTTCTTATTGGTTTTCTTGCTGTTTTCAATAAAATACCCTATTATACCTCTGGTTAGATGTGTTTGTGTGGTTTAAATTAGTGTTTGTGCCAAGCAAGGCCTTTGGGATGATTTGGGTGAAAGTTGGTTTGATCTTGCTGAAAAATACATAAAGTTTTGCGCTCACAAGATTATGTTTCATTTTTAATAAAAGATTGATTTTGAGTTGATTCTTTTTTCAGAATATTAATAGACAAATTGCTCACGTCAATATAACTTTTTTAGAATTTTTGGAGTTATAGAAGTATTCGAAATATTCAGATTGCTACAGACTGTTTTGTTTTTCATAGATTCAGTTTTCTTTGCATTATGTGCTTGTTTTGATGATTCTATGGTTTTATGTGATGATTTTTTGCCATACAAAAGTTGCAATACAGTAGATATAATGCAAAAAAATATGAATAGATTTGCAACACTACTTATAGTAGTGGTTTGCTTTCTTATACTAACGGATCTCACAAAGGTTTTGTTGAGTTTTGTGTGATTAAAATTTTCAAGTTTTGGGTGATCTTACGTTGGATGAAGGAACAAGGATTAGCAAAAGGCTAAGCTTTGGGATACCCGAGGCACCCCAAGATAATGTTCAAGAAGTATCAAGCAGCTAAGCTTGGGGATACCCCCGAGTGGCATCCCCGCTTTCTTCTAACAACCATCGGTATTTTACTTGAAGCTATATTTTTATTCGTCACATATTATGAGTTTTGCTTGGAGCGTCTTGTATGATATGAGTCTTTGCTGGTTTTGATTTTTGTTTTAAGTGTTGAATCCTTACTGGACACACCTTTTTGAGAGAGCCAAAAATTATATTATGCTTGCTCCTATGCTTCACTTAAATTTTTAGAGCCATGCATTTGCTCTAGTACTTCACTTATATCTTTTTTAGCATGGTGTGCTTTGTTATTTTTGAAGAAATGCTCTCATGCTTCACTTAGATTTATTTGTGAGTTAGTAAAATTCTCAGAAATTCTCTCTTGCTTCACTTAGATTATTTTGAGAGAAAGAAAAATTATGCTCATGTTCTTCACTTAAATTTGTTTGAGCTCATCAAAAGCAACATATGAAAATAGTCCCAAAGTGATAGATATCCAAGGAGGATATAATAAAAACTTTCATGAAGATCATTGGACAAAATAAACTTGATTCCTAGAGATATGATGATATGATATGTGAGTCATGTTGATGAGTAATTGTGCTTTAGTAAGAACTAGAGGCTAATGCGCGCTTTGCCGCGCTGTTCTTCATTTATGGGATTAATTCTTTTATATTTAGTAGATTGTTGCGGCCAGTTGTTTTGTTTGGTTTCTATTTATGTTGACTTGTGTTTGAATTATTTTCTGAAGGCGTTTTATCATTTATATATCATGTCAGGTTGTTGTTGGAGATAGTATTTGTTCCTAGAGGAGAATAGAGTAGTTTGGTGTGTGATTGTGGTGTTTTTACATGTTTTGGTCTCGGTGCCAGCTGGTGGTGGTCGTTTGAGCTTCTTGGGAGCTATTATTCCATGCTACATCATGGAACTGCTGCAATAACACTCACATGGGTGGGCCCACGAGCTCTTGCTTGCTTAGCTTGAGTCCCTACTCCTCTCACTCGGTTAGCTTTTTTTCCGACTCGCCCACTGCTAGCTCAGAAAAATTGACTATCTTTTTTAATTACAAAATAGTTTAATTAAATTATTTTGAAGGATTTTAAAAAATATTGTGAATTTACAAAACCATGAATTTTATGAAATGTTCATGAATTTAAAATATATTCATGGATTTGAAAAAATGTTTGCAAATTAAATAAGTACTCAAACTTAAAAAATGTTCACAAACTTCAAAAATTATCGTGAACTTTAAGAAATATCCGTGAATGTAATAAATATTAATGAAGCTAAAAATGCAAAAAAAAATGTTTTTAATGTTCATAAATTTTAATAAGCTCTCATGAATTAAAATATGTAAAATACTAAAGAGAGAAAGAGAAATAAAACTAAGCAACAAACAACCTCTTACATGTGGGTCCCAACGACCCCACAACCCCCGAAGAACGAGAGCGCTTCAAATCATGGGAGCTTAGTATCTCTATAGATATTGATGTTAAGGTTTGTGATTCCCTATGCAAGCACGAAAGTCAATAATTATGCAACAAAATTTATATCCTACTTATGGTGCATTATTTGGTGTTACTTATGCTTAATGCTTGGGTACGAGATTTTTACCTTTTTGGTTGGTCGCTTCTCAATTTTTTTCTAGCCTTCATTTTGCACTTAGTATGATCACTACTTGTGCATCCAAAACCCTTTAAACCAGTTTGCCATATGAGTCCACTATACCTACCTATATGCGGTATTTCCATGTCGTTCTAAGCAAATTTGCATGTGCCATCTATAATTTTCAAAATAAATTTCTCTTTTGTGTGCTCTACCACTCGCGAGGCGGTGAGGGGTGGCCAATATTTTCCATGCTAAATATGTTATTCTCATGATGAGTGTTTATTTACTTGTCATTGCACGGGAGTACGAAAAAGGTATTAGGGATGCCCAGTCCTGAATGAAAAATGAATTTACTTTATGTTGTCAAATAATAAATTCCTTGGAAAGTGTTGGTATGGAGGGCAACTGTGGATTCAGCTAGCCATGGAAAGTGAAAGTAATGGTGGAAAAAGGAATAAACTTTATTTTCTGCTTGAGAACCGCCTATGATGTATGTAGCATGGAAAGTGTTGGGAGCTCTAAGTGGTTTTTGTTGGTGGGAAAAGTATGCCTTCCAAAATGTTTTTATCTCTCAATTTAAGCTTTGAGCTCTGGCACCTCTACAAATCCCTACTTCCCTCCAAGAAGGGCCTTTCTTTTACTTATGCAATTTTTATTTTTGAATTTGAGTCTCCATCTTCTCTTATAAAGCACCAACTAAGGGGCACTATTATCGTATTTGAGCATTGGGTGTAGTTAATATTCGAGTGTGTTTCATGAATGGATCAATGATTGAGCATAATGGGCTAGGGATAACTTGCTTTAGTGTTGATATTTTGAAATACATGGTTGCTTGTTGGTATGCTTCAGTATTAAAGTCTTCATGTCAAAACTAGACTATTGCTTTGAATCAAATAAAAGTCCAAATGTCCATGCTATAAAGAAAAGAAATGTGATGAACATGTTAGGTAGCATTCCACATCAAAAATTCTATTTTTATCATTTACATACCCAAGGACGAACATGAATTAAGCTTGCGGATGCTGATTTTTCTCCAACGTATCTATAATTTTTTATTGTTCCATGCTGTTATATGATCATTCTTGGATGTTCTACAATCATTTTATAGCCATTTTATATCATTTTTTGGTACTAACCTATTCCAGTTACTGTTTCCTACATGTTTTTTACATCGCAGGAAATCAATATCGAACGGAGTCCAAACGCAGCGAAACTTCTTGAGGATTTTTGGGCCAGAAGACATCCAGTGGGCCAGGAAAGCACCTGGGGGGTGCTCCGAGGGGAGCACAACCCACCAGGGCGCGCCTAGAGGCCCAGGAGCGCCCATGTGGGTTGTGCCCACCTCGGGTGCCCCCTGAACCGCCTCTTTGCTCTATAAATACTCCAATATTCTAGAAACCCTAGGGGAGTCGATGAAAATCAATTCCAGCCGTCGCAGAGTCCACAAACACCAGATCCAATCTAGACACCATCACAGAGGGGTTCATCACTTCCATTGGTGCCTCTCCGATGATGCATGAGTAGTTCTCTGTAGACCTTCGGGTCCGTAGTAAGTAGCTAGAGGGCTTCCTCTCTCCCTCTCTTGATTATCAATACAATGGTCTCTTGGAGATCCATATGATGTAAGTCTTTTTTGCGGTGTGTTTGTTGGGATCTGATGAACTTTGAGTTTATGATCAGATCTATGTTTTTATCCATGAAAGTTATTTGAGTCTTCTTTGATCTCTTATATGCATGATTGATTATAGCCTCGTATTTATTCTCCAATATTTGGGTTTAGTTTGGCCAACTTGATCTATTTATATTGCAATGGGAAGAGGTGCTTTGTGATGGGTTCGATCTTACGGTGCTTGATTCCAGTGACAGAAAGGGAAACGACACGTATGTATCGTTGCTATTAAGGATAACATGATGGGGTCTATTTCTACATAAATAGATCTTGTCTACATCATGTCATCATTCTTATTGCATTACTCCGTTTCTCCATGAACTTAATACACTAGATGCATGCTCGATAGTGGTCGATGTGTGGAGTAATAGTAGTAGATGCAGGCAGGAATTGGTCTACTAATCCTGGATGTGATGCCTATATAATGATAATTGCTTGGATATCATCGTGATTATTTAAAGTTCTATCAATTGCCCAACAGTAATTGTTTTCCCACCATTTACTATTTTTTTGAGAGAAGCCACTATTGAAACCTACGGCCCCCGGGTTTCTTGTCATCATATTTGCCTTTGCGATCTATTTTTCTTTGCATTTATTTTCAGATCTATTAAACCAAAAATACCAAAATACCTTGCTGCAATTTATTTGTTCTACGATCTATTTATCCTATCTACCACTTTTATGTCACGTTATTTGCCTATCTTGAGGCTTCGTACCCGAAAGGGATTGACAACCCCTTTACCACGTCGGGTTGCGAGTATTTGTTATTTATGTGCAGGTGTTCTTTACGTGGTGTGAGGAGGTTCTCCTACTGGTTCGATAACCTTGGTTTCATCACTGAGGGAAATACCTACCGTCGCTATACAGCATCATCCCTTCCTCTTTGGGGAAATACTTATGTAGTTCTAGCAGACATCAGTCCCCAACACACCCAATACAATGGTTAATTTTATAGGTGCACTAGTTCGGCGAAGAGATGGTGATACAAGTGCAATATGGATAGTAGATATAGGTTTTTGTAATCTGAAAATATAAAAACAGCAAGGTAGCAAGTAACAAAAGTGACTGAAAACGGTATTTCAATGCTTGGAAATAAGGCCTAGGGTTCATACTTTCACTAGTGCAAGTTCTCTCAACAATGATAACATAATTAGATCATATGGCAATCCCTCAACGTGCAAGAAAAGTCACTCCAAAGTTCCTATCGCGGAGAACATAAGATGAAATTGATTGTAGGGTATGAAACCACCTCAAAGTTATTCTTTTTGATCAATCCATTGAGCTATTCCTATAAGTGTCACAAACAGCCCTAGAGTTTGTACTAAAATAACACCATATGACACATATCAATCAACCCTAATGTCACCTAGATACTCCAATTTCACCACAAGTATCCGTGGGTCAATTATACGATATGCATCAAACATCTTCTGATTCATAATACTCAATCAAACATAAAGAACCTCAAAGAGTGCCCCAAGATTCCTACAGGAGAAACAAGGACGAAAACGTGCATCAACCCCTATGCATAGATTACCCCAATGTCACCTCGGGAATCCGCGAGTTGAGTGCCAAAACATACATTAAGTGAATCAATAGAATACCCCATTGTCACCACGGGTATCCCACGCAAGACATACATCAAGCGTTCTCAAATCCATAATAGTATTCAATGTGATAATATTGAAACCTCAAAGGTAAAACTCAATTCATCACAAGAAGGTAGAGGGGGAGAAACACCATATGATTCAACTATAGTAGCAAAGTTCGCGGTACATCAAGATCATGCCATATCAAGAACACGAGAGAGAGAGAGAGAGAGAGAGAGAGAGAGAGAGAGAGATCAAACACATAGCTACTGGTACATACCCTCAGCCTCGAGGGTGAACTACTCCCTCCTCGTCATGGAGAGCGCCGGGTAATGAAGATGCCACCAGTGATGGTTTCCCCCTCTGGCACGGTGGCTCCGGATTGTTTTTTCGTGGCTACATAGGCTTGCGACGGCGGAACTCCCGATCTAGGTTTCTTTCTGGGGTTTTTTGGATTTATAGGAATTTTTTGCGTCGGTTTCACGTCAGGGGGGTCCACGAGTCAATGACAAGACAGGGGGCGCGCCCTAGGGGGGTGTGCTCCACCCTTGTGGATGACTCGGGACTCTTCTGGCCCAACTCTTTTGCTTCGAGGGCTTGTTCTGCTCCATAAAAAATCACCATAAATTTTCAGCTCGTTTGGACTCCGTTTGGTATTCCCTTTCTGTAAAACTCAAAAACAAGGGAAAAAACAGAAACTAACACTGGGCTCTAAGTTAATAGGTTAGTCCTAAAAATAATATAAAATAGCATATAAATGCATATAAAACATCCAAGATGGAAAATATAAAAGCATGGAACAATAAAAATTTATAGATACATTGGAGACGTATCAAGCATCCCCAAGCTTAATTCATGCTCGTCCTCGAGTAGGTAAATGATAAAGACAGAATTTTTGATGTGGAATGCTACCTAACATATTTATCAACGTAATCCTCTCTATTGTGGCAAGAATATTCAGATCCATAAGATTGAAAACAAAAGTTTAATATTGACATAAAAACAATAATACTTCAAGCATACTAATAAAGCAATCATGTCTTCTCAAAATAACATGGCCAAAGAAAGTTATCCCTTCAAAATCATATAGTCTGGCTATGCTCCATCTTCATCACATAAAATATTCAAATCATCCACAACCCCGATGACAAGCCAAGCAATTGTTTCATACTTTTGATGTTCTGAAACTTTTTCAACTTTCACACAATACATGAGCGTGAGCCATGGACATAGCACTATAGGTGGAATAGAATATGGTGGTTGGGGAGAAGACAAAAAGAAGGAGATAGTCTCACATCAACTAGGCGTGTCAACGGGCTATAGATATGCCCATCAATAGATATCAATGTGAGTGACTAGGGATTGCCATGCAATGGATGCACTAGAGCTATACGTTTATGAAAGCTCAAAAAGAAACTAAGTGGGTGTGCATCCAACTCGCTTGCTCATGAAGACCTAGGGAATTTGAGTAAGCTCATCATTGGAATATACAAGCCAAGTTCTATAATTAAAAATTCCCACTAGTATATTAAAGTGACAACATCAGAGACTCTCTATCATGAAGATCATGGTGCTACTTTGAAGCACAAGTATGGTAAAAGGATAGTAACATTGCCCCTTCTCTCCTTTATCTCATTTTATATATTTTATATTATTTTGAGCCTTCTCTCTTTTTTTTGCCTCTTTTTTTTGTCCGGAGTCTCATCCCGACTTGTGGGGGAATCATAGTCTCCATCATCCTTTCCTCACTAGGACAATGCTCTAATAATGAAGATCATCACACTTTTATTTACATACAGCTCAAGAATTACAACTCTATACTTAGAACAAAATATGACTCTATATGAATGCCTCCGGCGGAATACTGGGATGTGCAATGAATCAAGAGTGACATGTATGAAAGAATTATGAAAGGTGGCTTTTCCACAAATACGATGTCAACTACCTGATCATGCAAAGCAATATGACAATGATGAAGTGTGTCATAATAAACGAAACGGTGGAAAGTTGCATGGAAATATATCTTGGAATGGCTATGGAAATGCCATAATAGGTAGGTATGGTGGCTGTTTTGAGGAAGGTATATGGTGGTTGTATGGTACCGGGGAAAGTTGCATGGTACTAGAGAGGCTAGCAATGGTGGAAGGGTGAGAGTGCGTATAATCCATGGACTCAACATTAGTCATAAAGAACAAACATACTTATTGCAAAAATCTGTTAGTTATTGGAACAAATTACTACATGCATGCTCCTAGGGGGTAGATTGGTTGGAAAAGACCATCACTCATCCCCGACCGCCACTCATAAGGAAGAGAATCAATAAATAAATCATGCTCTGACTTCATCACATAACGGTTCACCATACGTTCATGCTACGAGAATCACAAACTTCAACACAAGTATTTCTACAATCCACAATTACTCACTAGCATGACTCTAATATCATCATCTTTATGTCTCAAAACAATCATAAGGAATTAAACTTCTCATAGTATTCAATGCACTTTATATGAAAGTTTTTATTATATCCCTCTTGGATGCCCATCATATTAGGACTAAATTCATAACCTAAGCAAATTACCATGCTATTTAAGACTCTCAAAATAATATAAGTGAAGCATGAGAGTTCATCAATTTCTTCAAAATAAAACCACCGATGTGCTCTAAAAAGATATAAGTGAAGCACTAGAGCAAATGACAAACTACTCCAAAAGATATAAGTGAAGATCAATGAGTAGTCGAATAATTATGTAACTATTTGAAGACTCTATAACATTTAAGAATTTCAGATCTTGGGATATTATTCAAATAGCAAGCCAAACAAAATAAAATAAAACGACGCTACAAGCAAAACACATATCATGTGGTGAATAAAAATTTAGCTCCAAGTAAGGTTACCGATGAACGAAGACGAAAGAGGGGATGCCATCCGGGGCATACCCAAGCTTAGTTGCTTGGTTATTCCTTGAATATTACCTTGGGGTGCCTTGGCCATCCCCAAGCTTAGGCTATTGCCACTCCTTATTCCGTAGTCCATCGAAACTTCACCCAAAACTTGAAAACTTCACAACACAAAACTTAACAGAAAATCTTATGAGATCCGTTAGTATAAGAAAATAAATCACCACTTAGGTACTATTCTGAACTCATTCAAAATTCATATTGGTGTTATGTCTTATGTATTCCAACTTCTCTAGGGGTCATACCCTCCGATACTACTCATAGATTCATCAAAATAAGCAGACAACACAATGAAAACAGAATCTGTCAAAAACAGAACAGTCTGTAGTAATCTGGAAACTTTTCATACCTCTGTAACTCCAAAAATTCTGAAAAATTAGGAAAACGTAGAATTTGTATATCAATCTTTTTTGAATAATTCAGATCAAAAGCATGTTCCGGTGAATTTTCAAAATTCCTAGACTGGGAGCAAAAGTTTCTGTTTTTGCACAGAATCAAGTCAATTGTCATCCACACTATCCCAAAGGCTTTACTTGGCACTTTATTGAAACAAAAGCTATAAAATATGGTTACTACAGTATCATAATCATGTGGACACACAAAAACAGTAGGGGTAAATGTTGGGTTGTCTCCCGACAAGCGCTTTTCTTTAATGCCTTTTAGCTAGGAAGGATGATTTCAATGATACTCGCATAAAAGATAAGAACTAGAACACAAACAGAGCATCATGAAGCATATGACTAGCACATTTAAGTCTAACCCACTTCCTATGCATAGGGATTTTGTGAGCAAACAATTTATGGGAACAAGAATCAACTACCATAGGAAGGCAAAGCAAGCATAACTTCAAAATTTTCAACACATAGAGAGGAAACTTGATATTATTGCAATATGTAGAAGCATATGTTCCTTTTTCATAATAATTTCCAGTAGCATCATGAATGAATTCAACAATATAAATATCACATAAAGCATTCTTTTCATGGTCTACAAGGCTAGAAATTTTACTGCTCTCCACATAAGCAAATTTATTCTCATGAATAGTAGTGGGTGCAAACTCAACAAAATAACTATCATCTGAGGCATAATCCAATTGAAAATTAAAATTAAGATTACAAGTTTCATGGTTATAATTATTCTTTATGGCATACATGTCATCACAATAATCATCATAGGTAGCAACTTTGTTCTCATAATCAATTGGAACCTCTTCCAAAATAGTGGATTCATCACTAAATAAAGTCATGACCTCTCCAAATCCAATTTCATAATTATCATAATAAGATTCAACACCCTCCAAAATAGTGGGATCATTAGTACCTAGTGTTGACACTCTCCCAAACCCACTTTCATCAATATAAGCATCATAAATAGGAGGCATGCTTTCATCATAATAAATTTTCTCATCAAAACTTGGGGGACTAAAAATATCATCTTCATCAAACATAGCATCCCAAGCTTATGGCTTTGCATATCATTAGCATCATGGATATTCAAAGAATTCATACTAACAAGATTGCAATCATGCTCAGCATTAAAATATTTAGTGCCAAACATTTTATTGACTTCTTCTTCTAACACTTTGGCACAATTTTCCTTTCCATCATTTTCAGGAAAGACATTAAAAAGATGAAGCATATGAGGCAATCTCAATTCCATTTTTTGTAGTTTTCTTTTATAGACTATATTAGTGGTAAAACAAGAAACTAAAAGATTCAGTTGCAAGATCTAAAGATATACCTTCAAGCACTCACCTCCCCGGCAACGGCGCCAGAAAAGAGCTTGATTTGACGGGATGTGAGTGCCACTTACCTAACCTCCCCGGCAATGGCGCCAGAAAAGAGCTTGATATCTACTACGCAACCTTCTTCTTGTAGACTCGTGTTGGGCCTCCAAGCGCAGAGTTTTGTAGGACAGTAGTAAATTTCCCTCTAGTGGATGACCTAAGGTTTATCAATCCGTGGGAGGCGTAGGATGAAGATGATCTCTCTAAAACAACCCTGCAATCAACAAAGAATCTCTTGTGTCCCCAACACGCCCAATACAATGGTAAATTGAATAGGTGCAATAGTTCGGTGAAGAGATGGTGATACAAGTGCAATATGGATAGTAGATATAGGTTTTTGTAATCTGAAAATATAAAAACAGCAAGGTAGCAAGTAAGAAAAGTGAGCGAAAACAGTATTCCAATGCTTGTAAATAAGGCCTGGGGTTCATACTTTCACTAGTGCAAGTTCTCTCAACAATGATAGCACAATTATATCATATGGCAATCCCTCAATGTGTGGCAAAAGTCACTCCAATGTTCCTATCACGGAGAACATAAGATGAAATTGCTTGTAGGGTACGAAACCACCTCAAAGTTATTCTTTCCGATCAATCCATTGAGCTATTCCTATAAGTGTCACAAACAGCCCTAGAGTTCGTAGTAAAATAAAACCATATGAGACACATCAATCGACCCTAATGTCACCTAGATACTCCAATGTCACCACAAGTATTTGTGGGTCAATTATACGATATGCATCAAACAACTTCAGATTCATAATATCCGATCCAACATAAAGAACCTCAAAGAGTGCCCCAAGATTCCTACCGAAGAAACAAGGATGAAAACGTGCATCAACCCCTATGCATAGATTACCCCAATGTCACCTCGGGAATCCACGAGTTAAGTGCCAAAACATACATCAAGTGAATCAATATAATACCCCATTGTCACCACGGGTATCCCACGCAAGACATACATCAAGTGTTTCAAATCCATAATAGTATTCAATCCGATAATAGTGAAACCTCAAAGGTAAAACTCAATTCATCACAAGAAGGTAAAGGGGGAGAAACACCATATGATTCAACTATCGTAGCAAAGCTCGTGGTACATCAAGATCGTGCCATATCAAGAACGCGAGAGAGAGAGAGAGAGAGAGAGATCAAACACATAGCTTCTAGTACATACCCTCAGCCCCGAGGGTGAACTACTCCCTCCTCTTCATGGAGAGCGCCGGGATGATGAAGATGGCCACCGGTGATGGTTTCCCCCTCTGGCAGGGTGCCGAAACAGGCTCCCGATTAGTTTTTCGTGGCTACAAAGGCTTGCAGCGGCGGAACTCCCGATCTAGGTTTCTTTATGGGGGTTTCTGGATTTATAGGAATTTTTTGTGTCGGTTTCACGTCAGGGGGGTCCACGAGTCAACCACAAGATAGGTGGTGCGCCCTCCACCCTTGTGGATGACTCGGGACTCTTATGGCCCAACTCTTCTGCTTTGGGGGCTTGTTCTGGTCCATAAAAAATCACCGAAAATTTTCAGCTCGTTTGGACTCCATTTGGTATTCCTTTTCTGTAAAACTCAAAAACAAGGAAAAAAACAGAAACTGGCATTGGGCTCTAAGTTAATAGGTTAGTCCCAAAAATAATATAAAATAGCATATAAATGCATATAAAACATCCAAGATCGATAATATAATAGCATGGAACAATCAAAAATTATAGATACATTGGAGACATATCACTCAACATCGTTGAAGACGACTGATTTCTTCGATGGGGCGTATGAGTGGCGGATCTAGATGGTGAGTCATGGAACATGTGACTTACTCATGTACCCTTCGGGAGGAGACAATACCCTACTCCTACCTCTAGTCTGTTGTATTGGTCCAGGGTTCACTGGAGATCAGGAGGATCCCCGGGGGAGGTTTGGAGCCTAGGTTACAAGCTCTCCTCTTGGCGGCGGAGAGACGGATTTGTGTGTGTTAGGTTTTCTCTCTCTCCTACTAGGGCTTCTATGTCTACCTTATATATTTGTCCGAGCTAGGTTACATAATGAGCCTCTTGGGCCATGCCCAGTATGGCCGGGAACATGAGCTCCCCAGGTCTCTTCTTCCTTCTGGATCTCGAGTCGTCCTTTCTCTCCCCTCGAGCCTTCCAAGCGGATGTAGGCTAACGTTGTTCCCCTCATCAGTAGCCCCTGAGTCTTCTGCACCATTCCTTTTTGGAAGTCGTGCAGAGCTTCTTGAGGCCTTGCAAAAAGGAAAAGACATAGGTAACGTGAGATCCAAGCAACGCTCCTTTGGGTGGAGGAGTCGTGGTGGTTTTTTGAGCTACTTTGGAAAAAAATGGTGGTATCCAACAACTCCTAGTGGATGAGATTTCGGCTAGAGGCCCATTGTAGGGCATACTGACAGTACGTGTGATACATCTCCAATGTATCTATAATTTTTTGATTGTTCCATGTTGTTATATTATCATTCTTAGATGTTTTACAATCATTTTATAGCAACTTTATATCATTTTTTGGGACTAACCTATTGACATAGTGCCCAGTGCCAGTTCTTTTTTTGCTTGTTTTTACTTCGTAGAATATCAATACCAAACGGAGTCCAAACGCAACAAATTTTTTGGAGATTCTTTTGGAACCAGAAGACACCTTAGGGGTCAAGAAAGCACCAGAGGGGGTCCCTGTGGGGACCACAAGACACCTGGGCACGTCAGGAGGCCCAGGCGCGCCCAGGTGTGTTGTGGGCCCCATAGATTTGTCTCCTGCACCGCCTCTTTGCCCTATAAATTCCCAAATATTCCAGAAACCCCGGGGGAATTGACGAAACACTATTCCAGTCGCCGCAAGTTCCAGAACCACAAGATCCAATCTAAATACCATCACGGAGGGGTTCATCATCCTCATTGGTGCCTCTCCGATGATGCATGAGTAGTCCACCATAGACCTAAGGGTCCGTAGGCAGTAGCTAGATGGCTTCTTCTCTCTTTTTGATTCTCAATACAATGGTCTCTTAGAGATCTATTTGACGTGATTCTTTTAGCGGTGTGTTTGTTGGGATCCGATGAACTTTGAGTTTATGATCAGATCTATATCCATGAATATTATTTGAGTATTCTTTGATATCTTATATGCATGATTATTTATAGCCTCGTATTTCTTTTTTGAATCTGTGGTTTAGTTAGGCCAACTAGATTGATTTTTCTTGCCATGGGAAGAGGTGCTTTGTGGTGGGTCCAATCTTGCGGTGTCCTCTCCCAACAACAGAAGGGGAAGCCAGGCACGCACGTATAATTGCTATTAAGGATAACAAGATGGGGTCTATTCCTACATGAATTGATCTTGTCTACATCATGTCATCGTTCTTATTGCATTACTCCGTTTCTCCATGAACTTAATACACTAGATGCCTGATTACTTATAGCCTCGTATATGTATGATTATTTATAGCTTCGTATTTCTTCTTCGAATCTTTGGTTTATTTAGGCCAACTAGATAAATTTTTCTTGCCATGGGAAGAGGTGCTTTGTGGTGGGTTCGATCTTGCAGTGTCCTCTCCCAGTGACAGAAGGGGCAGCCAGGCACGCATGTATCGTTGCTATTAAGTTTGACAAGATAGGGTCTATTCATACATGAATTGATCTTATCTACATCATGTCATCATTCTTATTGCATCACTCCGTTTCTCCATGAACTTTCTACACTAGATGCATGTTGTATAGCGGTCGACGTGTGGAGTAATAGTAGTAGATGTAGACAGGAGTCGGTCTACTAATCTTAGACATGATGCCTATATATTGATCATTGCCTTGGATAATGTCATAATTATTCTATCTTCTATCAATTACCCAACACTAATTTGTTTACCCACCGTATGCTATTTTCTCGAGAGAAGCCACTAGTGACATCTATGGCCCCGGGGTCTATCTTTTATCTTATAGCTTTCAGATCTATTTTTATTCGCATTTGTTTTCAGATCTATTATTCCAGAAACCCAAAAATACCTTGCTGCACTTTTTATTTCTTTATTTTATTTCGTGTTTTACCAGGATCTATTTATCCAAACTTGTACAAACCGATCTATCCTTTTACTGAGGAGGGATTGACAACCCCTCATATGATTTGAGTTGCAAAGATTTGTTCTTTGTGTGCAGGTACCATTTACATAGTGTTGCTTGGTTCTCCTAATGAATTGATACCTTGGTTTCCTAACTGAGGGAAATACCTACCGTAGCTATACTACATCATCCCTTCCTCTCCGCGGAAATACCGACGTAGTTTTAAGCCGCATCAAAAGGAATTTCTGGCGCCCGGGGAGACATCATCAACATCTATCGGGTTCCTAATCACAAATCTCATCTCCTTGCAGTTTACATTATTTGCCATTTGCCTCTCGTTTCATCTCCGCTACTTCATAAAAATTTGCCTTTTTCGCCTTCTTTTTTATTTTGCCTTTTTCTCGTTCTATCTTTTGTTTGCTTGTGTTGTCATGTTCTATTCGCTTGCATCTTTGCTTGCTAAAAGTCTATTGATATGGATCCTCATCCACTTGCTAATCTTTTTGAAAGATCCAAATATGGTGAACCAATTGGTAGTGATTGAGTTCACTAGATTATCTTTATGAAGTTTTGCTTGAGATTCATGAATCTGAAATTTGTGATGAAGTGTTAAACGAAGACATTTATAAAGTGATTCATGATAGCTCCTTGAATGAAAAGCATGATTGCAATGATGTTATTATAAATTCTATTAATGTCAACTGTGTTAGTGATATGCAAACCCCCTAGCTTGGGGATGCTTGTATTGTTATGTCCACTACTTATTGCAATGATCATGATTGGGGCGATAATGATATGATCTTGAAAATTTATTTAAACCTCATGATGAATATGCTTGCAATAATATTAAAAGTGAGTTTGTAAGAGTGTCAACTTTAGCTAATGATAATCCCACTATTTTGGAAGAGTGTTAACTTTGCATGCATGTGGACCATGAAGAGAAATTTTTATATGATAGCTATATTGTTGAATTTGACTATGATCCTACATTTAATTATTGTGAGAGAGGAAAATATGGTTGTAGAAATTTTCATGTATTAAACTACCTCTCTTTATGTTGAGATTGCTATTGTTTCTTTCTTCTTCCTTGCATGTGCTAGATTTTGCTTGTCTTCATAATTTGTTTGCTTATAAAAGCCTATGCATAGGAAGTATGTTACACTTAAATTTAATGTTCACATGCTATATGATGCTCTCTTTGTGCTTCAATTCTTGTCTTTCATGTGAGCATCATTAAAATTAACAATGCCTAGCTAAAAGGCTTTAAAGAAAAACGCTTGTTGGGAGGCAACCCAATGAATAATTTTTTGCTTTTTGCTTTCTGTTCTTGAGTGTTTGCACAATTATTATACTGTTATGATTGTGTTTTTTGTGTTTTAATTAGTGTTTGTGCCAAGTAAAGCCTGTGGGATCATGTTTGGTGATAGTTGATTTGATCTTGTTGAAAAACAGAAACTTTTGTGCCCAGTAGCAGAATTGTTAAAAATAACATAAACGCGGTAAAATATTGATTTTTGTACACAATATTGATATACACATTGCCTACGTTGTCCTAATTTTTCAGAAGTTTTGGAGTTACAGAAGTATGGACAAAGTCCCGATTACTACGTACTATTCTGTTTTTGACAGATTCTATTTTCGTTCATTGTGTGCTTATTTTGATGAATCTATGGATTGTATCGGCGGTATAAGCCATGGTAAAGTTGGAATACAATAGGTATAATGCAACAATAAAATATGAATGGGTTTGCAATAGTATTTATAGTAGTGATTTGCTTTACTATACTAACGGATCTCACAAAGGTTTTGTTAAGTTTTGTCTGATTGAAGTTTTCAAGTTTTGGGTGAGATCACGATGGATGAAGGAATAAGGAGTGAAAAGAGCCTAAGCTTGGGGATGCCCCATGGCACCCCAAGTTAATATTCAAGGATAACCAAGCAAGTAAGCTTGGGGATGCCCCGGAAGGCATCCCCTCTCTCTACTAATGACCATCGGTAATTTTACTTGGAGCTATATTTTTATTCGTCACATATCATGAGTTTTGCTCGGAGCATCTTGTATTATATGAGTCTTTGCTTGTTTTCCTTTCTAGTTTGTCACAAGTATCCTTGCTAGATACACCTATTTGAGAGAGCCGAAATTATGCCATGATTTATTAGAATTGCTATATGTGCTTCACTTAAACTTTTTGAGCTATGGAATTGCTCTAGTGCTTCACTTATATCTTTTTTAGCACAGTGTGCTTTAATATTTTTGAAGAAATATTCTCATGCTTCACTTAGATTTATTTGAGAATTAGTAATTTTTTTGAAGAAATTCTCTCATGCTTCACTTATATTATTTTGAGAGATTGAAATCTTTATGCTCATGTTCTTCACTTAAATTTATTTGAGCTTGTCAAAAGCAATTGCAACTTATGAAACTTGTCCCAAAGTGATATATATTTAAGAGGGATATAATAAAAACTTTCATGAAGATCATTGGACAAATAAACTTGGTTCTTTGTAATAGTTTTGAGATATGATGATAGTAATATATGAGTCATGTTGATGAGTAATTATACTTTAGTAAGAATATTGGTATTAAGGTTTGTGATTCCCTATGCAAGCACGAAAGTCAATAGTTTCACAATGAAACTACATCTTATTTTTGGTGCATTATTCGGTGTTATTTATGCTTAATGCTCGTTTACATAAATTTTCGTTTCTTGGTTGGTTGCTTCTCAATCTTTTTGCTAGCCTCCACTTGTACTAAGTAGAAATACTACTTGTGCATCCAAAATCCTTAAACCCAGTTTTTCCATATGACTCCAACATACCTACCTATATGCGATATTTTTGTGCCATTCTAAGTAAATTTGTATGTGCCAACTCTAGTTCAAAATGAATTTCCTTTTTGTGTGCCCGTACCGCTCATGAAGCTGCAGGGGGTGGCCAATATTTTCCATGCTAGATGTGTTATTCTCGAGATGAGTGTTTATTCACTTGTCATTGCATGAGAGTACGGCAGTAATAGGGATGCCCAGTCCGGAAATGAAAAAGAAATTTATTTTATGTTATCAAATAATAAATTCCTTGGAAAGTGTTGGTATGGAAGGCACCTGTGGATACGGCTAGCCATGGATTGTGAAAGAATGGTGGGAAAAGGAATAAACTTTATTTTATGTTTGGGAACATCCTATGATATATCTAGCATGGAAAGTGTTGGGAACTACTCAGTTGTTTTCATTGACGGGAAAAGCATGCCTCTCAAAATTTTGATCTCTCAATTTAAGCTTTGAGCTCTGGCACCTCTACAAATCTCTACTTCCCTCTGCGAAGGGCCTATCTATTTACTTTATGCAATTTTTTTTATTTTAGTCTACATCTTCTCTTATAAAGCACCAACGAGGGAGCACTATGATCGTACTTGAGCATTGGATGTAGCTAATACTCAAGTGTTTTTCGTGAATGGATCAATGATTGAGCATGATGGGCTAAGGGTAACTTTCTTTAGTGTTGATATTTTGAAAGACATGGTTGCTTGTTGATATGCTTGAGTATTGAAGTTTTCATGTCAAAACTAGACTATTGCTTTGAACCATATAAAAGTCCAAATGTCCATGCTACAAAGAAAAGAATATGTGATGAACATGTTAGGCAGCATTCCACATCAAAAATTCTATTTTTATCATTTACCTACTCGAGGACGAGCAGGAATTAAGCTTGGGGATGCTGATACGTCTCCAACGTATCTATAATTTTTTGTTCTTCCATGTTGTTATATTATCATTCTTGGATGTTTTATAATCATTTTGTAGCAACTTTATATTATTTTATGGGACTAACCTATTGACATAGTGCCACTGCTGGTTGCTATTTTTTTGCTTGTTTTTTACTTCGCAGAATATTAGTACCAAACGGAGTCCAAACGCAACAGAACGTTTTAGATATTTTTTTGGACCAAAAGACACCTTGGGGGCCAAGAAAGCACCAGAGGGGATCCCCGGGGGGACCACAAGATACCTGGGCGCACCAGGAGGCCTAGGCGGGCCGAGGTGGGTTGTGGGCCCAACTAAGGTCTCCTGCACCGCCTCTTCACCCTATAAATTCCCAAATATTCCAGAAACGCTAGGGGAGTCAACGAAACACAATTCCAGTCGCAAGTTCCAGAACCACGAGATCCGATCTAAACACCATCACAGAGGGGTTCATCATCCTCATTGGTGCCTCTCTCCGATGATGCGTGAGTAGTCCACCATAGATCTAAGGGTCTGTAGGCAGTAGCTAGATGGCTTCTTCCCTCTTTTTGATTCTCAATACAATGGTCTCTTGGAGATCTGTTTGATGTAACTCTTTTTGCGGTGTGTTTTTTGGGATCCGATGAACTTTGAGTTTATGATCAGATCTATATCCATGAATATTATTTGAGTCTTCTTTGATCTCTTATATGCATGATTATTTATAGCCTTATATTTCTTCTACGAATCTTTGCTTTAGTTAGGCCAACTAGATCGATTTTTCTTGCCATGGGAAGAGGTGCCTTGTGATGGGTTTGATCTTGTGGTGTCCTCTCCCAGAGACAGAAGGGGTAGCAAGGCACGCATGTATCATTGCTATTAAGGATAACAAGATGGGTTCTATTCCTACATGAATAGATCTTGTCTACATCATGTCATCGTTCTTATTGCATTACTCCGTTTCTCCATGAACTTAATACACTAGATGCATGCTGGATAGCGGGCGATGTGTGGAGTAATAGTAGTAGATGCAGGCAGGAGTCGGTCTACTAATCTTGGATGTGATGCCTATATATTGATCATTGCCTTGGATATCATCATAAACATTCAATCTTGTATCAATTGCCCAACAGTAATTTGTTTACCCACCGAATGCTATTTTCTCGAGAGAAACCACTAGTGAAATCTATGGCCCCGGGGTCTATCTTTTATCATATAGCTTTCAGATCTATTTTTATTGGCATTTGTTTTCAGATCTATTATTCCAAAAAACCCAAAATACCTTGCTGCACTTTTTATTTATTTATTTTATTTCGTGTTTTACCGAGATCTATTTATCCAAACTTATACAGACCGATCTATCTTTTTACCGAGGAGGGATTGACAACCCCTCTTATGCGTTGGGTTGCGAGGATTTGTTCTTTGTGTGCAGGTACCGTTTACATAGTGTTGCTTGGTTCTCCTGTTGGATTTATACCTTGGTTTCATAACTAAGGGAAATACCTGCCGTAGCTATACTGCATCATCCCTTCCTCTTTGGGGAAATGCCGACACAGTTTCAAGCCGCATCAACGTGGAACCATCAATACCCTTGGTAGGGTGGGGAACACGGCCGGAAGTACCAAATAGAGGTCACACGAGGAAGTCACCTAATCTCGGGCCTCCATTGAGGAGTAACACCCTACGACCTACTTCTGACTATCGAGAGTATGTTTCTGCGAGAGTATATGGGAATGGATGGCCCTATCCCCCACCTTATATAGGTGATGAGGACTAGGGTTTTACACATGATAGATCTAATTTGGCCACCACCATCTTGACTTGTGCATCAAGGAGATCCTTCCATGCCTATCCGGGCTTCGGGCCCCCTCCTATGGTTGGGCCTTCGCCAAGCTTCCTAGGACCCGAGACAGGTTTTCTATCGTGCTCCCCACTGAGAGGCCACCCCCTTGTATTACATCGTTTGTAGCCCCCGAGCATGTCTAGAGTTGAAATTTTTTGACTTATGAGAATCTAGGCGGGCTCTTTATATCTATGTGGCCTGTTCTTTATGAGTCTGGCTTCAGGATGGTCTTTGGGCCTGCTCATCGTGCGGACTTCTGGGAGACCTCTTCTCAGATTTGGAGCGTCCAATGGAGGCTTTAAGGATTCGGGCCTCCTATCATGCTTTGTATTGTGTTGAGGCCCTAGAGCTCCATGTTTCGTGGGAGCTTGCTCGCCCTTGGTTGTCCCAAAACGTCACAGGCCGGGGGTTGGTGAGGTAGTGGCCTCGCGTGTCGGAGCCTGACATCAGGCCCTTCGAGTATCGAAGTGTTACCAGCTCCACACATGTTGTCTTATCATAACTTGTAGGGGGGCCATCGTGCCGCCTGTCAGCTTCACATTGATTGGTGCATTATCATGGTCGTGCCTTTATTCCATGTCCATCTCGTGAAATGGGAAACCGCAGGAGACGCGACGCACGTGTTGCGCCAGCAAGCCCATTGTATCGGTTCTCTTGAGGAATATAAGAAGAGAAAAGGGAAAGTCTCTCTCCTTCTCCAACCTTTGCCTCGAATCTACTTCCTCTGCCTTTTCTGACCCCCATCATCGTTGCCACACACACATGATGACCCACAAGCATAGGGGGTCAATCATAGTCCATTCAATAAGTAAGAGTGTTGAACCCAATGAGGACTAGAAGGAATGGATAAGTGGTTTTAGCAAGGTATTCTATGCAAGTGTTATAAGATAGTTTTGATAGAAAGATTGATAGCGAGATAATTGGTAGCAAGTAACAAGTAACAAGGTGCAGCAAGTGGCTCAATCCTTAATGTTGCTAAGTACAATCCAGTGGAACTTCTTATAGTGATTAAAACACTCTTGAGGACACACGGGAATATCGTCTGGTTACTTTCACCATGATTCATGGACTTACGTTCATTGCCTTGATAAGTTGTTATGTGGGTGGACTAGAGCTAAGGTGTTGTTCTTACTTGAACAAACACCCACTTATGATTATACCCTCCATGTAAGCATCCGTAAATACAAGAAAAGTAATTAAGATAAATCTAACCATAACATTAAACATATTGATCCAAAACAAGCCCTCATGGAACAATTCGTAAAATAGGGTGTAGGTTCTAGTAACTCCCGCAACCCATCATCTACAAACTAATTCCATGATGCCAAACTAATTCCATGATGCCTCCTGAAAGAACGTGGATGTCGCCTAGAGGGGGAGGGTGAATAGGTGCTTTAAACAATTATGGGTTAGCCTTGAACAAATGCGAAATAACACTAGCATTTAATTTGTCAAGCACAAAACCCAAATATACTGGGCTCAACTATGTGCACTAATAACTTACGGTAAGCAAGATAAACAACTAAGTGATAGCAAGATATATAACTTCAAGCACGAAGGCTATCACAAATTGCATAAGAGAGATCGGGTAAGAGATAACTGAGGCACACAGAGACGACGATGTATCCCGAAGTTTCACACCCTTACAGATGCTAATCTCCATTAGAGCGGTGTGGAGGCACAATGCTCCCAAAAATGCCACTAGGTCCACCATATTCTCCTCGTGCCCTCGCACAATCCAAGGCGTCGTGATTCCACTAAGAGACCCTTAAGGGCGGCCACCGAACCTGTACAATTGGCGATCCTTGGGGGCGGTCACAGAACCCATGCAAATTGCTCAGGGCAATCTCCACAACTTAATCGAAAACCTTGAAGCTTTCCCGGAGCTTTACACCACAACGATTGAGCTATGTGACACCAAAAATCGTCTAGGGCACCCAAGCACCCAAGAGGCACAAGCTCTATGGTGCCCAAACACCCAAGAGTAATAAGCTTCTCAAATTTCACTTCCACGTATCATCGTGGAGAACTCAAATCGATGCAACTAATGCAATGTCAAGAACAAACGAAGTGCTCAAGTTCCTCACGCTGAAATCCCACGACAACAACGAAAGTTGTGGAGGAATATGAGAGGAAGAACAAGAAGAACACAAAAGAACTCCAAGATCTAGGTCCACAAGGTTCCTCTCACTTAGAGGACATGTGGATTGGTGGAAATGTAGATCTAGATCTCCTCTCTCTTTTGTGTCAAAAAGATGCAAGGTTCATGGGAGGAATAGGGAGAATGAAAAGCTTTTGGAGGTCAATAATGGAGGAGACAACTTGCTCAAGAACCGTTGTGGTCATTGGGGAAGAAAAGCCCCTTTTATAGGATCCCACAAATCCAACCGTTATATTTTGGAACTGTCTTAAGTGGTACTACCACTCTGAGGAGCGGTACTACTGCTAAGTACAGGGTAGTCATCGAGACCCACTGCGGACCAGCGCAAAACTAGCATGGTAGTACTACCGCCTTAGAAGCGGTACTACCATGAATTAACCGGTGGGTAACAAAGACTTCCACGATAGTACGCTTGGTACTCCAGTGGAAGTACCGCACAAGTGGTAGTACCGCTAGGCGTAATCGGTAGTATCGCAAATTCCAAGAAGGGTAACAAAGAAATCCATGATAATGCGTGTGGTACTCCAGCGGAAGTACCCCACAAGCAGTACTACCATGTATTCCCGAAGGGTAAGAGAGATCCTCTCGGTAGTAATCGCGTCACACCAGCGGAAGTACCGCACAAGCAGTGCTACCGACAATTACCATCAGGAATGCCAGAACACAACAGTGGAAACAAGTAAGATGAAAACTGCCATAACTACTGCAAACGAACTCCGAAATTAGCAAATTCAAGCTTGTTGGATATATTAAAAACTAGCAACATAGAAGAAATGCCAATAGGATAAGGAAGAGAACCTTTCCTAAATATGAACCGAAAAACTCCAACACCGAAAATGTAAAGATGAAGCATATGAACTCCTTTTTCGATGACCTTGAGTTTGATATGAAAATGAAAAACAAACTCTAAAACCTCACATAGAGAAAAGACAAACAAGAACCAATAAAGATAATGCAAATGATGCAGTGGTTTGAGCTCTCTAAGAATGATACAATCAAGCTACTCACTCAAGAGCCCCCCTTGATAGTGACGTGGCCTTGTACCAAGGGTGGCTTATGAGAGGGAGCCCGGCCTCGTCAACTACACAGGGCCCACTTGGCCCAAAGAAAGAAGGAAGCCCTAGGAGGTAGAGAAGACCTTCGTGCCCTCCAAGACTATAGGGCGGCGATGCTCTAGATCTACCACCATCTAAACCCTAGATCTCTAGTGCCTATATAAAGGGTAGCCAATCTCCAAGCAAAATGCTTGATCGCTGGGGGAACATTACACGGCCATAATAGTTTCCAGCAAGCCTGGCTACCATCGGGTCTCGTACTTGACCCTTCGGCCATGCTCCTGTACACTTCATCAAACGCCATATGATAGGCACTCTTGACAGTAAAAGTACCAAATTTACCCAGGCCCCAAGCCAGTACGTCCTCACCAAGGCATGGAGATGGTCTAATTTTGACAATCTTTTGGACATCCGCCGGTAAAAAATACTGCAGTAGATCATAGTTCCAAGAGCCTTTCTCATTCAAGAGAGTTTACTACTTCTATACAGAAAAATATGATCATGTATCATAAAAATGTTAATCATGTATTTCAAAGATGTTAAAAATATTATTGATATATAGAAAAATGTATAAAAAAGTAGTCATGACATAAAACATCTTTGGAAAAATGTTTAATAGTCTCTTTCAAAAAATATTAAACGTGTATGTTCCGATGTATATGAAAAATGTAGAACATGTATTAAAAATATTAAACGTGTATAAAAAAGTTTCTGATATATACACAAATGTTCAGTGTGTATGAAAATAAGTAGTCATCAAACATTATTTTTTTTAAATGTAAATAATGTATTTTTATATTGTGAAACATGTATAAAAATATATTCCTGATATATTCCAAAAATGTATAATATGTATAAAAAATCTTCAATTGAATTTAAAAATGTTCATCATATATTTAAAAAATGTTGAACATGTACATAAAAATTGCTCAAAATATGTATTTAAGAAAAAATATATACATCATATGTGTAAAAAATATTCAAAGTGTATCAACAAAACGTTTCAAGTGTACACTAAAAATGTAATTGAGGAGCGCTCGTTCGGGAGCCTCCCCAAGGGTCACTTGGGGTAGGCTGAGAGCATGCCACTTGGCGTGCTCTACAGCGCCGCCATGTGTCACACTTTGGATGCTCCCTCTGAATTTTATTTTTTATTTTTTTCCGCCTGCGTTTTCGACTTTTAAATGGTTTTCTTAGTTTTTTGAATTTTTGGTTTCCCGCCGGTCCTTCTTAGCTTTTGAAAAAAAACTAAAATGGAAATTGTGCGAGAAAACGTGTTATCCTTTTTTTTCATTCACAGGAGGCACGGTTTTGATTCCGCGAAATCCATGTTGTGGCTCTCGAAAACAGAAAAAAATGTATTTTCTTTTTATTTTTCATTTTGTGAGAGGGACGGTTTTGCTTTCATGAGAGGCCCGCCTGTGTCTCTCAGAAACGAAAAAAACATGTTTTTTCCCTTCTTCAAGATGCACGGTTCTGTTTTCACGAGAGGCATGGATTTGCTTCCACGAGAGGCGCGGTCGTGCCTCTCGGAAACGGAAAAAAAAGACGTCTTTCTTTTTTTGATTCCTTGAAAAGCACGATTTTGCTTCCACGAGAGGTACGGTAAATGAGAAAATTTGCGCTTTAGTTTTTTTTCCTTCCGCGAGAGGCGCAATCGCGTCTCTTTCAGAAAGGGGAAAAAGTGTTCCTGGTTCGTTTTTCCGTCTGATTTTTTCGTGAAAAAAGAAAGTTCGTCAAAATCTATCAACATGGGATGTATTTTGAAGATCTCAACCCGAGAAATCCAATGATGAAAACATTTGAGATTTGGAAGGACGGTTTAAAAGATAAAACATTTTAAATAAATATATCTACGAAAAAGGAAAATCTCCCAGGTTACAACACACGGCGCACATCGTTGTTCGACATCCACTTGGTCCCCAAGTGGGCTGCACGCAGGAAGCCCAATCGATAACTAATTTTTTTACACTCGAATCCTCTTTCGTTCACTCGGTAATTTCTGTTTGGCGGGAGCAACTAATTAACGAGCACTCCTTCGGGAGCCTCGCAACGATCAGCGCCACTTGGCGCGCTCTCAGCCATTTGCCACGTGTCGCGCCCTGAGCGCTCCCTCCGGATTTTATTTTTTTATTTTTTCGCACACGTTTTTGGCTTTTCAAACGGTTTTTTCCGGTTTTTCTTGACGTCTTAGTTTTCTACCGGTTTTCGGAAAGGAAAAAAACGCGTTTCCTGTTTTTTTATTTCATGAGAGGCACGGTTTTGCTTCCGTGACAGGCACGGTTGTGATTTCGTCAGAGGCACGGGCGTGCCTCTTTCGAAAAGGGAAAAAAACCCGTGTTCCCGGTTCGGTTTTTTCGTTGGTTTTTTTGTACGGTTTTTTCGTGAAAAAAAGTTCGTCAAAACTTATTAACATGGGATCTAGTTTTGAAGATCTCGACGCGAGGAATCCAACGGCGAAAGAGGTTCGAGATTTGGACGCACGGTTTAAGAGATAAAACGTTTTGAATAAACGGATCTACGAAAAAAGGGAAAACTCCCAGGTTGCGACAAATGGCGCACATGCAGCGCGTCATTTGTCACAACCTGGGGAAGTTGGAGTGATCTCCGCAAGAAGTACTCCTTAACTAGTGATTTCGTTATTTGGCATTGTAAGTGACTGTCCTTACAGTTTCTGCAAATGGGCACGTACCATTGGGCCGGCCTTAAAGCTGTAGGTGACCATTCTTACTGTTTCTGCAAATAGACGCCTACGGGAAGAGCTCCTAACCGGCGCTCTCAGTTAATTCATTATGAAAAATGATTCCCAAATCTTGAGAAAAAAGTTCACGGATTTGAAACAAGTTCATCTAATTTTGAAAAAAGGTTCATCGATTTTGGAAAAGGTTCACCGATTTTAAAAGAAGTCCATCGATTTGAAATAAGTTCATAGAAATTGAAAAAAAATCATCAAATCTGAAAAAAGTTCATCGACCATTGGAAAAGTTCATCGAAATTCAAAAAAGGTTCATCAAATTTGAAAAAAAGTTCATCGAAATTCAAAAAATGTATATGGATTATGAAAATAGTTCATCGATTTGAAGAAAACGTTCATGTATTTGCGAACCAATTAATCGGACCAAGATGAGGGAAAAAACAAAAAATTTAAAAAGGAAGAAGGACGAATAATTAAAGGAAAAAATTATTGGGAAACAGATCCCGCCTGGTATCCTGGTGGTTACATTGGCGGTTGTTGACGAGTTTGAATCCTGGTAGTGGGGAACTCCTATACGCCGCATTTTGCGGCGAGTAGTCGCCCTTTCGCACAGAGCCAGCTCACCTGGGCCGGCCCATTTGCTGTAGGGGTGGAAAATCACAAAAATGAAAATGCTCCAACAATACGAGTCGAACACACAACCTCTCGGTAACGTGCACCTTGCGCTAGCCACCTCAACTGGCTACCTCGGGTGTTAACTTGCCATCGCGAATGTTAAAGAACCTAGCTATAAAACTTTAAAAACACAAACCATAAACCGTTGCAGATCTGATCTTTTTCTAAAATTTTGAACATGAATTTCTGAACCATGAACTTTATTTGGTAAAATAATTGTATTTATGGGCAAAAGCAAAAAATTGAATAGGAGAACTTTTCTAGAAATTACGAACAGTTTTGTGAAAATGCAAACAAATTTATTTTTTGTTTCCTTTTCGTTTGAACAAATTGATGAAACCGTTAACACTTTTCAAAATGTGAATAAATTTTGAAACCGCACATTTTCTGAATTGTGAAAAAAAATTGAAACTGCAAACATTTTTCAAATCGTGAACAAATTTTGAAAGATGAACAAATTTCAAATTCGTGAAAAATTGAGGATATTTTCCGAATTGTGAACAAATTATGAAACACTAAACATTTTTCAAATGGTGAACAAATTTTGAAACATGAATAAATTGAAAATTCGTGAACAAAATTATAAAAATGCGAACATTTTTTAATCCACAATTTTTTTTAAACTGCGAACATGAACATATTTCAAATTTGTGTACAAAATTATAAAATTATGTACATTTTTAAAATTCTGAACAAATTTTGAAACCGTAATTGTTTTTCTAATTCTGAACAACTTTTAAAACATGAAGAAAATTCAAATTTGTGAAATTTTTTATAAATTATGAACATTTTTCGAATGTACGAACAAATTTTGAAAACTGTAAACATTTTTGAATTGTGATCAAGTTTTGGAACATGAAATAATTTCGAATTCATGAACTAAATTCGAAAAATGCGAACATTTTTCGAATATATGAACAAATTTTGAAACTGTGAACATTTTTCAAATTGCAAACAAATTTTAAACATGAACAAATTTCAAATTCTTGAACAAAATTTTAAAATTGTGAACATTTTTCGAATTCCGAACAAATTTTGAAATCATATTTCTTTTATACTGTGAACAAATTTTAACACATGAATAAATTTCAAATTCATGAACAATAATTGTGAACATTTTTTGAATCAGCGAACAAATTTTGAAAACCATGAATATTTTTGAATTGTGTACAAATTTTGGAACATAAACAAATTTCAAATTCGTGAACAAATTATAAAATTGTGAACATTTTTCGTTAAACTGCGACCATTTTTTGAATTGTAAACAAATTTTGAAATATGGTGCAATTCCAAAATTCGTGAACAAAATTATAAAATTGTGAACATTTTTCAAATTGTTAACAAATATTAAAACCATAATTTGTTTTTAAATTGTGATTTTTTTTGAAACCGTGAACATTTTTTAAATTATGCACAAACTTTGGATCCGTGAATTTTTTTGAATTGTGCACAAATTTTAAATTAATAAAAAACAAAATAGAAAGAAAAAACAGAAAAAGGAAAAATAAAGAAACAGAATAAAGAAACGAAAGTAAAAACTAGAAAAGGGAAAATAAGGGAAAAGAAAAGAAAAAAATTAGAAAAACGGACCAAAGAAAAAACCGATTCAAAGAACCATCTAGAAGTTTCCCAAAACCAGAAAAAACCAGCAGGGAACCTTAGGTTCCCAAAATCGGTGACGTTCGAACAGTTAAACGGGCCGGCCCATTGCGTGGCTGCTCGGACGCTTGCATGTGCGAAGCGCCGGCAGTTTGACGCAACGAGCGGCAATTAGGATATTCCCTGGTAGTGCCCCTTTTTTGCCGATTAAGACACAATAGAAGCACGTCAGATGGGCCGGCCCAGCGCCGCGCCGGAGTGTGCACCCGTTTGCGCAAACCGAAGAATCGGGCGCAACGGGCGCCGATAGGGTTTGGCGCCTACGGGTGCACACCCCCTGTCAGCATTGGGCCGGCCTTTTTATGCTGTATCGTGTTTTGAAAAATAAAAGGTGCAGATGTGTGTGAGAGACTAGGTTTGGAATCGGGATCTCATCGCTGCGCGGATACTGCACTATTTTTTTTTTGACAGCAGCGCGGATACTGCACTAATCACTAGGCCACCTACTCGTTGGTGCGTATCTACTTCCGTTCTTATATTTTTCAGGAAATGCCTTCTATGTTTTTTATTTTTTATTTTTTTGTTTTCCTGCTTTTTTTTATTTTCTTTAAATGCGTAAACTTGTTTCAAATTGATAGTTCTTTCAAAGTTGATGATTTTTTTTCAAATTCAATGGATTTCTTTTCCAAATTCAAATGATCAGTTTTTCAAATTGGGTCAACCTTTTCTAATTTCACTGATTTTTCAATTACATTTAAAAAAAATTGATTAACGTTTTTTTAAATTTGATTTTTTTTGAAATTCAATGAACTTTTTTACTGATTAATAAATGTTTTTGATAATCCTTGAACTTTTTTCCAAAGGTAATGAACTTTTTTTCAAAATTGTGAACTTTTTTGTATCAAAATTGATGATAGCCTTTTGAGGGGTAGATGTATAATTTATTTTGTGTGAACTCTTGAAATTGACGTATAAGTTTTTTCTAGGGGTAGACGTATAAGTTTCCACGACCGAACGACGTTTTCTTTTTCAGAATTCACGATCGAATGAGTTTTATTTTAGGCAATCACGGTCGGAGGAGTGGTCGAAATCACTAATTGAGGAGTACTCCTTGCAAACATCACTCCCACCTCCTCGGGTTGTCGCAAGTGGCGCGCTGCATGTGCGCCATCTAGGAGTTTTTCTTTTTTTCGTAGTTTCGTTTATTCAAAATGTTTTATTTCTTAAACCGTGCTTCCAAATTTCGAAGCGTTTTCACGGTGGATTCCTTGCGTCGAGATCTTCAATACTAGATCCCATGTTATAGGTTTTGACGGACTTTTTTTTACGAAAAAACCTGGACAAAAAAACCGAATCGGGATCCTTTCCGAAAGAGGCACGGGCGTGCCTCTCGCGGAAGCAAAAAAATAGACAACAGGTTTTTTTCGTTTCCGAGAGGAACGGCCGTGCTTCTAGCAAAAGTACAACCGTTCCTCTCGTGGAAACAAAACCGTGCCTCTCGCGGAAGGAAAAAATATAAAAGATTGTTTTCTTTTCGTTTTCGAGAGGATGCCTCTTGCGAAAGCACAACTGTGCCTCTCACGAAAGCAAAACCGTGTCTCTCGCGGAAGGAAAAAACAGAAAGTATTTTTTTCATTTTCGAGAGGCACGGCCGTGCCTCTTGTGAAAGGACACCCGTGCCTCTCACGGAAGCAAAACCTTATCTCTCGTGAAAGGAAAAAACAGAAAAATGCGGGGATTTTTTCATTTCCGAGAGGCACGGCCGTGCTTCTCGCGAAAGCAAAACCTTGGCTCACGCGGAAGCAAAAGAAATGCGCTTTTTCACGCAAATTTTTTGTGCAAAAGTTCAGGAAGACCGGTGAAAATCTAAAAAGTTAAAAAAATATAAAAAATGCTTAAAAAGCCGAAAACGCGTGCGAGAAATAAATAATTAAATAATCTGAAGGGAGCGTCCAAAGCACGACACGTGACGACGGCTGAGAGCGCGCCAAGTGACGTGCCCTTAGCCCACCCCAGAAGTGATCGTTGTGAGGCTTCTGAAGAAGCGCTCGTCAACTAGTTGCTCTTACGAGTGGTTCGCTGAGATGCGATCAAGCGAAGGTTTTCTGGGCCGGCTCACTAGACGTGTCCTTGCATTAGGGAGCTGTTCGGGCGCTTAAGGCACCAAACAGGAGCTCCCTGTTTGCTAAGCCTCGGCTCGCTCGTTCCTGGGTTTTGTTCGCTCGCCGTGCTGAGCTGCTGGTTGAGAAAAATAACCAAGCCACCAGTTTTTTGTGATTTTGAATTTTTTTATAAAATATTAAAAGACCATGGCTTTAATATAAATGCTCATGGGCTTAGAAAATGTTCATGAATTTGAATATATTCATCTTGTTGAAAAAAAGTTCACAAATTTGAAAAAAGTTCGCGGGATTATGAAAAAAAAGAATTGAAAAAAATATCAATCGACTTGAAAAAAAAACATGAACTTGAAAAAAGCTCATCAATTTTGAAAAGAAAAGTTCATCAAGGAGCGGATCCAGGTATATGCCGTGGAACAAGGCTTGCTATTTGTGCCCAGAGCTGGCAAGTTACGCGATGGCGTTCCGGTGTATCAGTTTGGCAGCGTGAGTGTGTCTACGTTCCGGTGAAGCGGCTACTGTATGCACAAATTCAAAAGGAAAGTTCGAGACCATGGAACGCTGTGTCTCGTTCGCAATTGATGTAGATGAACCGGATGGCAAGACCATGCTAACAGCTGATGTAAACTCGAAGTTCAAGAGAAAGAATTGTGTGAAATTGAAGTCGTCAAATTGTGTATTTTTCTAGATTTTTTGAATAAAATAAACTTGCTAAAAAGTTTCAGGTGTCCATATGGGCATGTGGCACTGGCATCTACTTTCAGGTCATGAATATGAATTTTGGTACTTCCTACATGTCTATGTGTGAACACATTTTAATGCAATAAATAAAAAATTGAATAGTTGATGCAGAACTGTTTTGATCTATAGTAGCCATCTATTGAGCTCAATTTATTCCCTTGAGGTTTCCGTCATTTTGGTAAGTTTATCTTGAACAAGGTTTTTATTGTTTTGTTTTTTGAAAGGAGGCAAAAGACTTGCCTCATTCATTAATTAAGAGGGGAAAACGAGTTTAATGTTTGTGTTACAACACCATTACAAGAGGCCTACTTTCGCGGCATGATAGATCCCAATTTTTTTGCACACGCGGATACCCAAGTTTGAGCCTCAATCTTGATGTTAGCTAGTAGAACCGTCGGTGGGGCACTCTTGAGTTGGAAGATGCGAGCGTTCCTTTCATTCCAGATTGTCCAAGAGGCGAGCATAGAGAGGGTAGTCATGGCCTTCCTATTCGGTATGGTAGAGTCGGAGAGCCCGATCCACCACTCTTTGGTTGACCGTGCCAGGTGCCAAGTGAAAGTGTTGATGCTTTCAAGCTGGACCCAATCTTTTATCATTTCCCAAAGTCTAGTAGTGTACTGACATCTGAAGAGGAGGTGGTCGATGGATTCTTTCACGCGCTTGCAAAGAGGACAAAGCCCACAATTGGGCCACCCCCGGTTTGCCAACCGGTCAGCAGTCCATACCCTATTTTGCATGGGCAACCACGTGAAAATTTGACCTTGGGCGGGGCCCATGCCTTCCACACCGCAAGCTCCATGGGTGAGCGGATCATGCCAAAAAAACTGGACCAAGTAGGCGGACTTGGCACTGTAACTCCCGCTCTCTGTGTGTTTACACACAATGTCGTCTTCAGCGTGCACCTCAAGAGGGAAGTCGCGGATGGTGGACCAAAGCTCAATAAATTCTCGAAGATGTTCGAAGGTGAAGTTGGGAGTGACCTTGATCTTGTGACACCAAGCATCATCTTGGAGGGCTTCTCGAACATTCCATGTCTTCCGAGAGGAAGCGGCGTAGATAACCGGTGCAATGTCTCTTGGCTTGCGGTCCCGCACCCAAGGGGGGTCCTAGAAGGGCGTGCGCGCACTGTTGCCAACGGTTATGGTCGTTGAAGCATAGAAAAGATTTTTGTCCATCTCGTCACATGGGTTGTCGGCCCCAACCCATAGCTTGGTGGGTTCCTTCCATTCGAACTAAAGCCAATGCAAGCGAAGTGCCCTCGCAAATTTCTCCGTGTTTAGCACCCCAAGACCTCCATATTCGGCCGGTCGACATATAGATTCCCAATTAACTTTGCACTTCGACCGTTGGCAACGGTGCACGCATGCCCTTCTGGGACCCACCTTGGGTGCAGGACCGCAAGCCAAGAGACATTGCACCGCTTATCTATGCCGCTTCCTCTTGGAAGACATGAAATGTTCGGGAAGCCCTCCAAGATGATACTTGGTGTCACAAGATCAAGGTCACTCCGAATCGGGGGGTGTCCTCTTTGCAAGCGCGTGCAAGAATCCATCAACCACCTCCTCTTCAGATGCTGGTACACTACTAGACTTTGGGAAATGATAAAAGATTGGCTCCAGCTTGAAAGCATCAACACTTCCACTTGGCACCTGGCACGGTCAACCAAAGAGTGGTAGATCGGGCTCTCTAACTCTACCATACCGAATAGGAAGACCATGGCTACCCTCTCTATGCTCACCTCTTGGACAATCTGAAATGAAAGGAACGCTTGCATCTTCCAACTCAAGAGTGCCCCACCGACGGTTCTACTAGCTGACATCAAGATTGAGGCTCAAACTTGGGTCACCGCGGGTGCAAAGAAATTGGGATCTATCATTGCCACAAGAGTAGGCCTCTTGTAGTGGTGTTGTAACACGATGGGAACCTCGCCTGAATGTATTTGCGTAATATATTCTTATGAGGACCCTTAGCCCCTTGGTGATTGTTTAAAGTGAAAAATTCCGTAGAAGATAAACTTGGGCTACTACCGTGTTCATCTTGTGCTGCATCAAAGTGCACATATCTGAAAAGCACCTACGGGGGTGATGTTGTGAGTGTCCTTTTGAAGATGTTGCAAGTGTCGGGAAGGAAAAAATCAAGAAGAAGGACAAGGTACAATGAAAGCGGGTATAAGAGCATCTACAGTTGGACTCAGCAAATCCGGTCCTCTATACGTCCGCGGACGCGCCCGGACACGCCCGTGGATACTGATCTGCCTCTCCCTATATCCGCGCCTCCACACTCATGTATCTCAAATTCCATATCCTATATTCACACTGAACCATGCAACGTTGATAAAAACTACGTAAATTATGAGCGGACATACAAATGCACAATCGCTTTATCAAAAAATCACAACTGGATCATCGAAAGATAGCCAAAGTTCACATAATACACACAATACGGCGGACAAATTTAAACTACAACTAAAAACTTGAAATAAAGACGGATCTTCACCACTTCCTCTCCGGCCCTCTGCCCTTCCAGTCGCCGGCGCAGCTGTAGGAGTCCGCGGCAGGAGGTGAGTCTATGTCGGAGCCGTTAGACCCGTCGGAGGAGGAGGAATCAGAGATGACGATGTAGTCTTGTAAGCGCCGGATGTCGCGGTCTTGCTTGCGCTGGAGCTTGACCACACTTGCCGCCTCCCTCGCTGCCTCCGCCGCCTCCCGCTCGGATTGCTCAATGCCGAGCCGGAACTGCTTGGCGTTCAGCCTCCGGAGCCGTTGGGCCTTCGTGTCCGCCTCAATCAGTGACCGGCGGCACACCCACTCGAAGAGAATTCCTCCTTGTCGGGAACCCGGCGGTGGCGGGCGGACTGCACAGACCTGTCGGACCCGCCCGCCATCTCCCTTGCCCTCTGCCTCTCGCGGTGGGCAGCTCGTGCCTCCGACTCCGAAGTCTGCATCCGTGGCGTCGGCTGAGCAGGCACCAAAACCCAGCGCTGCCCTCGTGGAACAGTTGGCGAAGGTGGAGGAGGCCGCCGAGCAGGAGGAGCAAATCAGGCAGGCCTCGCAGATCCGCGCGGGGCGGGAAGGGCCAACGCCGTCATCGGCGCTGCCGCAACGGGCGACAAGGGCGTCGCACCAGACCCGGAGCTGCCGCTCGTATCGACCCGCGAGCGCTCTAGCACGGTATGGAGCACCAACTCCTCCTCGTCTCCGGAGCTATCGGTGCTGGACATGCTCGCCAGCGCTAGGGATTTAACGGATTGGGGAAATGGAAGCGTCGGAGAGGGGAGGGGAGCGGAGCGGAGTGAGCTATGTTTCTGCCAGACGGGGGTTTTTGTGGGGTCGGGGTGGGCCAGCGGTGGGCCGGGATAACGTGGCGGACGCGCCCAGGCGTGCCCGGGACGCCTCATATCCGCCTTACATTTGGGACGAATATGAGGGGTGCCGGTCAACCCGGTGGCTTTGAGACCCGTTTGAGAGCTCCGGTTGGATCGGTATTTTGTGACCGGTCAGTGACCAGACGGTCTGCCCGGGCGTATGAGACGGATATAGGGCGGCCAGGTGTAGATGCTCTAACTGATACTGCTTGTTTATTGTAAATTTTAGTTTCATTTTGGTTTGAAATGTAAACTTATTGCATTTTTTGTTACTGAAATCAGCACTGCCAATTGTGAGCACCAGATTGAATGAAAAGCCTGCAAACCTATCATCAAAATTCAGTCATTTTGTACTAAAGCTGTACTAAATTAAAGGCATTTATTTTGGAACGGAGGGAGTATTAGTTTACAGTGTGCATAGATTAGTTTGTTGTGCTGATTGAGCAGGAAGTATAATATATATATATACTAAATCTGACCAGGTTTCTTTTACCCAGATTTTTTGACTTTTTTCAATCAGTGAAAAACCAACCAATAGGGATGCGACACGTTATTTACTGGGGGTTCTTATAAGGTACACATTGGGGTGCACCTAGAGATTTTCTTTAGGATTTTGTACCAAGTCAACCGGGGCGGTGGAGGTGGGCCTGCATGGCGGAGAGCATAGATGCGTGACGTGATTGATCTTCCCTGCTTTTTTTGCAGATGCATGCATGCAGCGGTGGATAGGCGGTGGTTTTTTTTTTTGCAGTTGCATGCATGCAGCGGCGAGGTTTTCACGACCACGTGCATGTATCGATCGTTTCCAGACTTCTCCCGATGGCCGGCCTCTCAACGTAGGCAGTTGTATCCCTTTTTCCTTCTTCTTTTGTGTCGATTGATGGATGTAGATATCTCTAGATTGCCCAGTTAGAAACGTGCACGACTCAATCGCCTTCATTGTATGTCCCTATAAAAGGAGGTGTTTTCCTCTTTGGTCACACATCTCCCATATCCCACCGATAGATGCCTGCGGTCGTCCCCTCCAAGACTTCGCTGTTGGCATGTCCCTCTACGAAGCCTCGAGCGCCGGGCCCCCGTTTTCCTTCCCGGCGCTGGCCACTCCATCGCCTTTCCGACAGACGCATCTCCTCCGCCTCCACTTTGCCTATGTGGGATCACACTACCACTGACCATATGGCCGGTTCCTCAGGTCGGGCACCAGATGCTCCGAACCTGCCATATCATGCTCGGCTATGGCGGGAACGAGACGATCGCCTGGGCCACCTCCCATGGTCCTCGGCAGCTCAAAATAAGAGGTGAGAAATCACGCACACCTACATGTGTTCGATATTGTGCGCAATGATCATAGTGGAGCTTCTGGGTCTCGATCATCACAAACGTGAACATGACAGGAAGGACAGACGGCGTAGGAAAGACGCTCGATCGAGAGACGGCCGCCCCTGGCATCACAAGACCTCTATGTCGCCATGGCAGTTAGACGCGTGATGCGTCCGACAACGCGCCCTCACTCCCAGACAACTCGCAGCCGTTCTCCGACGACGACGCTTGCGGCTTGCCCAGCCGCCCTATGCAGCCCTCCCGCCGTCAGCGTGCGAGGTCGCTACGGCCCGGCTACCTTGCGCCCTCTCGCTGTCTCTTTGGTCGCAGCCCGGTGCCGCCTTCCAGCGCAGATGGGAGGCCGCCGCCTTGAGCTCGCGCCAGCCCTGCTGCAAGTCAACCGTGGATGAGGTCGACCCGCACAGACGGGAGACGGCGCAGAGTGTTGGCCGCGCTCGCCGCCGTGGTAATGGGCATGGCCAGGCCAATACAATGATGGACGAGATGGTCTACATCATGAACAACAAGAAAGTGCACGACGGCACCCTCGCGGCCTCGCCAAAACCCCTGTGCCCCAGGCCGTATCTCTGGCTACTCCTCCAGCGGCTCCGCCGTCGCCGTCGCCTAAAGCCTAGCTGACTTCGCCCTGGGCACAGAAAGCGGCGGCAGCGTCAGGGTGCCCGCTGCCTATTGCGGCATCTGCAGGCTCCGGCCCTCCCACGGACTGATGTGCACTGAATATGTCGTCCTGATGGCACATATGTTCGACACTGTCGGTTTCAGTTATGCTTATGCGATATTTGCCCCGCTATGGAGCCAGTCGAACATATGTTGCTTTCACTGCATGGCCGGGTCGAGCTGTGGAATGCCCTGGGGCTACTCACTAAAGCACTATACTCCTCCTACTCATTGTCTTTCTTTCCTTCGAGGTTTAGGACAGTTCGTAATACGCGTCTTCGATAGTATGCACATCTCCAAAACGGTATCCTGCATGAGCATTGCAGAAGTGTGGACCAAAGACCCTGTCATGAAGGGCTTGACATATTCCTCAAAAAGAAAGTGTGAGTTGGGTGCTTCAGATTATCTCATGTTTTCAAGGCCTCAAAACAATGATCCATGCAGCCCATCATTTGTTATCTGACACAAGTGTCTGACTTTGCAATAGTGTCCTTTTCCCAAAAAAAAGCAAGTGTCCTAGAAATTAGATAGATTTTATTTTTCATGTCTGCAACTTACTTTGATAAGGTTCATCCATCTGCTAATACAAACGTCCATGGCTGGGACAAATTAGGTGGTTGTGTGTCAAGTCTCGGTGTGTTATGGGATGCAGTTCCACTCTGTGTGGTGAGCCAACTTTCGACTGATTGTAAATATATATATATAGTTTCTTAATATATAAAACGTTTTTTCATTTATTGTAAAAATATATTTTTCAAATATAAATCCCCTTTTCATCAAAAAAGGAAAAAGAAATTGTGAGCTTGCTGTTGTTATCCCCTGTTTTTTGTGAATAATGTTGTGTATACAGTTTTACTTTGGAAAAGTTGTGGTTGTGTGGCCATGTGGATACTCCTGTTACTTTTTCTGTTCCATGCGATATGACTACTTGAGATGTTTTAATGAGTCAGGGAACATATAAAACACATCCAGCGTGAAATATGAAACTATACATAAACCACCAACGACGCGCGACGAGAACTGGCGGTCTCGCGAAGTAAGGGCATATCCATGCACTTAATTTCATCTTTAATTCCACATCCTTATAATTTTCTGAAGTGCAGAATCCCATCTAGGGACTTTCAGTATTTTCTCTTTCATCGGTAACTTCCACTTGAATCCGTTCCCAATGGAAGGTGTGTGATATATACTACATCCCTTTTTGCATAACCTATTTTTGAAAATATGTGTCGCTTATCTACCATTGGTGACTCTAACTTCATATCAGCTGGTTGACTTCCTCAGAACAGTGCACTATATCACAAAGGAATGCCTTATCTACCATTGTTGCTCTGCTTATTCATCTACAATGAGATGCTCTTCATGAAAGACATAAAGTGGGCTGCAACCTTTCCAGTTTCTTCCGGTTCTGCACTACTTACAAGATCAATGTTTTCTTCTTATTTTGTCTTACATGAATGAAATGATCAGTCTCTATGGTGAACATGATCATTGTAATTTTTTGTTTGTTATTCATGCTGGGCTAAGGAGGGAAATGTCTAATTTTATAGCATTGATCAGGTTTTCTCGTCGCAATACTATACTAAAATATAAATCAATGGTGAATGCATATCCCCATATTGCTTTAAAATACAGAGACCCATGTCATAATCAATGAAACAAAAAGCACGCTATTTCACCGTTATAGTGTCGCTATAGCGTATTTGGAAGGGGCACACTATGTTTAGCAAATTTGCTCGAAATGGCTCTAATCGTGTAAAACATAATTACATTATGTTATAGCACTGTAGTGTGCACGGTGCACCCAACAACATTACGCTGCAGATTGTAGCGCATCAGACCACCCAGGGGTGGCGGCGTCTCTGGACTGGCAGGGGCTGTGGCTTCTTCATCAAGCATTCAATGTTGCAAAAGAAACTTATTTAGTGTTCAAGATTTTGCATGAATCTTACAATGGCAACTCAACATGGCCTGTCAACATGCGACTTTTCAGCAAAATGAATTCACAAGACAAATCAAAGCTCGAACAATAATCTATGACAATTTTTCAGATACCATACCATTACGCATGTATCCACAGCAACCACACACCATTGACTCAATAGTGACATACCCTGGTGTCAAAGTGCACAGAACCGCGTCCAAGAATTTGCACAGGCGCTCTACCATTTCATCACCGACACCAATCTAGCAAGTGGTCGTAGAACGATGAAATGATTTACCATAACGACACAAATTTAGCATGTAAGCTTTAATTGTATTCCCCCTTGTATAAAATGTAGCAACCGTTTTATTCAATAAACTTTTCCAGTGTCCACATATAACAACTTAATGTTCATACATACGTTATAATGTAGAAAACAAGCAACAAGCCAACAACTAAGCCATTAGTTGTACAATTAACAAATAAACTTTTCCAGCGTCCATATATAAGGACTTAATGTTCATACATGAGTACATCATAGTGTAAAAAAACAAGCAACAGCTGAGCCATTATATGGAAAATTAACACATAAACTTTTCCATCAACACATAAAGAACTTTCATATTATGTTTCAACAGGCGCGACGTGCCGCCGCGCGGGCATGCTAGTCCATGACTACGGGTTGCCTTTCTTTTGGTCCTGGAGCCTCCAGAGATGGCCATTCCTTAACGCGTACTACCTTGTTGAAAATACCCAGCGAACAACAAGACCTACTGCAGGCGATTGAGCTCAATTTAGTGCAGGTGCTACACTCCTGTCGGCTGTCGCCAAGTGTATCTTTTGCCACCGCTGAACCAGTTTTATATTTTACTTTTGCGGGGAAATCACAAAGCTTCTTCACGGTCATCAGATCTGCTTGAATCTTGATTGCTCTCTATATATGCTGGTTCCTTTAATGGTCGGTAATGTGATCATGGCTGGTTCGGACGCAATGTCTACGTGCGCGCGTGGCACATATTTAGGGTCTCTTTGATTCAAAGGATTTTGATAGGATATTTGAAGGATTAGAATCCTTAGGAATTTTTCCTACATTGATCGTTTGATTCGTAGGATTGAATCCCATAGAATTTTTTCCTAAGGATTTATTTGTACTACATTTCACAGGAATTCTAACATCCATTCCAACCTCTTGAAAGAAATCCTTTGTTTTTCCAATGACACAATCAAACAGACTCAAATCATATAGGGATCCAATGAACATGCCATTTCAATCCTACGTTTTTTCTATTCCAGTGTTTTTACAATCCTATGAATCAAAAAGGCCATTACTCTTCTTTTGTCGTGGGAATTCGTTTTGGATGATCTTCCGGAGGACTTTGTGAAGATCGACAAGAATATTGCCTGCCCCGCAAAAGGCAAAAAGAGTCAAACAAGGCGTCGTGCTAGTGACAGGTGACTGATTCCCCGCTAGTTCAAAAGTTCTTATTTGTACGGGCATGTACAATGCATAGCCTCAAGGTGATGCCTCACATGTCATGTAGGATCGGATATGACGTAAAGTAGGTTCGGATAGGGAAGCGGGTGCTTGAAGAGAAAAAGTGTGGTCCGATAACAAAAGCTGAAAAGGTTGGAGTGAAAAGTAGAGATACATGTGTACTAGAGTCTTTATTTTCTACTATTTCTTAATGAGGACCATTAGTGATAGCTTGCATTGGAAAGAAAAAATAAATATGAATGCCTCAAATTACTTTTTGTCATGGGGCATATGTATCCATATACCACCATTGTACATGCCCTGCGTAGCAAATAGGAATACCCCTTTTTGCCTTTGTTCCGAGCTCTGACTGGTAGCCAAAAGCAAAGCATTCTACACTAGAAAGTAGAAGCACACGATCGAAATCGAATTTCAGTTTCACGTTTCGCTTGCCGACGCTGTCATGTCGGGGTGAGTCGCATGCATCCCACCGACCATCGCACCGACGGGGTTCCCCATGCATGGTCAAACCTCAAACGGGAGCAGAAATTTTAAGCGTGTTGGAGCAGCAGCCGGCCACCGCCGGTATAGACGATGGATGTGACTTGTCAACACCCAATTAGCGTACGCGTACAGCCCACATGTCACCATGCATGCATGTAGGGTCAAAGCATTCTGTTTTAATTTTTGCGGAGAATACAACTGGTTAACGCAGACGCCTGACGTGCATCGATGAACCAAGGTTGCATATCGTACACCCATGGTTTAGCAGAAAAAAGGATGTTAAAAAGAAAAACTTGCCACATGAAAAAGATCAACATATTAAAATGATGAGTTTGGTGAAACGTTGTTTAACAAATGTTGAAAAATACTTCCTCCGTCCTAAAATGCAAGACGTTTTTTGACACTATCCTAGTATCAAAAAACGTCTTATATTTCTGGACGGAGGGAGTAAATCAGGGTTCATGTCTTAGACTTCACACTGGTGCTCGCATTTTTCTTGATTTATTTTAGGCCTCCTTTGATTCATAGGATAGGAATATAATAGAAATAGTAAAGTCACAAGAAGTGAGATGACATGCATCTCACTTTCTACATGGACACAGATGTCACTTATTCATAGGATAAGGAAATTTTCATTGAGTCTAGACTAAGACTTCCTTTGGTTTGTAGGAATTTCATAGGATAGGATTTTCAAAGGAAAAATCCTATGAAGCCCTTTGATTTGTAGGAATGAATTCCTATTCCTATGTAGGATAGGGTCCAATCCTTCACATTTCGAAGGAAAAAAACGTTAGGCTAGACCCAATGAAAAATTCCTATCCTATGCATCAAATGACATCTTTTTTTTAAGGAATTGAGATGCATGTCATCTCACTTCCTATGAACTTCCTATTTCTACAATATTCCTATCCTATGAATCAAAGAAGGCCTAATTTTTTTCTCTGAAATGTGAAGGATCGGTTTCTATCTTACGTAGAAATAGGAATTCATTCCTACAAACCAAAGGGCTCCAAAGGAACCAAAGGAGGCCTCAGCCTTTCCGACAATGTTGGGAGATGTTCCCGTCGACTACGAGGCGCCTGTGATGACTTCGTCAATCTCAAGATGTGATGACAACTTAGTATCTCTGAGGTTCTCACAGGGGTAAGGTTTGCGTGTGCGCGTTGGGGTGAGTGTATGTGTGTGCATCTATACGAGCATATGCAAATTGTACCGCGTTCAAAAATATATTTAAAAATGAGCGTACAACACAAATTGTTTAGCACTTATCAAAATGTAAGCAGTTTTACAATATCCCCCGCCACTCCCTTGCCGGAGCCGGACAAAACTTGCTGTAGTAGACGGTCAGGAATTTATCGTGCTAAAACTCCATAGAACCAACACACCAATACAACAACTGGCGTCGATGAAGAGTAGCGTATACCAGAAGGATCCAATCTAAAGACACACGAACATAGACGAGCGACGACCGGATCGGAGCGAATCAACCAAAAATATATGCATCAAAGACACACCTCCACACGCCCACAAATGATGCTAGACGCATCACTGGAGCGGGGCTAGGCGGGGAGAACCTTATTCCATTTTTAGAGAGCCGCCACCGTCTTGACTTCCTGAGCAGGACACAAACCTAGCAAAACTCAGAGAAACATCTAAAACTAAGCCCTCCCACCGACAAGAGCCGAGATCCACCGCGCCCCCAGGGCCATTGGAGACGTGGCGGACCGGCAGCGGTGCCGACGGGAGGCGGAGGAACCCTAAGCTTGATACTAGGATTTTTTTTCAAAAGTAGCATGTTTTTTACAGCAATTTCGGAAATTAGCAGTGCTAACTAGTTATTTGCAAAACTAGCACCCCGTCGGCCTCCCAGTGGCCGAAGAGTGGCTCTTCGGCCAGCAGTTGACCGCAGTAGGCACCTCGGCCTCGCGTTGGCCGAAGAGTGCCCCAACTGGGCCGAAAAGGACTCTTCAGCCTCCCATAGGCCGAAGAGCACTCTTTGGTCAACCGTAGGCCGAAGAGTCCCTGTGCCCCACCTTTTCGCGTTAATGGTTGACCGAAGTTGCATGGTTGCGCTCTTCTGCTTACGGTAGGCCGAAAAGTTTTATTTATTTAATTATGACTTACGAATGTTGCGTAACCATTTTCCATCTTAGCCATTGAAAAAAAATTGCACAGCCCTTTCCGTCAATATTTTCCCGCCAACTCTTTTCCCTCCATATGTTCCCGCCACCCGTTTCCCGCCAACCCTTTCCCGCCATATGTCCCCGCCACCCATTTCCCGTCAACCATTTCCCGCCATATGTTCCCGTCAACCCTTTCCCTCCATACCCCAGTCGTTCTTTCTCGCCATTTTCTCCTCTCTACCTATAAAACCCCCTTCACACGGAGGTGAATAAGCAGTCCAGTGTAGTCGAGATGTCCCATTATCCTTTCGATCATAGTTTTCATCCTGGGATGAGCAGATGTCTTCTGAGGCTAGCCACCGATTTCAGGATGGACAATTGGATAGTTCCATGGGACGAACTCACTGGTAGTGACACCATAATGAATGAGTTGGCTCACAAATTACGTAGGTCTGGGTGGCCTGAAAGGACCTATGAGGAGGTACGTAAAGAACTTCTTAGGTTGCATGAAAGGTGGAAGAAGGTAGTGGAGCCGAAGAGTGATACTTTCAGAAGGATTGCAGAAAAGAATCCATTTTTATGGACTTAGGAGAGCAAGGAGGAAGATGATATCTTCATGCCGCCGCTTCCGGGTTCCGTATCGTCGAAGGGCAAGAGTTATGCATCGTCCAAGGGCAAGAGTTCTGCATCCACGAAGGGCAAGAGTTCTGCATCGACGGAGGGCAAGAGGACCGCATCATCGAAGGGCAAGAGTTCTGCATCAACGGAGGATGACGATGATGACTTCATGTAGTATGTAAGCTGTATTTCAGTTCTACCTTAATTTTAGGGCATTATGTTCTACCTTAATTTCATTGTGTAGTATGTAAGCTGTATTTATTAAGTTCAACCGCACCGTTTAATTCAGATGTGCTTGTATCTTAATTATCGGTTGTAATCTCTTTGGAAATGTAACTGAAATAACAATGCGAATTAATAGTAATATGTCTCTCGCATACATAAAACGATATATGTCTCCTGATCAGATAAAAACAAGTGCGATAGTAACACATACATGAAGCATGTCTCATACATAAATACTAACTCACAGATGCGAATAGTCTGAAACTAACATAGATAATGACTCATACATAGATAACCATATCACCGCGGGGACGACGACGAATCTGGGTCTTCCTCGGGCGAGGACCGGAAGGCGATAAGCGTTGAGGCGGTGGACGATGCTCACGATAACCACGACCATAGATAACCTCGTCTGTCATTGTCTGTGTCTCTTGTGATGGTGGTGGTGGTGGAGTGTGAAACACGTTGTGCGAGAAGTCATAAGTGTTTTCAGCTTGGTCATCGTCATCGCCATAGCCCTCTAATCCACATCCAGCACCACTAAGTATTGGTGACTGCACTGAATTCATGAACTGTTGCGACTGGTTGCCTACCGCAATATAGTAAAACGGGTAAAATTAATTTGCGAACCTACAATGTTGAAAAGAATGTACAAAGTAGTGTTACCTAGTTCCATTTGATGAGACCAGGAAGAGGTCCCTGGTTGAGAAGGCGATGGCTGATTCCAGGAAGAGCTCCCTGGTTGTGAAGGAGATGGGTGATGCACGGAGAGGCGTGGTTACTGCACGGAGTGTCGTGGTTCTGAACGCTGCACAGAGTGTCGTGGTTCTGAACGACGGACAGAAGGGCGTGGGGGACAATGTGCCGGACAAGGAACGACAACATCCGTAGATCGTCTACATGTAAGTGATGTGTAAATCCCTCTTAACTTCTCATCCATACGCCTCAACCATGAGAGATGCTCTGGCTGTGGGATAGTATCCCCCCTCTCAACCTGCCGCATTAAAGCGAAAACCTCCTCTCGCGCCTGGACTGTCAAGTCACTCTACACATGAAGAGTTAACCCATTGTATATGAGAAGGTTATGATAAAACTACACATATGAGAAGCATGACACGTACCGCGTGGTGTCTCGTTCCCAGAACAGAGGTAGTTGGGTACATATCGCTGGTGAGAGGGGCTTCAATCTGATCAGGAGCAGCTGATGGAACCAAGTAGATCCTTGTTGTATGCCGGTAAGTTTGTAAATACAACCCAAACTTGTCCCAGTCAAAGGGCCGAACCTCATTCCAGATATTTGTCGGCGTCGTAGTCCATTCTTGAACGTAAGGGCTAATGCTCTGAAGCCAAACAGCCATGGACTTGTTTCCTCCTACGCGACTGTACCTGAGATTGACATGCGCGTTACATGGTTAGATATATTATGAATGTAGTGCTGACAACTTTAATATTATTACTCACTTGTGAACGTGGTCTGGTATCCGTGGAATATCTGGAATTGCAGGCTCTTGACATAGACCAAACTGTCTCATCACCCTATGAAGAGCCATCTCCTCAACCGTCACGTCGAACACCAACTTGGCCTTGGTCATCCAGTAGTGCCGATCTCTAGTGCATAAGGCAGATATCCCAACTGGATACCTGGATGTTATAGTCTGATACGAGTAGGGCTCCGAGATAACTTGATCCTCGTGCAAACTATCAAACTGCACCATGAAGGACGGGTAGCGGCCCTTCACCTGGGTATGTGCAAACTGTCTCTGTACATGACAACAAATTTACATTAGTAATACTATTGCATGGCAAAAATAATCGAAAGAATTACATAATTTAAAAGTACCTCTCTCCGTGCCCAAACAAATCCCATAGTAGGCAAGTCGCCGATAGCAGGCACGTAAGCCCCTGCTATGTCCTCCAACCCAAACGGTGTGTCAATGGAGACATAGGGTCGTTCAATAGGGAATCTCTCGTATGACCAGAGCTGCAACAATAGTGGACATCCAACCAGATCTGATTTTCTAGACTTCAACAAGCAACCTTTGCACAAGCCTCTGTACGTAGATGCTAACACGGTAGAACCAAAACTCCTCTGCACAATATCCGCAGGGCAACGTGCGTCAGCTATCTCTCGTGCAATACCGATGAGTCGTGCATCAACAGTGGTCACGTGGTTCTCCATGAATATCGTCTTACCAAACAACCGTAGAAATTATGCCTCTAGGGATCGATCAATCCGTGCGTCTGACAAATCTACTACGGGGTATACTAATGAGACAATCTACATAGAAAACATACGATTGTGTGAACGATGTACTATTGGTAACTAAAATAACAACATAGTCATGTGGCCACGAAAGTTACCTGAAACTGGCTCAACCACCTAAAACGTGGCCCGTGAGGATCATCGTCTAAGCCCGTAGCAGTTGGCACCATGGCTAGAAAACGGGCCTGCATATTTGCAAGCCAGCCAGGTTCTGCCTCTAAAGGACCTATGGCATCACCGGCCAAAGGTAATCCCAACAAGTAGGAGACATCCTGTAAAGTAGGCGCCATCTCTCCCCAGGGAAAGTGAAAGGTATGTGTCTCTGGTCTCCATCTATCTACTAAGCAAGTAAGGAGTGACCTGTCGTAAGAGAATCGTTTCACTTGCCTCTTTTTCAACTGCATTGGTTCACCTTCCTCATTCAAGTTCGTATGGTCAACCCACTCTTCAACGTACCCTCAACCAGCCGTGCCAAGGGTAGAAGTCCAGCCCAACTTAACCTACAAAAAAGAGAATGTAGCATGAAAAGTAAGTAATTATATGTTTCAATACCTATGTCAAACATGTAAGGCATTATATGTATCAATACCTATCAACCCATGAAGGGTGTATCATCCAGTTAGTCTTTGGGGTGCGAGTGACCAAAACATCTAAGTTCTTGCCCCCTTGCATAAGTGCAGCCCGGTGAACTCTATCAATCGTACCATCAAGCAACGGATACAAAGACATATCTGCAATCAAAACATAGTCCAGACAATACAAATTAATACATAGTTCAGACATACAAAGTAAAACATAGTCCAGAGGACATTATAAATTAAAACATAGTTCAGACATACAAAGTAAAACATAGTTCAACGACATTACAAATTAATACATAGTTCAGACATTACAAAGTAAAACATAGTCCACACGATATTACAAATTAAAACATTCTCCCCCACATTATATAGCTTGTGAGTTATTCCTTCCTCGTCCTCCCCTTCGGCCTCGACTGCCACGACCACGTCCACCTCTTGCTCCCGTTGTTGCAGCCGTTGATGTGGAAGCACTCGTTGATTGGAAGCACCGTCTTTGTTCAGGTCGGGACAATATTTCAACCTATGCCCATAAGCCGCGCATAACAAACATTGTCTGGTTGCTCCACCAGCCTCAGATCGGTCCATATTGTTTCGGATTTGATGGGCCTTACGTTGACCCCTACTTGTTCGCCGAAGTTCTGGATCCGAGATGTATACTCTCTCACTGTCGTTAACCTTGTTGAAATTGCCAACGACTCTAAACCCTGTCATCTCACCGGTCCATGTGTTCAGTACAGCCTCTTTTAAGTAGTATGGCGACACAAAGGAGACGACATCCAACTCAATCTGGCCACAGGCAGCCAACACATGTGAGCAAGGTAGGTGCAGCAACTTTGGTTTGTTGCATGTACACTCACACATTGGATAAAATTCCGTTCCAATTTTTAGCTCATGCGTCTTCACCTCATTTGCAGAACCAAAACCATCGGTAGGTAGCTGAACCTCATACCTCCTTTCCTGATTACCTACGAGTCTCACAGTGTGCTTCTTTGCTTTCTCTATCTTCTCTGCCATATACTCCATGACACGGCTACAGTAAGGTGTGTTCTGATTATCTATAATATGCTTCTTTGCTAACTCGTGCCGGTCTCTGAAATATCTCAAAGTGCCATGGAATACAGCCTCCACAATAGCTGTGAGTGGCAATGCTCTAGTCCCTCTCAGTACAAAGTTATACACCTCTGCAAGGTTGGTTGTCATGTGGCCATACCTAGCTCCATGGGTGTCATGCAGCAAAGACCAATTCATGGGAGGCTCTTTCTCTATCCACTCTGAAAAATCCTTTATTGCCCTCCCCTTCTTTCTCTTAGTATTAGGAGGGTCAATTGCTGGCAAGTCAGAAAGACCAACTGGCTCCTCTAGCTCCGCCATGAGTGTTGCTAATTGTTGTTGGTATTTTTCCATTTTCTTCCTGGCACAGACCCGCTTCTTAGTAAACTCATCAAGTTTTGACCAAATAAATTGGTATTTACACTCCTGGTTCTGCTTGCACGGTTTTTTAAACAAGTTCATCAACCGCTTGTTCTTGAACTATGAGAAAAAGTTAGCCCCAAGATGGCGCATGCACCACCGGCTCTGCAAATCCTTCCAAGGTGTTGGTTCGTCTACTGTTGGATTCCTTAGTGTCTTCACAGCCTTCAATATACCAGCATGCCTATCATGAATGACACACACGTTTGGTCGATCCTTCACGATGGCAATTTTCGCTTGCCGAAAGAACCATACCCAGCTCGGAAAGTTCTCACCCTCCACAAATGCCATGGCAAGTGGAATGATTTGATTGTTTCCATCCACACCAATGGCAGTCAGGATTTTCCCTTTGTACTGACCAGTCAGGAATGTACCATCCACAAACATCACAGGAGGGCAATGCCGGAAAGCTTCAATGCACATAGCAAAAGAGAAGAATACTCGTTTCAACACCTTGAAACCTGGTATACTCAGCAACCTTGTATGTTGTACGTTAACATAAGTGCCGGGATTCCTCTCCTTCAGTACATCCAGGAGACAGACAACATTATCATATGAGTCGAAGAACGTCCCAAACCTTTCCTCCATAGCCTTCTGCTTAGCCCTCCAAGCCTTCCCATAAGGAATGTTATAATTCCATCTGACCTTCACTGCTGTCTGGATGTGTTTTGCTTCCATATCTTTTTTCTCCACCGTCTCAATATACATGAGTTGTGCAATGAGAGTTGAAGTCAGGTTTGGATGACGAACCACCAAGTTTTTCCTCACACAATTATGTGGGACCACATTGGTGACAACCCAGTGGATGTTATACTTCGGCATGTGCCCGTGCACCTTCGCAGGACAACCTGTTTCAACACACTTCACGGTATAGTTTGTTGGGTTTGATATGTGTGTCCGGAAAATCCTCTAGGTAGACATAGCCCACTTTATCACCGCATACTTCAATTTTTTCTTTGTATCAAACATAGCCCCTATCTGGACTTGGTTCAGATTATATTGCCATGGAGTCTCATGGCCATCGTTCACAGTAAGGCCGGTGGATATGTCCTGATTGCATGCAGAAGGAATCGGTACCTCCACTTCATCCTCAGAATTTTCAGAATCAAGATCCTCCGCATATCCATCCTCGTCCTCTTCCTCCATCACCCTCTGCATTTCATCGCCTTCATCATCCCCATTAGCAACACCAAAACCAGCAAATATTATTGACTGAATATTCTGCACAGTATCATGACCACGAACATTGTCCAGCATGTAGTCTGACTCTTTCTCGGCTTGGCTAGGATCCACATCCGGTGGCTGTGACCTGGATAAATGAATCTCGTTAGCAACTTGACTACCCTGGCCGGGTTCATACCCCACATGGATTTGTACGGTATTATCCTCCTTTGCCACTGGCTGCACTAGGACATATGAGTGGATTTTTCGGTCTCGGCAACGACTTAACAGGGTCAACCAATGCTGGCTCCTATCTATTGGCATCAACTCCCACCTGAAATTTTTATAGGATTTGGTCCACAATGCATGAATACTAACGGAACATACTTCAGGATCCAACCCAAAACTAGTAGTCAACCAGTGCTTCAACTGTCGAATGTCTAGTCTGTCTGGGTATGAAAGTGTCATGACGCCATTTTTAAACTCGCTAAGATCAACCCCCAACTCATTATATCGAACATTACCAGGGCCATAGTAAACAGTCAATTTACTGATACAAACATTTTCACCCGTCAGACATTGCCACCTTCTAATTAATTGCAATGAACAAAATTATTACCCGCTACACTAACTATCCGCTAAAATGCCAGCACAAACCAATTAACACTACCTTCGACGCGTGTGGCCACCTCACGGAGAACTTGCACCAACAGACAACACCAACGCCACCCCCTCGGCGGCACGAAGCTGCACCTCTTCCTCACCAGCCAAACTGCCTCCTCCTCCTCCTCAGCCCACCATGGCTTCTCCTCCTCCTCACCCCATCATGACTCCACCTCACTTGTACGCACAAATAGCTATCCCATTGGGAAAAAATGACCGTAGGCCGGTGGAGATGGCTATGATCTGCCGTTTCTATGGTTTGGATTCGAAAATAGGTGGAGAAACAAAGAGATCAGCGAGGGTGGGGGCGATGTACAGAGAGGAATGAGAGAGCGAGCAAGAACAGCGAGAGGAAAAAGAAACCAGCTCGGGCCTTATCCAAAGCACTTCGGCCGCTGGTTAGCCGAAGAGGTCTTCGGTCGCAGGCTGGCCGAAGAGGCCCATATTTGGCCCAGTTCGCGCAGTCTTCGGCCACGCTTAACCGAAGAGGTCTTTTCAGGCTTCGGCCGGCCGAAAAGGCCCACTTCGGCCAACGGTTGACCGACGGGGTGCTAATTTTGCAAATAATGTGTCAACACTACTAGTTTCCAAAATTGCTATAAAAAACGTGCTACTTTTGAAAAAAAATCTGATACTAACGTGGTGTTGGAAGTGTGATCAATTTTTTCTACAAATATATTCAAAATTCCATAAAATGCTAAAATAACTTAATATGAGATTGAGTGAGTAGTTTAAAACACAGAATGCAGTACAAATCTGGATAACATCATAAATAACTGGTCCCACACCACCCCATTTGGCCTCGCCGATGGTGAATCTGGATGTCCCATGCCTCAGTGCCGCTCAACCTAGCTAGTTATTTGCATCAAGTTATTATTAGTTAAAATCCTAGAAAGCTTTTGAATTCTACCTACTAGCAGCGCCCCGCAGCCTAAGAGCATCTCCAGCCGTTCGCCCCCCAGGGGCTCGAAATATCGCCGTTTGGGGCAAACCGGCGCTAAAATCGGCGTGGGGGCGATCGGCTTCCCAGCCGCCGCCCCCAGTCGCCTCTTTCGGCCCACTTTTGGAGCAAATTTGCCCACTTTTCGGCCCACTTTTGGTGGCAATCGGTCAGCTATCGACGCAAATTGGCCCATATTCGTCGTGCTTCGGCGCAAATTCAACAGAAGCTATTTTTATCACATAGTTCATCACAGAAAATCAATAGAAATCAAATAGCTCAATACAAATTATATAGTTCAACAAATAAAAACTCATATTTGTTCACACGCTGAGCTAGGTGTTGCCCTTGAGCCTCCATAGGTGCTCCACCAGATCTTGCTGCAGTTGTTGATGTACCAGTGGGTCTCGAATCTCCCGACGCATATTGAGGAAGGCAGTCCAGGTTGCCGGTAGCTGGTGATCAACTTGGGCAAGAGGACCCTGCCTGTAATATGGTTCAGTGTCAAACACTGGCTCTTCCTACTCGCTCTCAATGATCATGTTGTGCAAGATGACACAGCAAGTCATGATCTCCCACATTTGATCTTTGGACTAGGTCTGAGCGGGTTACGGGACAACAACAAATCAAGATTGGAGCACACCAAATGCCCGCCCGACATCCTTCTTGCAAGCCTTCTGAACCTTCGCAAAGTGGGAGTTCTTGCCTCCAGGCACAAGGTTTGAGATAGTCTTCACAAATGTGGACCATCTTGGATAGATGCCATCTGCTAGGTAGTATCCCTTGTTGTAGTGCTGCCCATTGATCTCGAAGTTCACCGGAGGAGAATGACCTTCAACAAGCTTGGCAAAGATAGGGGAGCACTGTAGTACGTTGATGTCATTGTGAGTTCCTGGCATACCAAAGAAGGAGAGCCAAATCCAGAGGTCCTGTGTGGTCATTGCTTCAAGGACCACACTTCAACCGCCTTTGGCGCCTTTGTACATCCCTGCCAAGCAAATGGACAGTTTTTCCATTTCCAATGCATGCAGTCGATGCTTCCAAGCATCCCAGGAAAACCTCTTGTTGCATTCTGTGCTAGGATCCAAGTAGTGTCTTCAGCATTGGGTGATCGCAAGTATTGCGGTCCAAAGACTGTCACCACTACCCTGCAGAACTTGTAGAAACACTCAATGGTTGTGGACTCGGCCATGCGCCCATAGTCATCGAGTGAATCATCGGGAGCTCCGTATGCAAGAATCCTCATAGCTGTCATGCACTTCTGGATTGAGGTGAATCCAAATGTGCCGGTGCAATCATTCTTGCACTTGAAGTAGTTGTCGAACTCCCTGATGGAATTCACAATCCTGAGGAAAAGCTTTCGGCTCATCCGATAACGGCACCGAAATACTTTGTCGCCGTGCAGTGGAGTGTCGGCGAAGTAGTCGGAGTAGAGCATGCGATAGCCTTCCAGTCGATGCCGGTTCTTTGCTTTCGGCCGCCCTGACGCCGAGCCACCTCGTCGCGGCTTTGCATTGCCCGTGAGCAGGCCGACCAGGATGGCAAGGACCATGAGCTGCTCTTCGTCCTGGACATTGGCATCGGCTTCCTCCTCCAGCAGCACCGTGAGTGCCTTCTCGTCATCCGAGTCCATCGCCGAGCAGACAAATCACGGAGCACCTGGCGGGCGTGGTGGGCGCACAACCACCGGTAACCCACCCTGTGCGGCCAGAGCGCCGGAAAACTCGCCCCGGAAGGTGGTGGAGAGGTTCCCTTGGTGAAACCCTCTCTCTTTTTCGGTGGGTAATGGCCTATCTAGCAGTGGTGCTGGGTGGGCGGCGCCGGGATCGGCAATGCGGTGGGAGGGCGTGCGCGCGGGGGAAGGCGAATCTGGACGTGCAAGATGACTTTTCGCCTGACAGTGTGGCCCAGGTGCGGTTGTCCCTTTCGTCGGAGCCCCTGGGTTCGGCCTGGGATCGCCGGGCACAAAACGGGTCGAGCCGACGGATTTCAGCGTCTTGGGGGCGCGACTCGGAGGTTTTTTCGACGTCGACGCAAAAAAGTCGCCCTGGGGGGCCTGTTGGGGGCGCGGCTGGAGATTCTCTAACCCCGCCGTTGGCCAACCCAGCCATAGCAGCCACTGCAGACCATGCCGACAGTCACTCCGAATACAGATCTGAATGTTGCAAAATACATACGGATCTGAATGTTGCAGACCCGTTGACTAAACCTCTTCCACGAGCAAAACATGATCAGCACCAAGACTCCATGGGTGTTAGAATCATTACTATGTAATCTAGATTATTGACTCTAGTGCAAGTAGGAGGCTGGAGGAAATATGCCCTAGAGTGTTGTAGGGTGTAACCCTATGGGGAGATCTTCCACGAATTGGAGGGGGAATCCCCAAGAACAAGATGAACACAAGGAGGAAAACAAGAGGAACACTCAAGAACAAGTCCAATCACACATCCACTAGACTCACAAACACAAGATCCACAAGGTACATGAACAACAAAAGGAAAGATACAAGGTAAAGTTCATCCCAAATCCAAAGGAGATGGGGGCTTGAATCCTAGAAGGATCTTCCCATGAAGGGGGGCTTGAATCCCTCGGGATCTTCTCACATGGAGGTCTTGAACTCCATGGGAGTGGTCTCTCTCTCTCTCTCTCTCTCAATAGGAGGTAGGAGAAAAGCTCACCTAAGAATGAGCTATCACTTTGCTAAGTCTAAATGGAGGAGGAACGGGAGTATATATAGGTCCAAGGGATGAAGGGGTAAGTAGGGACGAGATGGGGATACAAGGGCCAAGCCCAACAGCCACGCACAGGGGGGCCCGTGTGCACGGGGTAAGTGGAGCCCGTGCACACGGGGTATCCAGAGACTTGACGCATGAGCCCGTGAGCACGGGGTCCATGAGGTCTGTGGGCATGGTACACGCCCATGCTGTAACGCCCCAGATGTAACTTTCCATATTTGTATCCAACTCTTGCCGTCCCTGGCGCTAAGTTATATTTATTTCTCGGGTTCGGGTCTTTGTCTCCGTGTGTTGTTTTTCTTTTCGTGCATCTCTTATCATGTCATCACGTGCATTGCATTTGCATACATGTTCATCTCATGCATTCGATCATTTTCCCCGTTGACCGTTTTGCATTCCGGCGTTTCGTTCTCCTCCGGTGGTCATTTCTACCTTTCTTTCTTGTGTGGGGTTTAAACATTTCCGGATTGGACCGAGTCTTGCCAAGCGGCCTTGGTTTACTACCGGTAGACCGCCTATCAAGTTTCGGGTCATTTGGACTTCGTTTGATACTCCAACGGTTAACCGAGGGACCGAAAAGGCCTCGTGTGTGTTGCAGCCCAACACCCCCCAAATTTGGCCCAAAACCCACCAAACTCTGCTCCATGTCCTAGAGCGTTCGATCACGATCGTGTGGGCGAAAACCGCACCTCATTTGGACTCTCCTAGCTCCACTTATGCCTATTTATACACCCCTCCGTTTTCGGATCTCTCCCTCTCCCCGAAACCCTAAAAAAAACAGATCTCCTTCCTCCGCCGCCGACGGACGTGTCCGGCCCGCGCCGGACAGCGTCCGCTCCACCACTCGCCGCGCGCCACGTGGCACGGACCACATCGCCACCGCCGCCGGGCCCGAGGCCCACGCCCGGCCCCCGTAGCCGCCTCGCCGGGCCAGATCCGCAGGGGCGCCGCGCCGCCCTTCCTCACCCGAGCCGGCGGGCGCCATCGCCGGCCACCGCGGGCGCCATCGCCGGCCGCCGCTGCCTCACCTCGCCTCCCGCGCCCGCTCGTCGCCGCCGCGCCGGAGACCGGACGCCGGCCACCGCCTCCCCGACGCCGGCCACCGCCTCCCCGACTCCGGCGAGCTCTCCGGCCGGTCATCCTTGATCCCCGTGCCCCGGCGTGAACAGTGTTTCCGGCGGACTCCGTAAACCGCGCCAGATCTGAGATCTAATCCTCTAGGTTGACTTTTCATCCCCGTAACCCTAATTTTTATGCGATGTTTGACTGCTCGTATCTCCACAACCGTAGATCCGTTTTAGGCGTATGATATATCAAAATCTTCGCCTCGACATGTACATCATTTCATTCCATTGCATCATTTGCATTTGAGGTCATCTTGATACCCAAAATGCTGTTAGAAGGAGGCTTCGTGAGTTAAATTGCAGAACCGTTAGTTCATCATGCACTTTTGTCATTTTTGCTATGTTTAATCCGTGCATGATATGCCTGTGCCCCTTTGGGATGTATTGTGAAGCATTTTGTCTTCTTTCCAGAGGTGTCACCCATGCATTTTTAGGATGTGTGTGTTGTCTTGTGCAAGCTTGCGAAGAGAGGTACCTGAGATTGCAGATTTCAGGGACTTAGTGATTTTTGCTAAGTCTGGGATATTTTAGTTCATGATGCTATATGTCCAGCTAGTTTCCTAGTGATCCGTGCCTCTTTTGAGGATGATCAGTAAGGGAGTTTTGATATTTATGTCATGCTCTATCCATCCATGTCTTTGTTGGCATTTGTGGAGTGCTCTAGGTTGACTCAATCGAGCTCAACTTTTGCTTCGTTGTTAATCTGGGCATATCGTCAACTTGTTTGCGATTTCGCCGATGCTACCGTTAGCGTTCCATGCATGCTATGCCTTCGTTCTTGCCATGAGTAGCTAGCACTTTGTGCCTTCTTGCTGGTTATATGCTTTCCTTGCCATGACTTGCACCATAGTGAGTGCATCGAGCTCGTTTACATGCCTTCGTGAGTTAAATTTCAGCATGTCTCAGTTTTCACTAAGTCTGAAAACTGATTGTGTTCGAGCGATGTTCGTGAGCTCGGTAGAGTATTTTGTGAACCCTTTTGGCCCCAGGTCACTTTGGGTGTTTTATTAAACTTGTTGAATAGCTCCATGCCATGTTCTTACTTGTCATGTTCAGGTTTTCTATCATGTTGTTTTGCTGCTCCGAAGAGAGCATCGTGATCTGAAATTTCAGACTAGTGTTAATTTCACTAAGTCTGAAATCTGTTTTGCATTTGCGTTTTAGCCATGCTTGTTTGAACCTCTTAATGGATGAATTTGCCTATGGCTCAGTGCTAGTGTTTTGTCAACCATCTTGTGTACATCACTGCCATGTATTTTGTTTTCATGTTTGGTGGCTGTAGCATGTTCATTTCGTTGCATTTAGATGCCTACTTGCTGTAAATCGCAGACCGGTGTCATATCTTAAAACGCTCGCCATTTCCAAACCGTAGCTCCGATTCCTATGATCTTTATATCGTTTTCAAGCGATTTCATCCCCTCTATCCAGTGGCACACTTGGTGTTCCAAGTTGAGGCCAAGTTCATGCATTTCCTGTCATATCTTGCATTTTGCATCCCGCATCGCATCCCGCATAGCATATCGTCATTTCATCATATTGCTTGGTCTTGCCCGTGGTTGATTGTATCCTTGTTGCTTGTTTGTCTTGTTGGGTAGAGCCGGGAGACGAGTTCGCTACCGAGGAGCCCGTTGAGTTTGCTTGTGAGGATCCAGTCAACTCTGACAACTGTGCAGGCAAGATGATCATACCCTCGAAATCACTACTATCTTTGCTATGCTAGTTTGCTCGCTCTTTTGCTTTGCCACCGCTACGATGCCTACCTTTTGCTTGTAAGCCTCCCAATTGCCATGTTGAACCTCTAACCCACCATTATCCTAGCAAACCGTTGATTGGCTATGTTACCGCTTTGCTCAGCCCTTCTTATAGCGTTGTTAGCTGCAGGTGAAGATTGGAGCCGTTCCTTGTTGGAACATTTATTTACTTGTTGGGATATCATTATATTGCTATGTTATCTTAATGCATCTATATACTTGGTAAAGGGTGGAAGGCTCGGCCTCTCGCCTAGTGTTTTGTTCCACTCTTGCCGCCCTAGTTTCCGTCATATCGGTGTTATGTTCCCGGATTGTTGCGTCCCTTACGCGGTTGGGTTATAATGGGAACCCCTTGATAGTTCGCCTTGATTAAAGCTTTTCCAGCAACGCCCAACATTGGTTTTACCATTTGCCACCTAGCCTCTTTTTCCCTTGGGTTTCCGGAGCCCGAGGGTCATCGTATTTCAGCCCCCCCTTGGGCCAGTGCTCCCTCTGAGTGTTGGTCCGAACTGAGCTGCCTGCGGGGCCACCTCAGGGAAACTTGAGGGTTGGTTTTACTCGTAGCTAGTCTCATCTGAGTGTGCCCTGAGAAAGAGATATGTGCAGCTCCTATCGGGATTGTCGGCACATTCGAGCGGTGTTGCTGGACTTGTTTTAACCTGTCGAATCATCTTGTTGTACCAAGATACCGAGTCTGATCGGAGTGACTTGGGTGGAGGTCTATTCCTTCGTTGACCGTGAGAGCTTGTCATGTGCTAAGTTGGGACTCCCCTGCAGGGATTGATCTTTCGAAAGCCGTGCCCGCGGTTATGGGCAGATGGGAATTTGTTAATGTCCGGTTGTAGATTACTTGAATTAAACTTAATTAAAATGAATCAACCGTGTGTGTTACCGTGATGGCCCCTTCTCGGCGGAGTCCGGGAAGTGGACACGGTGTTGGAGTTATGCTTGCGCAGGATGTTCCTTTAGCTTCTCGCTCGTGCTTCGCCTTCTCTTCTCGCTCTCTTTTGCGTATAAGTTAGCCACCACATGTGCTAGTCGCTTGCTGCAGCTCCACATATATTTGCCTTATCCATTCCTATGAGCTTAAATAGTTTTGATCGCGTGGGTGTAAGATTGCTGAGTCCCTGTGGCTCACAGATACTACAACTCCAGATGCAGGTCCAGGTGATTCCGCTCCAGGTGACGAGTACGAGCTCAAGTGGGAGTTCGACGAGGACTCTCAGCGATACTACGTGTCCTTTCCGGATGATCAGTAGTGGTGCCTAGTTGGGGTTATCGATTCAGGACCTTGTCGCATGTTGGGGGTCTTTTCTATTTTGGCACCGTAGTCGGGCCATGAGTGATTTGTTTGATGGATGTTATTTATGTACTCTGATGTGACGTGGCGAGTGTAAGCCAACTATGTTATCTCCCCCTTTTATTATGTATTACATGGGATGTTGTAATGACTGCCTGACTTGCGACATTGCTTTCAATGCGGTTATGCCTCTAAGTCGTGCCTCGACACGTGGGAGCTATAGCCGCATCGAGGGCGTTACAAGTTGGTAATCAGAGCCTTCCCTGACCTTAGGAGCCCCATTGCTTGATCGTTTTTAGCAGCCGAGTTGTGTCTAGAAAAAATGTTTTGAGTCCTTAGGAATTATATATCGGAGAGCTTAGGAATTCTTTTTACTTCCCAGTCTCCTCATCGCTCTGGTAAGGCATCTTGGCGTAGAGTTTTGACTCTTCTCTTCTCAAATTTCACAAAAAAAAATTTAGGATCTCGCGAGTATCTTGGTTTTGTTCCGATGGTTTTGTGACGAGAACATTGTTCTTGGTGCCTCCTGTCTTTAGGGGTTGTGGCAGTGTCCCGGGGAGTTGAGCTCCGAGGTGTTGTCGTCACAATTTCATCATTGCAATTCTGGTATACTTGAGATATGTTCGCCGACATCGAAAATCTCTTTTATGCAGTTCGTTGGTGAGATAACCTCGACGCCACCCAGTACTGGGGCGGGAGTTCGGGAGTATCGCCATAACTTGTATAACGGATGCTTTTCGAAGGTTGAGGTAGATGGTTTCCGAAGTTTTCCTGGTTATGTGTTGAAGGATGGATACAGCTGGATGTAGGATTTGCTAGTTTGGGTGAGATATTGTGCTTCCCCTGTATCCCCAACACCTGATTGCATAACCGGAAAGGTTCGGGAGTTTCATAGGTGGGAATTCTAGTAGCTCTAGTTCTTATTCCACGGATATTGGTTTGAGATTGGGATTTCTTACCGATTATTCGTTCTTGATCCGTACCTTGTTGAATTATTTCTCTTCCTTAATTCTTCGTGGCTTCTCAATTTATGGATATGTGACCATTTGAAGAGGAATGCATTCGTTCATTTTGTTCGGATGTGAAGACTATATGTTGCAATTTTCATTCCGTTGGATTCAGCTTCTATATTGTTATTACCTATGTGCTAATGGTGGTCAACCTCTTCAGGATGGCTCCTCCAACGCGCACGACTCTGAATCCTAATCCGCCTCCACCTCCGCCTCCTCCGGAAGCATGGCAAGCTGTGATGGCCGCTACTAATGCAAACACATAGTTGATCATGCAAATCCTTCAAGAGCGCAATCAAGGCAGTCAAGGGAATCAAGGCCATAATCAGCACCACTTTGCTACTCTGAACCAGTTCCTTGCTAATGGCCCAAAGACGTTCAGCGGTTGTGTTGAGGCTACCGATGCTGACGATTGGCTAGTGGATCTGGGCAAGCATTTTGAATGCAGCAACGTCAGGCCTGAAGATTTCGTCAAGTTCGCTTCTTTCCAGCTCAAAGATCAGGCTGCAGAGTGGTTCCAGCAGTACAAGGATTCCAGAGGTGGACGTCTGATCACTTGGGACGATTTCCGTCAAGATTTCCGCGCTCATCACATCCCTCAAAGTGTGGTTGAGAGTAAGCGTCAGGAATTCCGCAATCTGAAGCAAGGCTCTTTGTCTGTCTATGACTACAACAAGTTGTTCCAGAAGCTCGCCCGTTTTGCCAAGCAGGATGTTCCTGATGAGAAGAGCATGATCTATCAGTTCAGGGGTGGTCTTCGTGAGGAAATTCAGCTCGCTCTTGTTCTCTTCGAGCCGTTGAGATACGATGAGTTCTACAACATGGCACTGAAACAAGAAGCTGCTCAGATGAGATGTGATGCTTCCAGGAAGCGTGCCAGAGATGTTACTCCTTCTTCCTCTACTCAAGTGGTCAAGCAGCAGAAGTATTGGCTTCCTCCTCCTCCGTTCCGTCAGCCGTATCAGCAGAAGAGCAAAGGTGGCAGTGGTTTCTCCCACCCACCCAACCCAGGCTTTCAGAACAAGGCTTCGTCTCAAGCGCCAAGACCGAGTGCTCCGTATCACCGTCCGCTTTCAGAGGTCACGTGCAACAAGTGCCAACAGAAGGGTCACTATGCCAACAAGTGTACCAACCAGAGGCGTCTTCCTCCTCCTCCTCCTGTCAGATCGGCAAGTACAGCTGTGGTCAAGCACAATCCCAAGCACGCCAAGGTCAATATGCTGAATGCAGCTCAGGCTGAGGATTCTTCAGATGTCATTATGGGTAACCTTCTTGTTAATGATATTCCTGCAAAAGTTCTTTTTGACTCTGGTGCATCGCATTCCTTCATGTCATTTCCATTTGCATCGGAGAACAATTTTAGCACTAAGGCATTACCTAGAGCTATGCAAGTCGTCTCTCCAGCTAAGCGACTGAGTTCTAGTATGGAGGTGCCGGATATTTCAATCTTGATGGGTGATTTCAAGTTTCTTGCTTCTCCAATGGTTCTTGGAAACTCGGATATCGATCTTATTCTCGGGATGGACTGGCTCTCTAAGCATAAAGCTCAGCTTGATTGTGCAGCCAGGCAGATTCAACTGACTCATTCGTCTGAGGGTGTCATTGTCTTTGCCGCTCGGGATAATACCATCCGATTGTTTTCTCTCAATGAGAAGGGTGAATTGGATGCTATTTCACAGATTCCTGTCGTTTGCGAATATCAAGACGTCTTTCCAGAAGAGCTCCCAGGAATGCCTCCAAACCGGCCGGTTGAATTTGTTATTGAACTTGAGCCCGGTACGGAACCTGTGTGCAAACGTCCTTACAAGCTCGGCCCTGAAGAGTTGAAGGAGCTGAAGAAACAACTCGATGAGCAAGAAAGATTGGGTCTCATTCGGCCTAATACTTCTCCGTGGGGTTGTGGTGTTCTTTTTGTGAAGAAGAAGGATGGATCGAGTCGACTTTGTGTTGATTACCGTCCAGTAAACAAGAAGACCATCAAGAACAAATACCCACTTCCCAACATCAATGAGCTGTTCGAACAACTCAAGGGTGCTCAAGTATTCTCCAAGCTTGATCTCCGTATGGGTTATCATCAGATTCGTATTCGTGAGCAAGATATTCCCAAGACGGCGTTCAGGACAAGCTTTGGTTCATATGAATACACCGTCATGTCTTTTGGCCTCGCCAACGCTCCTCCGACGTTCTCTCGCATGATGAACTTCATCTTCAACCCCTACACCAATGAATTCGTTTTGGTCTATCTCGACGACATTCTGGTTTTCTCGAAGAACAAGAAAGATCATGCCAAGCACTTGCGTTTGGTTCTTGACAAGCTCAGAGAACATCAGTTCTACGCCAAGTTCTCCAAGTGTGAATTTTGGCTCGATGAAGTTCTTTATCTTGGTCATATCATCTCTGCCAAGGGCATTTCCGTGAATCCTGAGAAGGTGTCCGCAATTGTGAATTGGGAACCTCCTCAGAACGTGAAGCAACTCCGCAGTTTCCTCGGTCTCGCAAGCTATTGCAGAAGATTCGTTGAAAACTTTTCTAAGATCGCCAAGCCTCTCTCAAATCTTCTTCAGAAGCACGTCAAGTACGTTTGGTCTCCGGAGTGTGATATTGCTTTCAACACTTTGAAAGAGAAATTGATCACTGCTCCAGTTCTGACTCCGCCTGATGAAACCAAGCCGTACGAGGTTTTTTGTGATGCCTCTCTCCAAGGTCTCGGTGCTGTACTCATGCAAGAGAAGAAAGTTGTTGCTTATACCTCTCGCCAGTTGAAACCTAATGAGAAGAACTACCCCACTCATGATCTCGAGTTGGCGGCAGTTGTACACGCTTTGTTGACTTGGAGACATCTTCTATTGGGAAGGAAAGTGGATATTTTCACTGATCACAAGAGTCTCAAGTACATCTTCACTCAGCCTAATCTCAACCTCAGGCAGACTCGTTGGGTCGAAATGATTCAAGAGTACAATCCGAGTATCGAGTATACTCCAGGCAAGGCTAATGTGATTGGTGACGCTTTGAGCAGAAAAGCATATTGCAACAGTCTGATTCTCAAGCCTTATCAACCCGAGCTTTGTGAAGCTTTCCGCAAACTTAATCTGCAAGTTGTTCCTCAAGGTTTCCTCGCCAACCTTCAAGTCTCTCCTACCTTAGAAGACCAGATTCGCCAAGCCCAACTTCTTGATGCTATGGTGAAGAAGGTGAAGATTGGTATTGCAAAGAGTCAGTCCAAGTACAAGTGCTACCGACTTGATGACAAGGACACTCTCTTCTTCGAGGATCGAATTGTTGTGCCCAAAGGTGAACTCCGTAAGGTGATCATGAACGAGGCTCAAAACTCTCTCCTCTCCATCCACCCTGGTAGTACGAAGATGTATCAGGACCTCAAGCAAGCTTATTGGTGGACTCGAATGAAGCGCGAGATCGCTCAATTCGTGAACGAATGTGATGTCTGCAGAAGAGTGAAGGCAGAACACCAAAGGCCAGCAGGTCTCCTCCAACCTCTTGCCATTCCAGAATGGAAGTTTGACCATATTGAAATGGACTTCGTGACTGGGTTTCCAAAGTCCAAGCGTGGCAATGATGCTATCTTCGTTGTCATCGACAAGCTCACCAAAGTGGCTCATTTTCTGCCTATCAAAGAGTCGATCACTGCAGCTCAATTGGCGGAACTCTATACCTCTCGCATTGTCTCTCTGCACGGTATTCCTCAAGTGATATCTTCAGACCGTGGCAGCATCTTTACCTCCAAGTTTTGGGATTCTTTTCAGAAGGCCATGGGCACCAACATCCGCTTCAGCACAGCTTTCCATCCTCAAACAAGCGGTCAAGTCGAGCGTGTCAACCAAATTCTTGAAGATATGCTCAGGGCTTGTGTGATCTCCTTCGGCATGAAGTGGGAGGATTGTCTTCCTTATGCTGAATTCTCGTACAACAACAGCTTTCAAGCAAGTTCGGGCAAGGCCCCCTTTGAAATTCTGTATGGCAGGAAGTGCCGTACCCCTCTCAACTGGTCTGAAACCGGAGAACGTCAGCTGCTGGGTAATGACTTAATCACAGAGGCAGAAGAAATGTGCAAAGTCATTCGTGATAACCTCAAAGCAGCTCAATCCCGCCAGAAGTGCTACTATGATAGTAAGCATCGTGATCTGGTTTTTGAGATCGGAGATCATGTTTACCTCCGCGTCTCTCCCATGAAAGGTACTCGTCGCTTCGGTATCAAAGGGAAGCTTGCCCCTAGATACGTGGGACCTTTCAAGATTGTCAGCAAGAGAGGCGACCTCGCCTATCAACTCGAGCTTCCTTCAAACTTTGCAAATGTTCATGATGTGTTCCACGTCTCTCAGCTTCGAAAGTGCTTCAAGACTCCTGACCGCACCGTCAACTTCGAGGACATTGAGCTCCAAGAAGATCTCTCCTATCGTGAGCACCCAGTTGCTATTCTTGAAGAGACTGAACGCAAGACTCGCAACAAGTCAATCAAATTTCTCAAAGTCAAGTGGTCACACCATTCCGACCGTGAAGCTACCTGGGAACGCGAGGATCACCTCCGTTCTGAGTACCCGGAGTTCTTTCAGTCCTAGATCTCGGGACGAGATCTTTTCGTAGTGGTGGAGTGTTGTAACGCCCCAGATGTAACTTTCCATATTTGTATCCAACTCTTGCCGTCCCTGGCGCTAAGTTATATTTATTTCTCGGGTTCGGGTCTTTGTCTCCGTGTGTTGTTTTTCTTTTCGTGCATCTCTTATCATGTCATCACGTGCATTGCATTTGCATACATGTTCATCTCATGCATTCGATCATTTTCCCCGTTGACCGTTTTGCATTCCGGCGTTTCGTTCTCCTCCGGTGGTCATTTCTACCTTTCTTTCTTGTGTGGGGTTTAAACATTTCCGAATTGGACCGAGTCTTGCCAAGCGGCCTTGGTTTACTACCGGTAGACCGCCTGTCAAGTTTCGGGTCATTTGGACTTCGTTTGATACTCCAACGGTTAACCGAGGGACCGAAAAGGCCTCGTGTGTGTTGCAGCCCAACACCCCCCAAATTTGGCCCAAAACCCACCAAACTCTGCTCCATGTCCTAGAGCGTTCGATCACGATCGTGTGGGCGAAAACCGCACCTCATTTGGACTCTCCTAGCTCCACTTATGCCTATTTATACACCCCTCCGTTTTCGGATCTCTCCCTCTCCCCGAAACCCTAAAAAAAAAACAGATCTCCTTCCTCCGCCGCCGACGGACGTGTCCGGCCCGCGCCGGACAGCGTCCGCTCCACCACTCGCCGCGCGCCACGTGGCACGGACCACATCGCCACCGCCGCCGGGCCCGAGGCCCACGCCCGGCCCCCGTAGCCGCCTCGCCGG
>NC_041389.1:137696274-137765099 GCF_002162155.2 Triticum dicoccoides
GCGGTTATGGGCAGATGGGAATTTGTTAATGTCCGGTTGTAGATTACTTGAATTAAACTTAATTAAAATGAATCAACCGTGTGTGTTACCGTGATGGCCCCTTCTCGGCGGAGTCCGGGAAGTGGACACGGTGTTGGAGTTATGCTTGCGCAGGATGTTCCTTTAGCTTCTCGCTCGTGCTTCGCCTTCTCTTCTCGCTCTCTTTTGCGTATAAGTTAGCCACCACATGTGCTAGTCGCTTGCTGCAGCTCCACATATATTTGCCTTATCCATTCCTATGAGCTTAAATAGTTTTGATCGCGTGGGTGTAAGATTGCTGAGTCCCTGTGGCTCACAGATACTACAACTCCAGATGCAGGTCCAGGTGATTCCGCTCCAGGTGACGAGTACGAGCTCAAGTGGGAGTTCGACGAGGACTCTCAGCGATACTACGTGTCCTTTCCGGATGATCAGTAGTGGTGCCTAGTTGGGGTTATCGATTCAGGACCTTGTCGCATGTTGGGGGTCTTTTCTATTTTGGCACCGTAGTCGGGCCATGAGTGATTTGTTTGATGGATGTTATTTATGTACTCTGATGTGACGTGGCGAGTGTAAGCCAACTATGTTATCTCCCCCTTTTATTATGTATTACATGGGATGTTGTAATGACTGCCTGACTTGCGACATTGCTTTCAATGCGGTTATGCCTCTAAGTCGTGCCTCGACACGTGGGAGCTATAGCCGCATCGAGGGCGTTACACATGCGCACGGGGTCTTCAGGACCGCCAGCCTGGGAGGCCCGTGGACACGGGGTCGGAGGAGCCCGTGCGCACGGGGTCGCCTGGGAGTTGCTGCCTTCTTCTTGACGCTTCCTTCTCTGCTTCCAGGCTTCCCTCTTAGATTGTGTAGATGTTCTCTTCTGCATGAACTCGTCCTCGCTATGTGTGAAGCTCCGACAATACCTATGCATGCACACGAAAGGAATGTCAAGTAGTATACCATCCTCAAAGGAGTCAAGTGAACACGTGTAAAGGAGAAGATTCACCTTTATGTATGTGAAGTAGATGTCGCACGTGTCATTTGCGAAATGGACTCTTGACATGGTGATGACCATAGGATGCTCCGCATCATCCCCTCCCCCTTGGGAAATATCCGACTTCGGATCGAAATCCAAATCACCATGGGAAAGAGATGATGTCGTTGTGTATAAGTGGACGATCACCAAGCATTCGTCATCTTGTAGTTCTAAATGGGCACTCTCCAATATCGCACCGTCTTGTAATTCCTTCAAAAGGAGCAAATATAACAATCACTTGGAAATACAAATGTGGTCGGCGTAAGAGCAAACCCAAGCATTCAAGAGGTGATTCACCCAACAAGTGTTGCCATCAAGCATAGCATATGGTTTGACGAAGAAGTGTGGCATGGCAATTAAGCATATAAATCGAGCACAATCAAGTACATAATGGGAACAAGCATGCAAATGGGAGGTCGAGATGCAAATATAGTTATAAGTGAACAAGCATCTACCTCAAGGTCATAGCAAGCATGCATAAAGTGCTCAATGAACGGTCTATGGTAGGCATAAGAGTCATTCACAACACCAAATATAGTGAAATGTCTAAACACATGGGGCAAGTGCAAGAAAATACAAGCATAACGTGCATAGGGTGTAGTGAAGATATCGTGGAACTCAACACAATGGAAAGAGCAATTGTTCAACATGTGTGAGGCAATCAAGTCAAGCATGTGATAAGCAAAGGGACATGGCATATGTGAAGAACTAGATGCAACACACAAGGCATATATGTCATGGGGCATGGCAATGTGGTAATGATAAGTCGAAGCAAGATCGCTAGCATGTGTGCAAAGTGTCATGGAGCAAGCAACACATGAAGTATGATCCACAATATGCATGCTCATGGTTTGGGTGTTCTCAAGATAGAAGGATATCACCTCGAAAGCATGTCCTTGTGCATTCTTCACAATGTCGAAGTGGTAGGAAATGTGGTGTAGAAGCGATTCATGGTCAAATGTATGAGGCTCGCTCTCAAGAGCTCGAATGGTCAACTCACGTGAACTGGAAAGAGCGTATGCGGATGGTAGATAAACACATCATCCATCATGATGGTTCTCTTCTCTTGCACATAACCATTAGAAGCACAAGTGCATGAATAATATGATGCAACAATGGCTATATTCATGGCACTAGGTATATGGTGCAAAGAGGTAAGACAAGCATGCTTCACAAGAAATATGTCAAAATCTCCAAGTATATGCAAGAATGCTATGGGGCCAATCTCATGAGCAAGATTAAGAGCATTGTTGCACTCAATACATGGCAAGTCATCTAGCATAAGAGAGGCAACATATGGAGATGTATGACAAGAAGCAATAGCACTCATGTGCAAAGCATGGAAATGGATGACATCAACTGCATGAAACGAGCAAGTATGAATCATGGGTGATGCACTACACAAAGCAAGCATATCAATCATGTCGTGCAAACTAGTGGAGCGAAGATGCAACACACTAGAGGAAATCATGGCAATCATTTCATGTGAGCATATAGTAGATATAGGAAATGCACATGACATATCGCAAGCACGAATGCAAATCATGGCCATAGTAACATCATAAGAATGGGTCATAGATGGAACATGGCAATAACAAGCAATATCTCCACCAAGCTTGCAAATACACATACAAGTACTAGAATCAATCATCATGTGTAATGCGAAGCATGGGTCACAAATGCATGACAAAGGCATAGGAATGAGCATATCATGCAAAGTGAACATGGCAATATGGGCATAAAGGAAGAAGTGATATATAACCCATAACCATGTGAGGGCCAAGTAGAAGAGGTGCGCGAAGTCTTTGCGTGAAGGAAGCGGTGGGGATGAAAATCCACGGATTCCCAAGTCATCATTGCTCTCTAGGGCTCATTTTGTCAACTCATGGGATTGTAAGGTTGACAAATATTCATGGGTACCTACACAAAATAGACACAAACCAAAGAAAGTGTGTGCGTGGTAAATGTACACATCATCCATCATGATGTATATGTGCACATGTGAGTTAGCATAAGATAAGCAATGCTCAAATAAATTTGAGGCATGGTAGAGAAACATGTCATCCATCATGCAATGATAGTTATTGTGTTCAACATGATTAGGATGCAATTTATAGCAAGTGTGAGGCACAACAATAGCATTTTTATTCATGGGAATCGTGCAAATCATAGGATGGATCAAAATCTCCTAATGGGTATGAGGAAACTATGAGGGTCTCCTCATGAGCAATAGCGGAAGCATAATATGGAGAAAATGGACAACATGGCAAACAATGCATGTTCAAAGCTAGGTGGTCATGGCATGGCATATTAGATAAATGATGCAAAGGGAGCATATCAATATCATCACAAGAAAAACAAATGCCAATCACCATGGGCTTGTCATTTATGCCATATGTGCAAATTGGATTTATTTTAGTGGCATATGCATAGTCACTACGATGAGATTGAAAATATGACATACGGGAGATCTCATGCATAGCATATGACAAGTCAAGCGGATTATCAAACATGATGTGACCAAGAGAATTATCACAAGAAATCCTATGTAACATGGCATCACAACTAATAGACTCCTCATGGAAATCATCAAACTCATCATAAATGGGTAAATCATCGCATGGGGAAATCATACTAGCATGAAGCATGGTAATAGGTGGATCAACATCATGGAAGCAATCAACATCAAGAACGTCCACTAGTGGGACAAGAGCATCACCTTCACCTATGTTACCTTTCTCGTTCCACTCAAGTGGTGCAGGTGAGGTGGAAAAGACCAAATCATGGTCATCTTCATCATGATGGAACCATGTGGGGGTGCATCATAGTCCACCATGGCCATCGTCATGTCCAAAGGAAGGACGAAGTCGTCGAGGACTGGCGTGTCATCATATATGGGACCTAGCACCAAATGAGAAGACACACTAAGGTAGAGGTTAAGTTGTTAGAAATCTAAATGGCCTCATATGCCTCATCAACTACCTCACTCTCTCTATGTGGCGGTGGCTCACTCACTCCCTCAAGGTAGGTGCACTCAATGTCGCACATGGTGGAGTCACTCAAATCACTCAAGTGGTGGTGCTGGTGGCTCTCCTCACATGGGAATTGGGACAACTCATCATATATGGGGCTAGTGGTGAAGTTACTCTCACTCTCAATGTGGTGACAAAAGTCACACAAGTCATCATACGTTGCCATGGTCGAAGGGAAAATCCCATGATCAACCGTCTCGTAGTCGTCACCGTGGATGAAGGTCACAGATGGCACATCACCACTCTCGTCATGGATGAAGGCCAAAGATGGCACATCATCACTATCGCCTCCTAAGATGGAAGCATCATCCTTGCTCGCCACCTTGTCACATGCCTCCAAAGCTTGGTCCTTGAGGGTCTCCGTAGTTGTACTCGTTGCCGCACCGTCTTGAAAAAGAGTCATGGTAGACTCGGCACCATCAATGCCACAAAGAGGGATGGCGGCGAAGTCAAACTTGGGAGCATCTTCGTGGAGCTCGTCGGGCTTGGACATCGTGGTGGTACTAGACTCATGCTTGTCGTAGAGCTTGGTTGCCGCGAAGTGTGCTTGATACGTCCATTTTGCATCATGCTTTTATATCAATATTTACTGCATTATGGGTTGTTATTATACATTATGTCACAATACTTATGGCTATTCTCTCTTATTTTACAAGGTTTATCATGAAGAGGGAGAATGTCGGCAGCTGGAATTCTGGTTGGAAAAGGAGCAAATATTGTAAACCTATTCTACACAGCTCCAAAAATCCTGAAACTCCACGGAAGTCATTTTTTGAATTAATAAGAATTATTGAGCGAAGAAACTACCAGAGGGGGCCCACACCCTGGCCAGGAGGGTGGGGGCGCGCCCACCCCTACTGGGCGCGCCCCTGTCTCCTGGGCCCCCTGGTGGCCCTCCGGTGCCCATCTTATGCTATATGAAGGCTTCTACCCTGGAAAAAAAAATCATAAGCAAGCTTACAGGACGAAACTCCGCCGCCACGAGGCGGTACCTTGGCGGAACCAATCTAGGGCTCCGACAGAGCTGTTCTGCCAGGGAAACTTCCCTCCGGGAGGGGGAAATCATCACCATCATCATCACCAACGATCCTCTCATCGGGAGGGGGTCAATCTCCATCAACATCTTCACCAGCACCATCTCCTCTCAAAACCCTAGTTCATCTCTTGTATCCAATCTTGTATCAAAACCACAAATTGGTACATGTGGGTTGCTAGTAGTGTTGATTACTCCTTGTAGTTGATGGTAATTGGTTTACTTGGTCGAAGATCATATGTTCAGATCCTTAATGCATATTAATATGAGTAGGTACGTTTGTTCCTGAGGACATGGGTGAAGTCTTGCTATTAGTAGTCATATGAATTTGCTATTCGTTCTATTTTGATGAGATGTATCTTGTCTCTCCTCTAATGGTGTTATGTGAACGTCGACTACATGACACTTCACCATTATTTGGGCCTAGAGGAAGGCATTGGGAAGTAATAAGTAGATGATGGGTTTCTAGAGTGACAGAAGCTTAAACCTAGTTTATGCGTTGCTTCATAAGGGGCTGATTTGGATCCACTAGTTTCATGCTATGGTTAGGTTTACCTTAATACTTCTTTTGTAGTTGCGGATGCTTGCAATAGGGGTTAATCATAAGTGGGATGCTTGTCCAAGAAAGGGCAGTACCCAAGCACCAGTCCACCCACATATCAAATTATCAAAGTACCGAACGCGAATCATATGAGTCCTCGGGAGCGCTTTTCTCATTATAAGAAATTGTCCAGGCTTGTACTTTGCTACAAAAAGGATTGGGCCATCTTGCTGCACTTTATTTACTTTCATTTCTTGTTACCCGTTACCAATTATCTTATCATAAAACTATCTGTTATCTACAATTTCAGTGCTTGCAGAGAATACCTTATTGAAAACCGATTGTCATTTCCTTCTGCTCCTCGTTGGGTTCGACACTCTTACTTATTGAAAGGACTACGATAGATCCCCTATACTTGTGGGTCAGCAAGACTCTTTTTTGGCGCCATTTCCGGGGAGTGAAGCGCCTTTGGTGAGTGGAAATTGGTAAGGAAACATTTATATAGTGTGCTGAAATTTTCTGTCACTTGTTACTATGGAAACTAATCCTTTGAGGGGCTTGTTCGGGGTATCTTTGCCCCGACCAGTAGAGCAAAGAGTTGCTCCTCGACCTACTGAAAATATTTATTTTGAGATTCCTTTGGGTATGATAGAGAAACTGCTGGCTAATCCCTTCGCAGGAGATGGAACATTGCATCCCGATTTACACCTTATCTTTGTGGATGAAGTTTGTGGATTATTTAAGCTTGCAGGTATTCCCGATGATGTTGTCAAAAGGAAGGTCTTCCCTTTATCTTTGAAGGGATATGCATTGACATGGTATAGGCTATGTGATGATACTGGATCTTGGAACTATAAACGATTGAAGTTGGAATTTCACCAGAAATTCTATCCTATGCATCTTGTTCATCGTGATCGTAATTACATATATAATTTTTGGCCTCGTGAAGGAGGAAGCATCGCTCAAGCTTGGGGGAGGCTTAAGTCAATGTTATATTCATGCCCCAATCATGAGCTCTCAAGAGATATGATTATTCAAAAAATTTATGCTCGGCTTTCTCTCAATGATTGCACCATGCTTGATACTTCTGTGCTGGTTCTTATATGTTGAAGACTATTGAATTGAGGTGGGACTTATTGGAAAGAATTAAACGCATCTCTGAAGATTGGGGTTCCGACGATGGTAAGGAGTCAGGTATAACACCTAAGTTTGATTGTGTTAAATCTTTTATGGATATCGATGCTTTTCGTGGATTTAGCGCTAAATATGGACTTGACTCTGAGATAGTAGCTGCTTTTTGTGAATCTTTTGCTACTCACGTTGATCTCCCTAAATAGAAGTGGTTTAAATATAATCCTCCCACTGAAGTAAAAGTAGTTGCACCTATTACAGTTGAAGAAAAGACTATCACTTATAGTGATCCTATTGTTCCTACTACTTATGTTGAGAAACCACCTTTTCCTGTTAGGATAAAGGATCATGCTAAAACTTCAACTGTTATTCGTAAGAGTAATACTAGAACTTACACCCCCCCTGAGCAAATCAAAGATGAACCTAGTATTGCTATGGTTAAAGATCTCTTGGATGATAATATAGATGGGCATGTTATTTATTTCTATGGTGAAACTGCTAATATTGGTAGACCCGATGCTAAGATACATAGACCTGTTGTAGGCATGCATGTTATTTCTGTTAAAATAGGAGATCATTGTTATCATGGCTTATGTGATATGGGTGCTAGTGCTAGTGCAATACCCTTTGACTTATGTAAAGAAATTATGCATGATATTGCACCCGCTAAAATGGAAGATATTGATGTTACTATTAAGCTTGCCAATAGGGATACTATTAAGCCATTTGGGATTGTTAGAGATGTGAAGTCTTGTGTGGGAAAGTTAAATACCCTGCTGATTTTCTTGTTCTTGGTTCCCCACAAGATGACTTTTGTCCCATTATATTTGGTAGACCCTTCTTGAATACTGTTAATGCTAGGATTGATTGTGAAAAGGATATTGTTACAATTGGTTTAGGGGATATGTCTCATGAGTTTAATTTTGCTAAGTTTCGTAGACAACCCTGTGATAAAGAATCACCTAGCAAGGATGAGATTATTGGTCTTGCTTTTATTGCCGTGCCTCCTACTGATCCGTTAGAACAATATTTGCTATACCATGAAAATGATATGTTTATGAATGAAAGAAGGGAAATAGATGAAGTATTCCTTCAACAAGGTCCTATTCTGAAACACAACTTACCTGTTGAAATCCTAGGGGATCCCCCTCCACCCAAGGGTGATCCCGTGTTTGAGCTCAAACCATTACCTGATAATCTTAAATATGCTTATCTTGATGAAAAGAAGATATATCCTGTTATTATTAGTGCTACCCTTTCAGAGCAGGAAGAGGAAAGATTATTGAAAACTCTGAAAAAGCACAGTGCTGCTATTGGATATACTCTGGATGACCTTAAGGGCATTGGTCCCACTCTATGCCAACACAAAATAAATGTGGAGAAAGATGCCAAACCATTTAGATATCCTCAACGACAATTAAATCCTAAGATGAAAGAAGTGGTAAGAAAGGAGATACTAAAGCTCCTTGAGGCAGGTATAATTTATCCCGTTGCTGATAGTGATTGGGTAAGTCCTGTCCATTGCGTTCCTAAAAAGGGAGGTATTACTGTTGTTCCTAATGATAAAGATGAATTGATTTCGCAAAGAATTACTACAGGTTATAGGATGGTAATTGATTTCCGTAAATTAAATAAAGCTACTAAGAAAGATCATTATCCTTTACCTTTTATTGATCAAATGCTAGAAAGACTATCCAAACATACACATTTCTGCTTTCTAGATGGTTATTCTGGTTTCTCTCAAATACCTGTGTCAGCGGATGATCAATCAAAGACTACTTTTACTTGCCCTTTCGGTACTTCTGCTTATAGACGTATGCCTTTTAGTTTATGTAATGCACCTGCTACCTTTCAAAGATGTATGATGGCTATATTCTCTGACTTTTGTGAAAAGATTTGTGAGGTATTCATGGACGACTTCTCCGTTTATGGATCCTCTTTTGATGATTGCTTGAGCAACCTTGATCGAGTTTTGCAGAGATGCGAAGACACTAGTCTCGTCTTGAATTGGGAAAAGTGCCACTTTATGGTTAATGAAGGCATTGTCTTGGGGCATAAAATTTCTGAAAGAGGTATTGAAGTTGATAAAGCTAAAGTTGATGCTATCGAAAAGATGTCATGTCCCAAGGACATTAAAGGTATAAGAAGTTTCCTTGGTCATGCTGGTTTTTATAGGAGGTTCATTAAGGACTTTTCTAAACTCTCTAGGCCTCTGACTAATTTATTGCAAAAAGATATTCCTTTTGTCTTTGATAATGATTGTGTAGAAGCATTTGACATACTTAAGAAAGCTTTGATCACTGCACCTATTGTTCAGCCACCTGATTGGAATTTACCCTTTGAAATTATGTGTGATGCTAGTGATTATGCTGTAGGTGCTGTTCTAGGGCAAAGAGTTGATAAGAAATTAAATGTTATCCAGTATGCTAGTAAAACTCTTGATACTGCCCAGAGAAATTATGCTACTACTGAAAAAGAATTCTTAGCAGTTGTATTTGCATGTGATAAGTTCAGACCTTATATTGTTGATTCTAAAGTTACTATTCACACTGATCATGCTGCTATTAAATATCTTATGGAAAAGAAAGTTGCTAAACATAGACTTATTAGATGGGTCCTCCTGCTCCAAGAATTTGATTTGCATATTATTGACAGAAAGGGAGCTGAGAACCCCGTAGCAGACAACTTGTCTAGGTTAGAGAATGTTCTTGATGACCCACTACCTATTGATGATAGCTTTCCTGATGAACAATTAGCGGTCATTAATGCTTCTCGTACTGCTCCATGGTATGCTGATTATGCTAATTACATTGTTGCTAAATTTATACCACCTAGTTTCACATACCAGCAAAAGAAAAAGTTCTTTTTATGATTTAAGACATTACTTCTGGGATGACACACACCTTTATAAAGAAGGAGTAGATGGTGTTATTAGACGTTGTGTACCTGAGCATGAACAGGAACAGATTCTACGCAAGTGTCACTCCGAACCATATGGAGGACACCACGCTGGAGATAGAACTACACATAATGTATTGCAATTCGGTTTTTATTGGCCTACTCTCTTCAAAGATGCCCGTAAGTTTATTTGTCTTGTGATGAATGTTAAAGAATTGGTAATATTAGTAGATGTCAAGAAATGCCTATGAATTATTCTCTTGTTATTGAACCATTTGATGTTTGGGGCTTTGATTATATGGGACCTTCTCCTGCCTCTAATGGATACACACATATTTTAGTTGCTGTTGATTATGTTACTAAGTGGGTAGAAGCTATTCCAACTAGTAGTGCTGATCATAACACCTCTATTAAGATGCTTAAAGAAGTTACTTTTACGAGGTTTGGAGTCCCTAGATATCTCATGACTGATGGTGGTTCACATTTTGTTCATGGTGCTTTTCGTAAAATGCTTGCTAAGTATGATGTTAATCATAGAATTGCATCTCCTTATCACACACAGTCTAGCGGCCAAGTAGAGTTGAGTAATAGAGAGCTCAAATTAATTTTGCAAAAGACTATTAATAGATCTAGAAAGAACTGGTCCAAGAAACTTGATGACGCATTATGGGCCTATAGAACTGCATATAAAAATCCTATGGGTATGTCTCCGTATAAGATGGTTTATGGAAAAGCATGTCACTTACCTCTAGAACTTGAACATAAAGCATATTGGGCTATTGAAGAGCTCAATTATGACTTCAAATTTGCCGGTGTGAAGAGGTTATTTGATATTAGCTCACTTGATGAATGGAGAACCCAAGCCTATGAGAATGCCAAGCTGTTCAAAGAAAAAGTTAAAAGATGGCATGACCAAAGGATACAAAAGCGTGAGTTTAACGTAGGTGATTATGTGTTGCTATTCAACTCTCGTTTAAGATTTTTTGCAGGAAAACTTCTCTCTAAATGGGAAGGTCCTTACGTTATAGAGGAGGTCTATCGTTCCAGTGCCATAAAAATCAACAACTTCGAAGGCACAAGCCCGAGGGTGGTGAACGGTCAAAGAATCAAACATTATATCTCAGGTAATCCTATCAATATTGAAACTAATATTATTGAAACCGTAACCCCGGAGGAATACATAAGGGACACTTTCCAGAATGTTTCAGACTCCGAAAAGGAATAGGTATGTGGTACGGTAAGTAAACCGACTCCAAAACAATTCCAATGGAAATTTTTCTCCGTTTTGGAATATTTAAGAATTTTAGGAAGCAAGAAGTAATCCGGGAAGGACACGAGGCCTCCATGAGGGTGGAGGGTGCACCCACCCTTACTGGGCGCGCCCCCTGTCTCGTGGGCACCTCGTGTGCCTCCCGGACTCCGTTTTCTTGCACGTTAGTTCTTTTGGTCGGTACAAATTCATTATATAATCTCCTGAAGGCTTTGACCACCATATCACGCAAAAATCTTATGTTTTCGTTTCGAGCTGCCCCTGTTACAGATCTAGAGCATCATGACGTCGCCCTCCTTCAACATTGAAGACAAGGATGCTTGGCTATTGAAGATAGAGCTGAAAAGAGAAGAACCAGAGGAGATCAACAAGGATGAAGGGATCAAGAAGGCCATGGAGAATCAAGCTCTGGCGGTGGAAGAAGAAGACATCCCTCAACCTCTACCTAACCTCTTTACTCCAACTAAGATTGAAGCTTTCAAGATGATAAAGTTAGCTCGCATACAAAACAAGTATCTCACACAGGAAAATATTTTGTGGAAGGATCATATCGTCGGACTCAAGGGCATTATCCGCAAGTTGGAGGAGCTTTTACGCTCGATGTGCGATTATCCACCATCATCACCACCACCTTCATCACCTCCGAGGACATAATCACATGGGGTATGGGCACTCCCCTTGGAAACTGCCAAGCTTGGGGGAGGTGCCCCGGTATCGTGTCACCATCACAATCCTATCTTTACCATTTTACTTAGTTCGATCCTTTTTAGTAATATCTTGATCTAGTAGATTGAAGTTTTGGTATGAAGTAGTTTTTAGTTTTGCTTTGTGATCTCTTTATGTAATCGAGTCCGTGAGCTATCTATAATAAAGATTAGTGTTGAGTCAAGGGCTTTGCTATCTTGCTATGATCTTGAGAAAGTAGAAAGAATGGAAAGAATAAAAGAGTTCATATTGATCTTATGGATAGTAATGACTTCACATATAGTGAGTATGAGGCATATAAGTTGTTGAGAGTTGACAAACATAGTTTTGGTCATTGTTGCAATTAATAGGAAGTAATAAGGAAAGAGAGGTTCTCACATATAAATACACTATCTTGGACATCTTTTATGATTGTGAGCACTCATTAAGTATGACATGCTAAAGAGTTGATGTTGGACAAGGAAGACAACTTAATGGGTTATGTTTTCTCACATCTCAGTTAAAGTATATTGTCATGGATCTTTCAAACATGTTGAGCTTGCATTTCCCCCTCATGCTAGCCAAAAATTACTTGCACCAAGTAGAGATACTACTTGTGCTTCCAAATATCCTTAAACCCAGTTTTTGCCATGAGAGTCCACCATACCTACCTATGGATTGAGTAAGATCCTTCAAGTAAGTTGTCATGTTGCAAGCAATAAAAATTGCTCTCTAAATATGTATGACTTATTAGTGCGGAGAAAATAAGCTTTATACGATCATGTGATATGGAAGTAATAAAAGCGATGGACTGCATAATAAAGGTTCATATCACAAGTGGCAATATAAAGTGACATTCTTTTGCATTAAGATTTTGTGCATCCAACCCTAAAAGCACATGACAACCTCTGCTTCCCTCTACGAAGGGCCTATCTTTTACTTTATGTATTTTACTTTATGCAAGAGTCAAGGTGATCTTCACCTTTCCCTTTTTCATTTTATCCTCTGGCAAGCACCTCGTGTTGGTAAGATCCTGATACATATATCCAATTGGATGTAAGTTAGCATGAACTATTATTATTGACATCACCCAAAGGTGAATACATTGGGATGCAACACAATAAGCTCCTATCTTTCTCAGTGTCCGATTTAAACTTCATAACCATAAGTATCACGTGAGTGTTAGCAATTGTAGAAGACTAAATGATAGTTGAGTATGTGGACTTGCTGAAAAGCTCTATTCTTGACTCTTTCTGATGTTATGATAAATTGCAATTGCTTCAATGACTGAGATTATAGTTTGCTAGTTCTCAATGAAGTTTCTGAACCATACTTGACATTGTGAATAGATTGTTACTTGAGCATGAGAAATCATATGATAAAATCTATATATGTTGTTGTTATAAGAATGATCATGATGCCCTCATGTCCGTATTTTATTTTTATCGACACCTCTATCTCTAAACATGTGGACATATTTTTCGATTCCGGCTTCTGCTTGAGGACAAGCGAGGTCTAAGCTTGGGGGAGTTGATACGTCCATTTTGCATCATGCTTTTATATCAATATTTATTGCATTATGGGCTGTTATTATACATTATGTCACAATACTTATGTCTATTCTCTCTTATTTTACAAGGTTTATCATGAAGAGGGAGAATGCCGGCAGCTAGAATTCTGGCTAGAAAAGGAGCAAATATTGGAAACCTATTCTGCACAGCTCCAAAAATCCTGAAACTCCACGGAAGTCATTTTTGGAATTAATAAGAATTATTGAGCGAAGAAACTATCAGAGGGGGCCCACACCTTGGCCAGGAGGGTGGGGGCGCGCCCATCCCTACTGGGCGCGCCCCTGTCTCTTGGGCCCCCTGGTGTCCCCCCGGTGCTCACCTTGGAAAAAATCATAAGCAAGCTTACGGGACGAAACTCCGCCGCCACGAGGCGGAACCTTGGCGGAACCAATCTAGGGCTCCGGCAGAGTTGTTCTGCCTGGGAAACTTCCCTCCGGGAGGGGGAAATCATCACCATCATCATCACCAACAATCCTCTCATCGGGAGGGGGTCAATCTCCATCAACATATTCACCAGCACCATCTCCTCTCAAAACCCTAGTTCATCTCTTGTATCCAATCTTGTATCAAAACCACAAATTGGTACCTGTGGGTTGCTAGTAGTGTTGATTACTCCTTGTAGTTGATGCTAATTGGTTTACTTGGTGGAAGATCATATGTTCAGATCATTAATGCATATTAATACTCCTCTGATCATGAACATGAATATGCTTTGTGAGTAGTTACATTTGTTCCTGAGGACATGGGTGGAGTCTTGCTATTAGTAGTCATGTGAATTTGCTATTTGTTCGATATTTTGATGAGATGTATGTTTCCTCTCCTCTAGTGGTGTTATGTGAACGTCGACTACATGACACTTCACCATTATTTGGGCCTAGAGGAAGGCATTGGGAAGTAATAAGTAGATGATGGGTTGCTAGAGTGACAGAAGCTTAAACCCTAGCTTATGTGTTGCTTCGTAAGGGGCTGATTTGGATCCACTAGTTTCATGCTATGGTTAGGTTTACCTTAATACTTCTTTTGTAGTTGCGGATGCTTGCAATAGGGGTTAATCATAAGTGGGATGCTTGTCCAAGAAAGGGCAGTACCCAAGCACCGGTCCACCCACATATCAAATTATCAAAGTACCGAACGCGAATTATATGAGCGTGATGAAAACTAGCTTGACGATAATTACCATGTGTCCTTGGGAGCGCTTTTCTCATTATAAGAGATTGTCCAGGCTTGTCCTTTGCTACAAAAAGGATTGGGCCATCTTGCTGCACTTTATTTACTTTCATTGCTTGTTACCCGTTACCAATTATCTTATCATAAAACTATAGGAGACCTACAATTTCGGTGCTTGCAGAGAATACCTCACTGAGAACCGCTTGTCATTTCCTTATGCTCCTCATTGGATTCGACACTCTTACTTATCGAAAGGACTACAATAGATCCCCTATACTTGTGGGTCATCAGTGCTTGGGGTGGAGAATCCTTGGCCTTCATGAGTTCTTGTTCCGCCTTGAGAGCACCAATGTAGTAGTCGTCGAGGGACTTATAGTTCTCGAAGAAGATAGTCTTGGAGATGTCGTTGTTCAATCCCATCATGAAGTGGAAATTCATCGAAATGGGGTCGTCCACGCCGGCTCGTCCCAAGGCAATCGTTATCTCCTTGAAGTACTTGTCGATGGACTTGGATCCTTGGATGGTGTTCTCCAATTGGCGTAGAAGTTGTTCCATGTAGGTTGGAGGCATGAACTCTCGCCTCATAGCTCCCTTTGTCTTGGGCCAACTCATGTCGTAGCTCTCTGAAGGTATGTGAAGCCACCATGTCGAGGCATAGTCGTGGAAGTTTCTTGTGGCGCACTTCACTTGATCTTTGGAAGGGACTTGATGTAGCTTGAGGTAGTCGTCCATCAAGCGCTCCCACTCAAGATACTCCTCGGGTTCTTGAGTCCCATAGAAAGGAATGCCGTGGTCGGTGTCGAGATTGTAGTAGCTCGTGGAAGTCACAAACTTGAGCTTGGGGAGCTTCTCTTGAGCATAGTCTAGGGGTGCTTGTTGGCGAAGATGGCGTATGTCCGAAGACGAAGATGCCTTGAAGTCACTTGGCGAAGATGCCAAAGGTGTTGAAGAAGCAGCAGCCTTGTAGTTGATGTCGCGGATCTATATAGCCCGTGCGCACGGGGGTGCAGAAGGCCGTGTGCACGGGGTCCCGTGTGCACGGGGGTTGAGGGCCCGTGTGCACGGGCTTGGCAGAGCAGCCAACGCGTGTCCAGAAGCTCGCTCTTCATGGTCATGTCAATGTCGATGCTTGTGTGTACTTGCCGGAGATGGTATCTCGGGAGTCTTTGCACTTGAGCGTCTTCTTGAAGATGAGGAAGACCGCTTGTGGTTCTTGATGAGGGCCTTGAGCTCCTCCATTTGAGCTTGCATCTTGCCGTCGAGTTGTTCTTCATAGCATCAAGCTCGTTATCGTTGTTGTAGACCGGAGATGATGTGCTTTGCCTATCCATCACAAGACTCGAGAAAAGGTGAGTAGTAAATGAGATAAACAATACCAAGCTACCTTTTCCCAAAGTTGAGGATGTATCTCGTATCACTCAATGTGAGATGAAAGAATAGTGGAATTAGTACCGTACTTGTTCACTCACACCTACAATTAAAAGCTTATCGAGTGGCTAGGTTAGGACAAGTGGCACAAATTTCATGCAAATTGAAGTCCAAGATATTGTAAATGTTGAGATAAATCCAAAGGACTCAAAATGCGAAGCAAGTGATCACAAATATAGAGGAGGGCAATAAAGAAACACACATGGTGGGATAATGGGGCTTGTGCAACTATAGGGATGAGCAATACAAAATTGCCTAATGAAGACGAAGCTCGTGTTGCACAAACACTAGGAGAGCACTAGCTTGATTGCACACTTGGGCACGATTCACCACTTGGCACCAACCTATATGTATGCAAGCTAAATGTTTCCTATTCCATGTATCCTCATGCATAAGTATCTCTTTTCATGCTCAACTCTCTTTTGCTTATAAGTTTTTGATCTTTCTCTTTCTTGCTTAAAAGCTTTTTTTGCTCTTCTCTTCCTTTCCTCTTTTCTTATTGAGCCTCAACCAATTATGCAAGACAAGTATCACAATATATGCACGGGAGCAAGCAATTACACTATATGATATATCCAATGATGCAACAATATGATATCATATCACTAAGGTGCACAAGTTTTTGCGAAGCCCGGCAATACTCGGATAGCTAGTCTCAATAGGTATGAAGGTATTCGCAAAGATGGTGGGGTTATCAAGATGTAATGGCATGGAGGGAAAAGTTTATGACGGAATGGATACCTTCCTCACACTTAACCTTTCACGAAGTCGGGGGTAACCGTCCTTGCTTCCGGTTGAAGATGGTCTCAAAGGATGGATGGTCGTCGTCGATGTGGAAGCTCGTGGTGGATGTAGTCGATGGAACGATACAAGTCACCGGTGGTTGATGAAGATGTAATCATCCCTAAGTAGCCAAAACACCTTAGGATACTCAAATCACAACTCAAACAACCACAAATACCAAAGGAAACAAAATGGGTTAGTTTGCGGAAGTTTTATGTGGTGGTGCGAAAGTTATGGTGGAGGGCCGATGCAAAAGATGCAAAATGGACAAAATTTTATGGGGTCAAATGGTGGTAAAACCAACATGAGCATCTCGGGCACGTTGCTAGCTTTTCAATGAGCCAAAGAACACCCAAATCGGAGTTTGGATGCGAAATTTACGGCCCAAACGGTGAAGTCCGGACGACTGCTGTAGGGGGGTCGTGCGCACGGGGTACAGGGCCCATGGACACGGGGTCCCGTGCGCATGGTACACGTACCGAGGACATGGGGTCACCAGGGACTTCGCGGGGGGCCCGTGGGCACGGGGTGGGTGTCGGTGTCAAAACCGGCGGATCTCGGGTAGGGGGTCCCGATCTGTGCGTCTTAGGCTAATGGTAACAGGAAGCGAGGGACACAATGTTTACCCAGGTTCGGGCCCTTCCGATGGAGGTAAAACCCTACTTCCTTCTTGATTAATATTGAAGATATGAGTAGTACAAGAGTAGATCTACCACAAGATCGTAGAGGCTAAACCCTAGGAGCTAGCCTATGATGATTATGATTGTAATTGTGATCGGCCTTCTAAGGACCAACCTCTCCGGTTTATATAGACATCGGAGAGGGCTAGGGCTTACATGGAGTCGATTACAAGGAAGGAAACACAATATCCGGATCGCCAAGCTTGCCTTCCACGCAAAGGAGAGTCCCATCCGGACACGGGACGGAGTCTTGAGTCTTGTATCTTCACGCTTCAATAGTTCGGACAATGTATATAGTCCGGCTGTCCGGATACCCCCTAATCCAGGACTCCCTCAGTAACCCCTGAACCAGGCTTCAATGACGATGAGTCCGGCGCGCAGTCTTGTCTTCGGCATTGCAAGGCGGGTTCCATCTCCGAATACTCCAAAGTACCTGTTATGACGAATAGTGTCCGGCTTCCCATCGATGTTGTACTCCTCGGCTTCAGTGCCTCAATAATGACCATCTCCATGTGTCGAGCTAATGCGAGGAGCCGAGGCAGTTTTGCATTTTCCACCCTCAATCCTTTGGGCTGACCGTCTATTTGAAGAGACGGGGATTCTCAGATCCGAACCTCACTCTCCCCCCTCGAGCAAGCATCCAACAGAGCGCTCCGGAAGAAAACCATTCCAACATGGCCGGTCATCGCAGCTCTTCTGCTCACTCTCCCTGCTCCAAGCCGGGGGATTGGGAAGAGTGTTCAGTTCCTCATAGCCATTTGGTAGAGTTACAAACCCAAGGGTTTCTCCCACCGGCGTTCATGGTCCCCGTTCGAGCCGGAATAGTCACTTATAACGGAGGGGAACAAGCTGAGGGATCTCCTAATCCATCTCCAGAGGAGAGAATATGCCTCATCTCGCATCTGCTAAGGGGCGTCGGGTTTCCCATCCACCCATTCCTTCGCGGGCTCCTGGAGTTCTATGGTCTCCAGTTGCACAACCTTACCCCTGCCTCTGTACTACACATAGCAGGGTACGTTGCCCTTTGCGAGCTATTTCTAGGCTGCGAGCCTCACTTCGGGTTATGGAAGAAGCTGTTCTGCCTCGTCCCCCGCAACCAGGGAGAATCCCTATGCCAAGTGGGGCCAAAGTATGGCGCATTGCCGAGACCAGATACCTATCCGGCACAAAGGCACCAGAGAACTGGCCTTTGGAGTGGTTTTACATGAAGGACGTTCCCCTTCCGGATCCAGTCCGGACAGGCCTCCCCACATTTAGTGACGCCCCACCAAGGGCACGTCTAGGCTGGCGCCCTCGAGGCCCCCAGGAGGAGGATACCAGGGAAATACACTTCCTGATGAGCAGGATAAAGTTACTGGCCAAGTCCGGACTGACGATAGTCGAGGTTATGGCAATATGCATAATACGGGGGGTGCAACAGCTTCAATACCGGGGAAAGCCCATGTGGCACTTCAACGGGGAAGATGACGCCACCCGCTGTGGCCGTAAGGGTCCGGACTCGGCCACTACCTTGGCAAGGATATTGTCTGACTTATACAAAGGAGAAGAGGAAGAATTCCTTCACATTAAACCGCGGGATGGATTCTCCATGCACAACCCCCCAAACTGGGTAAGTCGTTATTCCTTTCCCTGCTTCACTTATTGCGGCGTTCTTTGCTAAGATTATCTGCTTCGATATTTCTGAGCAGGAACTAAGGAGGGTCGTAGAAGGAATCTCCAGCCCCTCCCCACAGCCAGAGGACCCCGGAAGGGCCCTAGATCCAAGACTCGAAGAAGATCCGGATATTTCCGTAGAGCTTGTCAATGGGATATTTTATCAAGCGAGCCGTGATGGCGCCTCAGTGGCCATTATTGCCGACTATCCCGGACTGCTACCCACGTCGCGTGTAAGCCAAACTGAAAAACCCTATCCTCCGAAGAGGACTCCCTTAAGATGTTACGCCTTACCCTTGAAGTGTCGTATTTTTTGCAGAGACGATGGTCAGAGCGCGGGCCGAGCCCCTAGGGACTCGTCGACCACGGGCGTCCGGATCGGGCAGGCTCAAGAGGAAGGCGGTAAGGGTCGACACGCCGCTGCAGAGGTAAGGCAAAAACCTGTCCTGCGATTATGGTATTTGAAGTATAACAACGCCCGTGGTGTCCTGGCAGGAAGAGGAGTAGCCGGACTATATCCGGGGATCCCGCCAATCACGCCTCCACCAGCTGGATTCCAGAACCGGCTTCAAGAGCGGAGGCGGACATGGGGCGATGCCGCATAGTTCTCCGACGGAGGACGCGGATATGCTCTCGGCCACGAACTCTAAGGTAGAGAGCACCATGAATCACCGGCGCCGACGGGCCGTGCTTCGGAACAACATCTTTTCCGAAGAGGCATTTAATGCCTTCAATTCAGGAGACGCATACATCCGAGCTGCTCAAGGCGGGCTTGCCTGAGCGACGGACCAGTATGCCAAAGATATACGGGTAAGAAATTTTGATAAGCATGTATAGCAGTAGCCCCTGAGACTTGAAATGGTTGGAACAACTATTTTAAGGATCAATTTATGCACAAGTCCTAGTAGATAGGAATGAACAATTGGCTCGGGAGCTGGAGGAATGCAAGGCCCAGCTGAGGGACACGGTTGCCAAATTAGAGGAATCCTAGAAGGCCTCATCTGGTAACATTTGTCTCAATTGTACGAAGATGCACCAGTTAGCAAATGGTTGGTATAACAAGTCTAACAGAGAATTTGGCAGGCAATCACGGGGTGAATCCGGAGGGCGTAAGAGATGACGACTCGCATCTCAAAAGGCAGCTAAAGGCTGGAGAGCGCATTCTTACGCAAGTTAGGCAGGAGAAGAACAATCTTCAAGATGCCAATGTCCGGCTGGACGTAGAATTAAAAGACGTCCGCGCCCAGCTGGCTGACTCCATGAAGGAGAACAAAAGGCTTCGACGCGACATTTATGGTGAGTGCCTAGACGAACTGTATGATAGTTCGGCGAGGAAGTATATTGAAAGAGTTTTGCTTGCAGGAATGTTAATGGGTCGCCCTGAGGAGGAGATGCCCTCATCTGTAAGTGATTTACTGCAAGACCTCTTGCAACTGCACGAGCAAGCTCGGCAAGTGATGCAGGGTGTTGCTCAGGCCTTGTGGCCATCAAGCGTACTGCTAATGGCATGGGGGAGCTTGTGGATATGCTTCAAGGAGCACGGCGGCGCTTTCGATTGTGGAAGATGTCAGCTTGCCGGAAAGGTGCAAGAGAAGCCTGGACTATGGTGAAGACGCGCTACACCAAGCTGGACCCGAACCATATGGCCGAAGTAGGACCGGCGGGGCCCGATGGGCAAGAGATTCCCGTGAGTCTGGTGTATGACCAGGTAGCGTTAGCCGCCAAGTATTCTCAACAGGATTATAAGCTAGATAGCCTGTTGGATGGTATAGAGGAGGAATATAGTCGGTCCAAGTGACTGTGTAATTCAATGGACATAATTAGTCCCTAGCCAGATTAAAATCATTTGTCATGGCGGACCTTTTCGCTTCAGCCCCCGGATCCTATAGTCTGGGGTGTGTCCGAATACCCTCTCAGTTATACAAAACCGGGGTATGCGTGGAAACCAGGCGTAGGGGTCATAAGTGCTTGAACAGACAAGTACCCAACTAGTTATGTTATATTACATGGATAGTAAGAAACATCTTCCAGGGAGAATAGTTCCGTTAGGGGTTCCTTTCCCTGGGTACGCATGCGGCAATGCACATGTCCGGACTGCGAACGATGGCGTAGGATACAAGACTTCTGGAGATTTACGTTGTAATAAACGAATACATCTTTTGTTCACCGACCGAATATTCTCTTAAGGAAACTAGCTTTCGGCTTCACCCAGTCTGAGGTACACATCCGGCTGAACCGGCAGTAACAATCGCAGAGGTGCTCCCCTTATGCCCTAGCCGAATTAACGGGAACATAGGGCATAAACACAAGAGCCAGGCAACCCAGCTTGGCCACATCTTAAGTCATATCGATGCATATAATGGTGAAGAAAATGCACATATGAAAAAAAGAAACGCATATGTGATGGGCAAAAAGCCATTTGAGTAATTAGTTTTAGCTTCCGTATAGGAAGCCCCCAGGTATTGCTTACACACATAGTGCGACAGGAGTGATCCGGGAGTCCGCACTATATTAAATACTTTGTGTAAAGAGGAAAAAGGTCGAGTAAGGAAAAAGGGATGGAGCATAATTAAAAAGGAGGGGTAAGGAGACGAACACTAAGTTCGGCGTTAGGCGTAGAATCTCCGGAGTCTGGCCGCGTTCCATGGCTTCGGCTCGAGTCTGTTATCAGATGCATTACGTAAGCGGTATGCTCCTCTGGTGAGGACTTTGTCAATGATGAAGGGACCTTCCCACTTGGGTTTGAGCTTGTCCTTCTTCTTCTCTGGTAGGCGTAGAACGAGCTCGCCAATATTGTAAGTTTTGGCCCGCACTTCTCTGCTTTGATATCGTCGAGCCTGCTGCTGATAGAATGCGGAGCGGGCTTCTGCGATGTCATGCTCCTCCTCCAGGGCATCCAAGTTATCCTACCGATCTAACTCGGCTTCCTTCTCTTCGTACATGCGTACGTGTGGAGAATCATGTATTATGTCGCAGGGTAGTACTGCTTCCGCGCCATATACCATAAAAATGGTGTATATCCGGTGATGCGATTCGACGTGGTCCGCAGCCCCCAGAGTACGGAGTCGAGCTCTTCAACCCAGTGTGTATCCGACTCTGTCAAGGATCGCACTAGTCTGGGTTTGATGCCGCTCATGATGAGACCATTTACCTGCTCTACCTGGCCGTTTGTTTGGGGATGGTAGACGGAAGCGTAATCAAGCTTAATGCCCATTTTTCCACACCAAGTTTTCACTTCATCGGCTGTGAAATTTGAGCCATTATCAGTTATGATGCTGTGGGGGACACCGTATCGGTGTACGACCCCGGATATGAAGTCTATTACTGGTCTAGATTCGGCCATTTTGACTGGTTTGGCTTCTATCCATTTGGTGAACTTGTCCACCATGACCAATAAGTATTTTTTCTTATGGCTCCCCCCTTTAAGAGGTCCGACCATATCCAGCCCCCAGACCGCGAAGGGCCAAGTTATGGGGATTGTTTGGAGAGTGGTAGGGGGCATATGAATCTGATTGGCAAAGAGCTGGCAACCGACGCAATGTTGGACAAGGTCCTGTGCGTCTGCTCGGGCCGTCGGCCAATAGAAGCCTGTACGGAAGGCCTTGCTGACTAGTGCTCGAGCCACGTGAAAGGATCGATATGGTTGACTAGAGGGGGGGTGAATAGGCAACTAACAATTTTTAAGCTTTTCTTTACCAAATTAAACTTTGCAATTAAATAGGTTGTCTAGATGTGCAACTAGGTGAGCAACCTATATGATGCAATAACAACTAGCACACAAGCAAGCAAGGATGTAACAACAAGTAGGCTTGCAAAAGTAAAGGCACGAAATAACCAAGAGTGAAGCCGGTGGAGACGAGGATGTGTTACCGGAGTTCCTTCCTTTTAAAGGGAAGTACGTCTCCGTTAGAGCGGTGTGGAGGCACAATGCTCCCCAAGAAGCCACTAGGGCCACCGTATTCTCCTCACGCCCTCACACAATGCGAGATGCCGTGATTCCACTATTGGTTCCCTTGAAGGCGGCGACCGAACCTTTACACGCAAGGTTGGGGCAATCTCCACAACAATCGGAGGCTCCCAACAACAACAACAACACCACGAAGCTTCACCACAATGGAGTATGGCTTCGAGGTGACCTCAACCGTCTAGGGTGCTCAACACCCAAGAGTAACAAGATCCGCAAGGGATAAGTGGGGGAATCAAATTTCTCTTGGTGGAAGTGTAGATCTGGGCCTTCTCAACCAATCCCGAGCAAATCAACAAGTTTGATTGGCTAGGGAGAGAGATCGGGCGAAAATGGAGCTTTGAGCAACAATGGAGCTTTTGGGGGAAAGAGGTAGTCAACTAGGAGGAAGAAGACCCCTTTATATAGTGGGGGAACACATCCAACCGTTACCCCACTGAGCAGCCCCGCACAGGGCGGTACTACCACTAGGGAAGGGCGGTACTACCGCTGAGAGCGGTACTACCGCTCCCTACCTAGCGGTACTACCGCGCTAAAGAGGAAGTCAGGCCACTGGCCCCAGAGCGGTACTACCGCGGGAGTAGAGCGGTACTACCGCTCGGAGCGGTACTACCGCTTCTACTGCCGCTTCTAGTGCCGCAAAACCCGACACGAGAAAACACCGTCTCGAATCGAGGCGGCAGTAGGTGCGGTACTACGCGGTACTACGGCCGAAGCCCGCGAGCGGTACTACCGCTCTGCGGAGCGGTACTACCGCTGGAGGGGCTTCGGCGGTACTACCGCTGTAGACCGCGGTACTACCGCTGGCACAGGGCGAAGCAGGTACGGAAGAGAAGTGCAGCTCCAAAGATGCGAAAGGAAGACGACGGGTGTGATAAGGATGTGTACGTGTTGATTCCACCCTAGTCTTACCAAAGCGGATCCCCTCTTAATAGTACGGTGACTCCTATGAAACTAGTCCACCAACAACGAAACGCAGGAGCTACACCATCTTGAATAAAAACACCGAGGGGAGGAAATCGTCTCGTGCCAATGGATGATTCTCTGAAAGAACTTAACGCACATGGTTAGTCCGCAAAAGCATTGTCATCAATCACCAAAACCACTATGGGATAAAAATGCCCTTACAATCTCCCCCTTTTTGGTGGATTGATGACAATACGGGATTTGCATAAACACGATATAGAGTAAGCATACAAACCCCACGGTCCTAACATGTAGATGGGCTCCCCTTAGATGTGTGCTATTTAGATAAGTGCTTTGGACTACATAGCACACATACTAGGATCAGAGCTCCCCCTACATTTTAGAGACCAACAATCTAAGCATGGTGTAAGAGAGCAGCATAGATGATATAACAGGAAAAACACACAGCTCATAAGCTAGATAGACATAGATACTGATACTGGAAGGGTAAGGTAGCATATGTCTCACACCATATGACTCGTACTTAAGACTCACTCGAACTTAGGTCTCACAGACAAACCAACCAAAGCAGAAGCGAGGAAAAACACGAACAAGACAAGACACACGAAAGAGATACAACTCACAAATCCCTAAGCTCTCTCCCACTTTGGCATCGAGACACCAAAAAGGAGAGGGAGCACTGCTACGGCCCCAGGTGAGAGCAAATGATCCAAACTGCCTAGAAGCATTCTCCATCCTACTCAAGCCTAGATTTGGCCAAAAATCTAAGGATACAACCGCTACTGCCCCTAAGAAGCTAGATTGGAAACCTAGACAAAAAGAACAAGAGAACAGGGGCAATACCAGCATCCATGGCAAGAGGACAAGGTGGGGATCGACTCCACCGAAGGGAATGGAGAGGGACGGCCTGGAGAGGGAGATCCACCGAAGCCCTCCCACAGCGCCGGTTGCTGGAGAGAGAGAGAGGAACAGGCGAGGGGGCGTGCGAATGGGTATGGGGGAGAAGAAACTCCCCCTGCCCCGATATAACCCCAGCCCGCGCCTCTCAGCGGTAGTACCGCGCTGGAGGGCGGTAGTACCGCTTGGAGCGGTAGTACCGCTCGCCAGCGGCGGTAGTACCGCCAGCAACCAAAAAAAAACTTCTAGGCAAACAGGAACAAACACACCGATAAGAACGGAAAGGCAAAGACAAGAGAAAGACCAACAAGACAACACACACAAAACAACGAACCGGAACCCACTCCTTCAAAGCAAACAACAAAAAAAGAGCGAGCTCAGGCCTCTCTCACGAGAGGGCGGTGGCCGGAGCCACCTATGTTTGAGTCAATTGGTATGGCACCGCGAAGAATTATCCTTGGGCCCATGACCAAAACTCGTCTTTGAAGCACAAGTACCATCAAAAATGGCTAATGTGAAAGAGTTGATCGTTTTATGCATAATGGGGGGAGGGAGAGTTCATTGAGAGAACAACACTCCCCCTATGTCCATGCCTACACCTAAACTAGACAACAAATTGAGTGTGGAGGGGGGTGCACGGGTTCAAGTCACATTGCTTATATCAATGATATTTAGCTCATGCCTTAACTCGCGAAATCTTGCTTCATCCAAGGGCTTCATGAAGATATCTGCAAGGTTATCATGAGTGTTGACATACTTGAGCTCAATCTCTCCTCGCCTAATGTCATCCCGGATGAAGTGATAACGAATCTCAATGTGCTTCGTCTTGAAGTGTTGCACCGGGTTGAGAGAAATCTTGATGGCACTTTCATTATCACACCAAAGAGGCACTTTGTCACAAATGACACCGTACTCCTTTAAAGTTTGCCTCATCCATAGGAGTTGAGCACAACAACTACCGGCCGCCACATACTCCGCTTCGGTGGACGAGAGAGACACACAACTTTGCTTCTTGGAAGACCAACTTACCAAAGAGCAACCAAGAAATTGGCATCCTCCGGAAGTGGACTTCCTATCCACTTTGTCTCCCGCCCAATCGGAATCCGTGAAGCCTTCAAGCTTGAAGTTTGCTCCTCTTGGGTACCATAAGCCAAAGTTTGAGGTATGACCAAATATCGAAAGATTCGCTTGACCGCCACAAAGTGACTTTCCTTTGGTGCGGCTTGAAAACGTGCACACATCCCCACACTCAACATGATATCCGGTCTAGATGCACAAAGGTAAATCAAGGAGCCAATCATGGAGCGATATACCTTTTGATCCACCGCTTTACCATTGGGATCGATGTCAAGTTGGCACTTGGTAGGCATCAGAGTAGAAGCCGGCTTGACATCACTTAGCTTGAATCTTTTAAGCATGTCTTGAGTGTATTTGGCTTGGTTGATGAAGGTTCCTTCTCTTCGTTGTTTGATGTCAAAACCAAGGAAGAACTTCAACTCTCCCATCGAAGACATCTTGAACTTGGAGGTCATGAGAGCGGCAAATTCCTCATTGAAAGATTTGTTAGGAGAACCAAAGATAATATCATCAACATATAGTTGGCATACAAACAACTCCCCTTTGACCTTCTTAGTAAAAAGAGTGGGATCGATTTGTCCTACTTCGAATCCACGATCTTGTAGCAACTCGGTAAGGTGGTCATACCACGCACGTGGGGCTTGTTTAAGGCCATAGAGTGCCTTATCGAGTTGATACACATGATCCGGGAAATAGGGGTCCTCGAACCCGGGGGGTTGCTTGACATAAACCAACTCATTAATGGGACCATTAAGAAAAGCACTTTTCACATCCATTTGTTGCAACTTAAAGTTGTGATGGGAAGCATAAGAAATCAACAAACGAATGGATTCAAGACGAGCAACGGGAGCAAAGGTTTCACCATAGTCAATGCCCTCGACTTGGGAGTAGCCTTGTGCTACCAATCTTGCCTTGTTGCGAATGATGTTTCCATGAGCATCTTGCTTGTTCTTGAAGATCCACTTTGTTCCAATGACGTTGTGGTTCCCCGAAGGTCTTGGCACCAATCTCCACACCTTGTTGTACTCGAAGTTGTTTAGTTCTTCATGCATGGCATTGAGCCAATCCGAGTCTTCGAGCGCCTCATAGACCTTTTGGGGTTCAACACAAGAGACAAACGCATGATGTTCACAATAGTTAGCTAATTGTCTATGAGTGCTTACCCCCTTTCTTAGACTCCCAACCACGTTTTCCATGAGATGGCCTTGGGTTGTGAGTTTGGGAGCAATCTTCGCGGCACGACGCTCTAATTCTTCCTCGGGGGTGGAAGGAGGAAGGTTAACTTGATCATCTTGAGCATCGTCTTGAGCTCGTTCTTGATCTTGAGCTTGTCCTTGAGCTTGAGTTTGCTCTTGATCTTGAACTTGCTCGAGGGGGAGAACTTGACCTTGGGCATCATTTAGAGGTTCACCACCATCTTGAGGTTGATCTTGCCCTTGGTCTTGTTCACAAGGTTGAGGGCCTTCACTTTGTTCTTCGGAAGCGTGTGGGTCTTGATGAGGTGATGGCTCTACTTGAGTAGAGCATTGTCCTTCTCCTTCGGCCACAAGGGGTTCCTCAATGGGTAGGATTTGACCAATACCCATTCTTCTTATGGCTTGGGGAGGAATTTCATCACCTACATCACAAGTACCACTTTGCTCCACTTGGGAGCCATTATTTTCATCAAACTCCACGTTACACGTTTCCTCAATGATTCCATTGGACTTGTTGAGAACACGGTAAGCATGAGAGTTTGTAGCATAACCAACAAATATACCCTCATGAGCTCTAGCTTCAAATTTAGACAAACGAACACCTTTCTTGAGAATGAAACACTTACACCCGAACACCCAGAAGTACTTGAGATTGGGCTTGTTCCCGGTGAGTATCTCATACGGAGTCTTGTTCAAGCCTTTGCGAAGATAGAGCCGATTGGATGCATGACAAGCTGTGTTGATGGCTTCGGCCCAGAAGTTGTATGGAGACTTGAACTCCGCCATCATGGTCCTTGCCGCATCCATTAACGACCGGTTCTTCCTCTCCGCAACACCATTTTGTTGAGGGGTATATGGTGCGGAATATTGGTGCTTGATCCCTTCATCACTAAGAAACTCATCCAAGGTGTAGTTCTTGAACTCGGTGCCGTTGTCACTTCTTATTGTCAAGATCTTTGCATTGTGTTGATGTTGAGCTTCATTTGCAAAGTCGATGACGGTTTGTTGAGTCTCACTGTTCCTCTTGAAGAAGTATACCCAAGTGTATCTTGAATAATCATCCATAATCACCAAGCAATACTTTCTCCCTCCAAGACAATCAAAAGATGGAGGCCCGAAGAGATCCATGTGAAGGAGCTCCAAGGGTCTCTTCGAGTAGATGATGGTTGAAGGAGGGTGAGCCTTTTCATGAAGCTTTCCTTCGATACAAGCACTGCAAGCACGATCTTTGGCAAAACTAACATTTGTTAGTCCACGAACATGGTCCCCCTTGAGAAGACTTTGCAAAGATCTCATATTGACATGGGCTAAACGGTGATGCCAAAGCCATCCCACATCAACTTTAGCCATTAGGCATGTCGCGGTCTTAGTGGGTTGCTCCGAGAAGTTAACCACATAGAGACCGTTCTTGACATGCCCAACAAAGGCTACTTTAAGAGTCTTGCTCCACAAGAGGGCCACGGTATCAATATCAAAGAAGGTGGCAAAACCCATGAGTGCGAGTTGACGAACGGAAAGTAAATTGAACGCAAGGGACTCAACAAGCATGACTTTCTCGATCGTTAGATCATGAGAAATGACAACCTTGCCAAGACCCAATACCTTAGAATGTGAGGCATCACCCCATTCGACATTGGTGGGCATAGATGGGATATTGTGCACGTCCACCACCAAGTCCTTGCTCCCGGTCATATGATTTGTTGCTCCACTGTCGAGCAACCATGATCCCCCACCAGAAGCAAACACCTACAAGAGATCAATGCTTGGTTTTAGGTACCCATTGAGTAATGGGTCCTTTGATGTTAGTAACAAGGGTCTTAGGAACCCAAATAGACCATTCAATGTACTCATAAGGAGAACCAACAAATTTAGCATAAACATGTCCATCACTAGCACGGCACAACACATAAGAGGGGTTAAAGTCGTCGGCTTTGTTGCGAGAGATGGCGTTGTGCTCTTTGGCTTCACCGCTCTTCCCATTGTTCTTCTTCTCCTTAGGAGCACCTTCTCCCTCCTTCACAAAGGTTTGCGTGAGCGGAGGAGGTCGATTGGTCTTGCTCTTCTTCTCCTTGTTCTTCTTCTTGTTCTTAGACTTGGGTGCGAACCCAACTCCCTCCTTTCCCACAACTTCCTTTTGATTGCTCAAAAGGTCATTTAGGTTCTTCTCACCTTGTATGCATGACACAAGACCTTTCTCGAGTTGTTCCTTCAACTTGGCGTTTTCCTCCACAAGATGCACATGCTCACAACATGGGTTAGTGGCATTTGCATTATCAATTAAGACCATGTGAGGAAATGTGGCCTTTTCCTTAGTTAGCTTAACTTGGACTTGAGCACGAGACTCCTTGAGGGTGGCATGAGCACTTTTCAAGACCTTGTGGGCCTTGTCAAGTACATCAAACTCCTCCATGAGTCTAACATGATCAACCCCAAGTTTAGCCTTCTCGGAAGCTAGAACATGAGACACAACAAGAGCATGATCAAGATCTTTCTTTAGTTTAGCGTGACCATCGTTGTGTGACTCCTCAAGAGCCAAACGATGCTCACGCTCTTCCTCAAGAGCATTAGAGAGATCCGATATCTCATCGGCATAGTCACGACTATGACTTTCCATCTTAGTGATGGTTTCTTCATGAGCCTCGATCATGTCATTGGCTTCGCCAAGTTGTTCCAAGAGAGCAACAAAATGCTTCTTGGATTTGCCCTTGAGCTTACTCATGAAGGACTCAAGTTCATTGATCTCCTCATTAGACCCCTTACCATTATCAAAGTCATCCGTTGAAGGAGGGTTAGGAATAATGGTGGTTTTGATGTTGGGGGTTACCTTGTTGGTGGCCTTAGCCATGAGGCACTTGGCGGTGATGTTCTCATTAGGTGCATCGAATAGAGACACCCGAGGAGTTGAGACAATGGCAACGGATGCCATGGCCATTGTTTCACCATCTTCATCATCATCGTCATCCTCATGGTATTCTTCTTGAACCACCAACCCGCGAGAAGGAGTCTTCTTGGTGAAGTTGTTCTTGTTGGGGAAGGACTTGGCTTTGTCTTTTCGAATGAACTTGCCACCATTGTCTTCCCGCTTCTCGTAAGGACAATCCGCAACGAAATGACTGACATTGCCACAGTTGAAACAAGTTCTAACTCGTTGCTTCCCTTTGAGGCCACTTGAGTTGTTCTTGTTGAAGTTGGGTCTTGTAGTCTTCTTACTCCAAAACTGTCTTGAGGCAAGAGCCATGTGCTCATGATAATCATACTTTGTGTCCTCGGGGTTGCTCTCCTCATCTTCCTCTTCTTCTTCTTCTTCCACACTAACCTTGGCCTTCAAGGCAAGATTAGGCTTCTTTGCCCTTTGGGAACGGAGCACCGCATTGTCGGCGGTCTTATCCAAGATGTTCATTGCAATGAACTCATCCAACACTTCACCAGAGGTCATGGAGTGGAAGTCCGGTCTTTGGCGGATGACGGAGGACATGGCCTTGTTGTAGGGCATCATGGCCTTGAGGAACTTGCGCTTGATCCAATTGTCATCCGTGTCTTTACCCCCAAGATCTCGGAGTGCGACCGCAAGTTTGGTCACTCTTCGAAAGAGCTCACGAGGTTCTTCATCCTCTTTCATTGCAAACTCATCGGCTTCATCTTGCACCACTTCATAGTTGGAGCGTTGAATGCTAGCACTTGCTCTATACATACGCTCGACACACTTCCATGCTTCTTTAGCCATGGCATGAGGTCGAAGATGAGGGAGATCTTCGGGAAGGATAGCATCTTGGATGATGAAGAGAGCACTCTCATTGAATTGGTTGTCCACTTCTTCTCGAGGGGTGAAGTTGCTTGGATCATGAGGATAGAAACCTTCTTCAATAATTCTCCAAAGGTTAGTATTCACATGTTTTAAATGTCGCTCGAAGCGATATACCCAAGAATCAAAATCTTCATTGTTCACATATTTAGGAGTAGGACCGGCATGATTCAAATGCGTAGAGGGGATCGGTCCTTTATACACCGGGGGTTCCACATGGGCATAGATGTCGGTGCCATTTCTACCACCAGTAGACGGACTCTTTTCACTATTAGCTTCCCCCTTGTCGGGGTTAGCATCCGTTACCTTGTTAATGGGATCACCCACTTTCATCGGCAAGGTAGATAGTTTGAGTCCCTCTAGGAATTCAGCAAACATGCTTTTAACCTCGGCCGTCATGGAGGTTTTCAATGTGTCTAAAGCCACATTGAATTCCTCACAAGAGATCGAGGTTCCCCCTTCGGCCGAAGACGAGATGGGATTCACACCGGAGTGTTCCTCCGCACCGTCGTTGACGTCAACCATACTCTTCGGACGGCAAAGTCCTTAATAAAGAGACGATGCTCTGATACCAATTGAAAGGATTGATATGGTTGACTAGAGGGGGGGTGAATAGGCAACTAACAATTTTTAAGCTTTTCTTTACCAAATTAAACTTTGCAACTAAATAGGTTGTCTAGATGTGCAAATAGGTGAGCAACCTATATGATGCAATAACAACTAGCACACAAGCAAGCAAGGATGTAACAACAAGTAGGCTTGCAAAAGTAAAGGCACGAAATAACCAAGAGTGAAGCCGGTGGAGACGAGGATGTGTTACCGGAGTTCCTTCCTTTTAAAGGGAAGTACGTCTCCGTTAGAGCGGTGTGGAGGCACAATGCTCCCCAAGAAGCCACTAGGGCCACCGTATTCTCCTCACGCCCTCACACAATGCGAGATGCCGTGATTCCACTATTGGTGCCCTTGAAGGCGGCGACCGAACCTTTACACGCAAGGTTGGGGCAATCTCCACAACAATCGGAGGCTCCCAACAACAACAACAACACCACGAAGCTTCACCACAATGGAGTATGGCTTCGAGGTGACCTCAACCGTCTAGGGTGCTCAACACCCAAGAGTAACAAGATCCGCAAGGGATAAGTGGGGGGAATCAAATTTCTCTTGGTGGAAGTGTAGATCTGGGCCTTCTCAACCAATCCCGAGCAAATCAACAAGTTTGATTGGCTAGGGAGAGAGATCGGGCGAAAATGGAGCTTTGAGCAACAATGGAGCTTTTGGGGGAAAGAGGTAGTCAACTAGGAGGAAGAAGTTTATATACTGGGGGAACACATCCAACCGTTACCCCACTGAGCAGCCCCGCACAGGGCGGTACTACCGCTAGGGAAGGGCGGTACTACCGCTGAGAGCGGTACTACCGCTCCCTACCTAGCGGTACTACCGCGCTAAAGAGGAAGTCAGGCCACTGGCCCCAGAGCGGTACTACCGCGGGAGTAGAGCGGTACTACCGCTCGGAGCGGTACTACCGCTTCTACTGCCGCTTCTAGTGCCGCAAAACCCAACACGAGAAAACACCGTCTCGAATCGAGGCGGCAGTAGGTGCGATACTACGCGGTACTACGGCCGACGCCCGCGAGCAGTACTACCGCTCTGCGGAGCGGTACTACCGCTTAGAGCGGTACTACCGCTTCATGGAGTGGTACTACCGCTGGAGGGGCTTTGGCGGTACTACCGCTGTAGACCGCGGTACTACCGCTGGCACAGGGCGAAGCAGGTACGGAAGAGAAGTGCAGCTCCAAAGATGCGAAAGGAAGACGACGGGTGTGATAAGGATGTGTACGTGTTGATTCCACCCTAGTCTTACCAAAGCGGATCCCCTCTTAATAGTACGGTGACTCCTACGAAACTAGTCCACCAACAACGAAACGCAGGAGCTACACCGTCTTGAATAAAAACACCGAGGGGAGGAAATCGTCTCATGCCAATGGATGATTCTCTGAAAGAACTTAACGCACACGATTAGTCCGCAAAAGCATTGTCATCAATCACCAAAACCACTATGGGATAAAAATGCCCTTACACCGCGGCATGGTGCCCGCCCAGTCCGGCATGGATTTCAGCCAGGAGCTGCCGCCCTTCCTCTTCGGAGATGCATCTTTGGAGCACTCCGGTAGCACTTTTCTTATAGAGTTCCCCTTCGTGGACTTTGTAAGCTTTAGAACGCCGTACGATGCAGCGTGCTTCATTTTGGTCATCGGGGAGCTCCTGCCTATTTAGGTAGGCCAAGAAAGGTTCAGTCCACGGGGCGATTACGGCCATGATTTCATGGGCCGAAGATGTTATTTCGGTAGCAGAGCCTCCGATTGTGTCTGATGGTTCGGAATCTGGGTGTGTGTTCGGATCCGTGCTAGTATTGCCGGACTCCCCTTCCCACACTACAGATGGCTTGAACAACCTTTCCAGGAATATGTTAGGTGGGACAGGGTCGCGTTTAGCGCTGATGCGGGCGAGGACATCCGCCGCTTGATTGTTTTCTCGAGCCACATGGTGGAATTCGAGCCCCTCGAACCAAGCTGACAATTTGAGCACGCATTACGGTAGGCCGCCATTTTCGGATCCTTGGCATCAAAATCTCCATTTATTTGTGATATTGCGAGGTTCGAATCCCTGCGCACTTCCAGGCGTTGGATGCCCATAGAGACTGCCATCCAAAGACCGTGCAACAGAGCCTCGTATCCGGCTGCATTGTTGGAGTATGTGTATAATATTTGGAGGACGTACTCGACCGTGTCTCCGGTGGGAGACGTCAGGACTACACCTGCTCCCAATCCGGCCAGCATTTTAGAGCCGTCGAAGTGCATGATTCGGTTGGAGTACGCGCCATACTATTTAGGGAGTTCGGCTTCTGTTCATTCGGCGACAAAGTTAGCCAATACTTGCGACTTGATGGCCCGCCGTGGTTTGTATATTATGTCGAACGGAAGGAGCTCGATAGCCCATTTAGCAATCCAGCCCGTAGCATTGCGGTTATTTATTATGTCATTGATTGGTACTTCAGAGGCCACACTCTTGAAAGTAGTGTCGCAGCTTCTGGGATGCCATGAAGACCGCGTATGCTATTTTTTGATAGTGTGGGTATCGGGATTTGCATGGGGTGAGGACCATGGATACGTAATAAACCGGCTTTTGGAGCGGGAATTTGTATCCGTCAACCTCTTGTTTGACGATGAGCACTGCGCTTACCGCTTGATGTGTTGCAGCTATGTACAGTAGCATAGGCTCGCCGATATTTGGCGCTGTTAGGACTGGATTACTGGCTAGTAAGGTCTTTATTTCATCGAGTCCGGCCGCGGCTGCATCCGTCCACACAAAGTGTTCAGTGCGCCGAAGGAGGCGGTAGAGACGTAATGCCTTTTCAACTAACCTGGAGATAAAGCGGCTCAAAGCGGCCACGCATCCAGCTAGTTTCTGGATGTGCTTGAGGTCTGTTGGTATAGCCAACTAAGACAGGGCTCGGATTTTTGCCGGATTCGCTTCAATTCCTCTATTGGAAACAATGAAGCCCAGCAGTTTCCCCGAGGGGACGCCGAAAACGCATTTTTCCGGATTCAACTTGATGTCGTATGTCCGGAGGTTATCGAATGTAAGCCTCAAGTCATCTATTAGGGTTTCGACGTGTCTTGTTTTTATGACCATGTCGCCCACATATGCCTCCACTGTTTTGCCGATTTGTTTTTCCAGGCATGTTTGAATCATGCGTTGATAGGTTGCACCGGCGTTCTTAAGCCCGAAAGGCATACTGTTGAAGCAAAAAGGGCCATATGCCGTTATGAAAGCTGTTGCAGCTTGGTCAGACTCTGCCATCTTTATTTGATGGTATCCAGAGTATGCGTCGAGAAAACACAGCGAGTCATGTCAAGCTGTGGCATCGATGATTTGATCGATGCGAGGGAGGGGAAAGGGATCCTTGGGGCAAGCCTTGTTGAGGTCTTTGAAGTCGACGCATAGGCGCCAGGATTTGTCCTTCTTTGGTACCATTACCAAATTTGCCAGCCAATCCGGATGTTTGATATCTCTGATGAATCCAGCCTCAAGTAGCTTGGCTAGCTCTTCCCCCATTGCTTGTCGTTTAGGCTCTGAAAATCGCCTTAGGGTCTGTTTGACAGGTTTGTATCCCTTTAGTATGTTAAGGCTATGTTCGGCCAATCCACGTGGGATGCCCGGCATGTCCGGTGGGTGCCAGGCGAAAATGTCCCAATTCTCGCGTAAGAAGTCTCGTAATGTGGTGTCCATTGCGGGGCTCAACTGTGTCCCGATGGAAGCTATCTTCATGGGTCCGTTGGATGGACTTGGAATTTGACTATCTCGTCCGAGGGTTTAAATGAGGTGGACTTGGGTCGCTTGTCGAGTATCACGTCGTCCCTGGCCACGGTGGCCCGCAGTGTTGTTAATTCTTCGGCTGCTAGGGCTTTCGATAATGTTTCCAGGGCTAGTGTTGCGGTTTTGTTTTCGATGCAAAGTGCGACGTCCGGATCACTGGCTAGAGTGATGATTCCATTGGGTCCGGGCATTTTAAGCTTCATGTACCCGTAATGGGGTATAGCTTGAAAGCTTGCAAACGCGTCCCGCCCTAGAAGGGTGTGGTATCCACTGGTAAAAGGAGACACTTGGAATGTAATTTCTTCGGACCTATAATTCTCCGGGGTGCCGAATACCACATCGAGTGTGATCTTTCCCGCACACCGCGCTTCCCGACTAGGAATAATTCCCCTGAAGGTTGTGCCACTTTGTTCAATGCGGCCTTTATCAATTTCCATCTTGTTGAGTGTTTCTTCATAGATCAAATTTAATCCGCTTCCGCCATCCATGAGTACCTTACTGAGCCGAAAGCCATCCACGATTGGGCTAAGGACCAGAGCGGCTGGTGCCCGGAGAGTCTGGAATCGAGGTTCATCACTGGCATTGAAAGTTATAGCAGTGTTGTTCCAGGGGTTTATTTTTGCCACATGGCAAATTCTAGTGGAGCTTCGATGAGCTCGCTTGCGCCTATTGTAGGCAAAAGTCTCGAAGACTGTTAGTACCATATTGTGTTTGTTGGCGGGATGTTGTTCGGCTTTATGGCTTGCAAGAAGATCCTCGCCACTTTTTGCAACCTGCTAGAGTATCCAACATGCCCTAAGGCTATGAGTTGGTATTGTGTCCGGAGTACTGTGGAGCTTACATGGCCCATTGAGCCATTCTTCCAATACGGTTTCCGCCCTGGGGTGGGCTTTGGTTTCTTGGGGATTGGATCGGCCGACTTACGAGAGTTCGCCCGTTCAGTTCGGACAAAGGTTTTGGTGAGAGCCGGACTATCCCAAAATTCTGTTTGGGTTTTCCAGGCGCTTTCCATCGCACAGTACTTCTGTACTATGGTTGCCAAGTCCGCAAATTGCACTATGTCACAGCGACTTATAGCATTACGGATTCCTTTGTTCGTGCAGTTTTTGCAGAAAAGTGAGATTACGTCCTCCTCGCGGCAGTCCTTGACCTTATTTAGCACAAGGAGGAATCTGGTCCAGTAACGATGTACTGTCTCCTGGGGCTCTTGCCTGATATGGGAGAGACGGTTTAAGTCTGTGTGGTTGGAAATAGCTAAATCCGGATTCTGACCTGATCTACTACCCAGGGGCATGGGAGCTTCCGAGCCTAACAGCTCGGGATCCGGGGTGCCACCCAATTTCTTCGGCCCAATGCCCGATTCTAAGTCCAGGATCCGGGTCATGTCTTCCCTTGGGCGGGTGTCCTGCTCAGGGAGATCGGTGATCCGGACATAATTCGTCCTCAAAATTGAGGGATAATCCATGTGCGGTTCCTCCACTACCGCTATCTCATGGGTGGCCGGCGGGGATTTAATGTCCCTTTGGTCGGGTTTAAGCCCGATCCGGTCATAGTCTGTAGCGACTCCCAAGGCGGCGATGTGATCCAAGAGCTCATTAAGGGAGAAGAGCTCCGTCGAATCCATCTGTTCGGCAAGTTCCGAATTGATGCGAAGGTTATGCGTGATGACCCGAGAGGCCATCGTCGGGGCGGCAGTCGATGGGGCGGCCATGATGAAGCCGCCAAGTCGGAGAGTTTGGCCTACAGCCAGCGCTCCCCCATAGGTAATGTTGTCCTTGACAACGAGATGAGCCATCGAGCCTTGCAGTGACGGCGCAGAGGAACTCTCAATGAAAGCACCAATGTCGGTGTCAGAACCGGTGGATCTCGGGTAGGGGGTCCCGATCTGTGCGTCTTAGGCTGATGGTAACAGGAAGCGAGGGACACAATGTTTACCCAGGTTCGGGCCCTCTCGATGGAGGTAAAACCCTACTTCCTGCTTGATTAATATTGAAGATATGAGTAGTACAAGAGTAGATCTACCACGAGATCGTAGAGGCTAAACCCTAGGAGCTAGCCTATGATGATTATGATTGTAATTGTGATCGGCCTTCTAAAGACCAACCTCTCCGGTTTATATAGACACCGGAGAGGGCTACGGTTTACATGGAGTCGGTTACAACAAAGGAAACACAATATCTGGATCGCCAAGCTTGCCTTCCATGCAAAGGAGAGTCCCATCCGGACACGGGACGAAGTCTTGAGTCTTGTATCTTCACGCTTCAATAGTCCGGACGATGTATATAGTCCGGCTGTCCAAATACCCCCTAATCCAGGACTCCCTCAGTGGGGAGCCCGTGGGTACGGGGTAGGCGGAAATTTCGTGATTTTCTTGTCAAATTCGATGGGAGAAAGAAAAATTGAGGTATGGGGACGCAAGAGGGGGTAGATCTACTTGCTATACATCAGATCCACGGATCAAAATCAAAAAAACTCACAAAAACTTCAAATAACAAGAAAATTGGTATGGCTCTTTTGTTGGGGATTTTCGAAATTGGGCAAGAACAAGCAAAATTAGGCTAGAAAACAAAGAGGGGGGACTCCAATTTCGTGATCAACGTGGCTATAGATAAGAAGATGTTGTAGGGTGGAACCCTATGGGGAGATCTTTCACAAATTGGAGGGGGAATCCCCAAGAACAAGATGAACACAAGGAGGAAAACAAGAGGAACACTCAAGAACAAGTCCAATCACACATCCACTAGACTCACAAACACAAGATCCACAAGGTACATGAACAACAAAAGAAAAAATACAAGGTAAGGTTCATTCCAAATCCAAAGGAGATGGGGGCTTGAATCCTAGAAGGATCTTCCCACGAAGGGGGGCTTGAATCCCTCGGGATCTTCTCACATGGAGGTCTTGAACTCCATGGGAGTGGTCTCTCTCTCAAGAGGAGGAGGTAGGAGCAAAGCTCACCTAAGAATGAGCTATAACTTTGCTAAGTCTAAATGGAGGAGGAAGGGGACTATATATAGTTCCAAGGGATGAAGGGATAAGTAGGGATGAGATGGGGATACAAGGGCCAAGCCCAACAGCCACGCACAGGGGGGCCCGTGTGCACGGGGTAAGTGGAGCCTGTGCGCACGGGGTATCCAGAGACTTGACGCATAAGCCCGTGCGCACGGGGTCCATGAGGTCCGTGGACACGGGGGTCCTGTGGGCACGGTACACGCCCGTGCGCATGCTTCAGGACCGCCAGCCTGGGAGGCCTGTGGGCACGGGGTCGGAGGGGCCCGTGCACACGGGGTCGCCTGGGAGCTGCTGCCTTCTTCTTGGTGGTTCCTTCTCCGCTTCCAGGCTTCCCTCTTGGATGGTGTAGATGTTCTCTTCCGCATGAACTCGTCCTCGCTATGTGTGAAGCTCCGACAATACCTATGCATGCACATGGAAGGAATGTCAAGTAGTATACCATCCTCAAAGGGGTCAAGTGAACACGTGTAAAGGAGAAGATTCACCTTTATGTATGTGAAGTAGATGTCACACGTGTCACTTGCCAAATGGACTCTTGACATGGTGATGACCATAGGATGCTCCGCCTCATAGAGGCAATAATAAAGTTGTTATTTATATTTCCTTATATCATGATAAATGTTTATTATTCATGCTAGAATTGTATTAACCGGAAACTTAGTACATGTGTGAATACATAGACAAAACAAAGTGTCCCTAGTATGCCTCTAGTTGACTAGCTCGTTAATCAAAGATGGTTATGTTTCCTGACCATAGACATGTGTTCTCATTTGATGAACGGGATCACATCATTAGAGAATGATGTGATGGACAAGACCCGTTCGTTAGCTTAGCATAATGATCAATAAGTTTTATTGCCATTGCTTTCTTCATGACTTGTACATGTTCCTCTGACTATGAGATTATGCAACTCCCGAATACCGGAGGAACACCTTGTGTGCTATCAAACGTCACAACGTAACTGGGTGATTATAATGATGCTCTACAGGTGTCTCCGAAGGTGTTTGGGTTGGCATAGATCGAGATTAGGATTTGTCACTCCGTGTATCGGAGAGGTATCTATGGGTCCTCTCGGTAATGCTCATCACTATAAGCCTTCCAAGCAATGTGACTAATGTGTTAGTTACGGGATGAAGCATTACGGAACGAGTAAAGAGACTTGCCGGTAATGAGATTGAACTAGGTATGAAGATACCGACGATCGAATCTTGGGCAAGTAACATACCGATGACAAAGGGAACAACATATGTTGTTATGCGGTTTGACCGATAAAGATCTTCGTAGAATATGTAGGAGCCAATATGAGTATCCAGGTTCTGCTATTGGTTATTGATCGGAGATCTGTCTCGATCATGTCTACATAGTTCTCGAACCCGTAGGGTCCGCACGCTTAAAGTTCGATGACGATTTCTATTATGAGTTATGTGTTTTGGTGACCGAAGTTTGTTCGGAGTCCTGGATGAGATCAGGGACATGACGAGGAGTCTAGAAACGGTCGACAGGTAAATATTGATATATTGGAAGGTTACATTCAGACACCGGAATGGTTTTGGGAAGTATAGGATAAGTTTCGGAGTACCGGGAGGTTACCGGAATCCCCCGGGGGACTATTGGGCCTTCATGGGCCCTAGTGGAGATAGGAGGCCGGCGGCCAGGTGGTGGCACGCGCCCCCCCAAGCCCAAACCGAATTGGATTAGTGGTGGGGGGCGCGACCCCCTTTCCTTCTTCTCCTCCACCTCTTTCCCGTTCCCCCCTTCTCCGGAACGGAAAGGGGAATCCTACTAGGACTTGGAGTCCTAGTAGGACTCCCCACACTTGGCGCGCCCCTTGGCTGGCCACCTCCTCCCCTCCTCCTTTATATACGGGGGCAGGGGGCACCCCAAAGGCACAACATTTTCTTAGCCATGTGCAGTGCCCCCTCCATCGTTTACTCCTCCGATAGTATCATCGTAGTGCTTAGGCAAAGCCCTGTGCGGATCACATCATCAACACCGTGATCACGTCGTCGTGCTGATGAAACTCTCCCTCGACCCTCTGCTGGATCAAGAGTTTGAGCGACGTCATTGAGTTGAACGTGTGCTGAACTTGGAGGTGGCGTACGTTCGGTACTAGATCAGTTGGATCGTGAAGATGTTCGACTACATCAACTGCGTTAACATAACACTCACGCTTTCGGTCTACGAGGGTACGTGGACACACTCTCCCCCTCTCGTTGCTATGCATCTCCTAGATAGATCTTCTGTGATTGTAGGAATTTTTTTGAAATTGCATGCTACGTTCCCCAATAGTGGCATCCGAGCTAGGTCTATGCGTAGATGATATGCACGAGTAGAACACAAAGAGTTGTGGGCGATAATAGTCATACTGCTTACCACCAACGTCTTACTTTGATTTGGCAGTATTGTTGGATGAAGTGGCCCGGACCGACATTACATGACCGCGTTCATGAGACTGGTTCTACCGACGTGCTTTGCACACAGGTGGCTGGCGGGTGTCTATTTCTCCAACTTTAGGTTAACCAGGTTTGACTACGGACGGTCCTTGTTGAAGGTTAAAACAACACACTTGACAAAAAATTGTTGTGGTTTTGATGCATAGGTAAGAACAGTTCTTGCTAGAAGCCCGTAGCAGCCACGTAAAACTTGCAACAACAAAGTAGAGGACGTCTAACTTTTTTTTGCAGGGCATGTTGTGATGTGATATGGTCAAGACATGATGTCATATAAATTGTTGTATGAGATGATCATGTTTTGTAACAAAGTTATCGGCAACTGGCAGGAGCCATATGGTTGTTGCTTTATTGTATGAAATGCAATCGCCAGGTAATTGCTTTACTTTATCACTAAGCGGTAGCGATAGTCGTAGAAGCAATAGTTGGCGAGACGACAACGATGCTACGATGGAGATCAAGGTGTCAAGCCGGTGACAATTGAGATCATGACGGTGCTTTGGAGATGGTGATCATAGGCACAAGATGATGATGGCCATATCATGTCACATATTTTGATTGCCTGTGATGTTTATCTTTTATGCATCTTATTTTGCTTACGACGGCGATAGCATTATATGATGATCCCTCACTAAATTTCAAGGTATAAGTATTCTCCCTGAGTATGCATCATTGTTACAGTTCGTCGTGCTGAGACACCACGTGATGATCGGGTGTGATAAGCTCTACGTTCACATATAATGGGTGCAAGCCAGCTTTGTACGTGCAAAATACTTCGGTTAAACTTGACGAGCCTAGCATATGCAGATATGGCCTCGGAACACTGAGACTGAAAGGTCGAACATGAATCATATAGTAGATATGATCAACATAGAGATGTTCACCATTGAAAACTACTCCATCTCACGTGATGATCGGACATGGTTTAGTTGATATGGATCACGTGATCATTTAGATGACTAGAGGGATGTCTATCTAAGTGGTTCTTTAGTAATATGATTAATTGAACTTTAATTTATCATGAACTTAGTTCTGATAGTTTTTTGCATATCTATGTTGTTGTAGATCAATGGCCCGTGCTACCGTTCCCTTGAACTTTAATGCATTCCTAGAGAAAGCTAAGTTGAAAGATGATGGTAGCAACTACACGGACTGGGTCCGTAACTTGAGGATTATCCTCATTGCTGCACAGAAGAATTATGTCCTTGAAGCACCGCTAGCTGCAAGGCCTGCTGCAGGAGCAGATGCTGATGTTATGAATGTCTGGCAAGCTCGATCTGACGACTACTCAATAGTTCAGTGTGCCATGCTTTACGGCTTAGAATCGGGAATTCAAAGACATTTTGAACGTCATGGAGGATATGAGATGTTCCAATAGTTGAAGTTAATATTTCAAGCAAATGCCCGAGTTGAGAGATATGAAGTCTCCAACAAGTTCTATAGCTGCAAGCTGGAGGAGAATAGTTCTGTCAGTGAACACATACTTAGAATGACTGGGTACCATAACCACTTGACTCAGCTGGGAGTTAATCTTCCTGATGATAGTGTCATTGGCAGAGTTCTTCAGTCACTACCACGAAGCTATAAAGGCTTCATGATGAACTATAATATGCAAGGGATGGAAAAGACAATTCCTGAGCTCTTCGCAATGCTAAAGGCTGCGGAGGTAGAAATCAAGAAGGAGCATCAAGTGTTGATGGTTAACAAGACCACTAGTTTCAAGAAAAAAGGCAAAGGGAAGAAGGGGAACTTCAAGAATAATAGCAAGCAAGTTGCTACTCCCGGGAAGAAGCCCAAGTCTGCACCTAAGCCTGAAACTGAGTGCTTCTACTGCAAAGGGACTGGTCACTGGAAGCGGAACTGCCCCAAGTATTTGGCGGATAAGAAGGATGGCAAAGTGAAAGTTATATTTGATATCCATGTTATTGATGTGTACCTTACTAATGCTCGTAGTAGCGCTTGGGTATTTGATACTGGTTTTGTTGCTCATATTTGCAACTCGAAACAGAGGCTACGGATTAAACGAAGATTGGCTAAGGACGAGGTGACGATGCGCGTTGGAAATGGTTCCAAGGTTGATGTGATCGCCGTTGGCACGCTACCTATACATCTACCTTTGGGATTAGTTTTAGGCCTGAATAATTGTTATTTGGTGCCAGTGTTGAGCATGAACATTATATCTGGATCTTGTTTGATACGAGATGGTTGTTCATTTAAATCAGAGAATAATGGTTGTTCTATTTATATGAGTAATATCTTTTATGGTCATGCACCCTTGATGAGTGGTCTATTTTTGTTGAATCTCGATCGTGGTGATACACATGTTCATAATATTGAAGCCAAAAAGATGCAAACTTAGTAATGATAGTGCAACTTATTTGTGGCACTGCCGTTTATGTCATATTGGTGTAAAGCGCATGAAGAAATTCCATGCTAATGGGCTTTTGGAATCACTTGATTATGAACCACTTGATGCTTGCGAACCATGCCTCATGGGCAAGATGACTAAGACTCCGTTCTTCGGAACAATGGAGCGAGCCACTGACTTATTGGAAATAATACATACTGATGTATGCGGTCCAAAGAGTGTTAAGGCTCATGGCGGATATCATTATTTTCTGACCTTCACAGATGATTTGAGCAGATATGGGTATATCTACTTAATGAAACATAAGTCCGAAACATTTGAAAAGTTCAAAGAATTTCAGAGTGAAGTGGAAAATCATCGTAACAAGAAAATAAAGTTTCTACGATCTGATCACGGGGGCGAATATTTGAGTTACGAGTTTGGTCTTCATTTGAAACAATGTGGAATAGTTTCGCAACTCACACCACCTGGAACACCACATCATAATGGTGTGTCCAAACGTTGTAACCGTACTTTATTAGATATGGTGCGATATGTGATGTCTCTTACTGATTTACCTCTATCGTTTTGGGGTTATGCTTTTGAGACGGCTGCATTCACGTTAAATAGGGCACCATCTAAATCCGTTGAGACGACACCATATGAACTGTGGTTTAGCAAGAAACGTAAGTTGTTGTTTCTTAAAGTTTGGGGCTGCGATGCTTATGTGGAAAATCTTCAACCTTATAAGCTCGGACCCAAATCGGAGAAATGTGTCTTCATAGGATACCCAAAAGAAACTGTTGGGTACACCTTCTATCACAGATCCGAAGGCAAGATATTCGTTGCTAAGAATGGATCCTTTCTAGAGAAGGATTTTCTCTCAAAAGAAGTGAGTGGGAGGAAAGTAGAACTTGATGAGGTAAATGTATCTTCTCCCGAATTGGAAAGCAGTTCATCACAGAAATCAGTTCCAGTGATTCCTACACCAATTATTGAAGAAGCTAATGATGATGATCATATAACTTCAGATCAAGTTACTACCGAACCTCGTAGGTCAACTAGAGTACGGTTCACACCAGGGTGGTACGGTAATCCTATTCTGGAAGTCATGTTACTAGACCATGATGAACCTACGAACTATGAGGAAGCGATGATGAGCTCAGATTCCGCAAAATAGCTTGAGGCCATGAAATCTGAGAGGGGATCCATGTATGAGAACAAAGTGTGGACTTTGGTGGACTTGCCTGATGATCAGCAAGCCATAGAAAATAAATGGATCTTCAAGAAGAAGACGGATGCTGACGGTAATGTTACTATCTACAAAGCTCGACTTGTTGCAAAAGGTTTTCGACAAGTTCAAGGAGTTGACTACGATGAGACCTTCTCACCCATAGTGATGCTTAAGTCTGTCCAAATCATGTTAGCAATTGCCACATTTTATGATTATGAAATTTGGCAAATGGATGTCAAAACAGCATTCCTTAATGGATTTCTTAAAGAAGAGTTGTATATGATGCAACCAGAAAGTTTTGTCGATCCAAAAGGTGCTAACAAAGTGTGCAAGCTCTAGCGATCCATTTATGGACTGGTTCAAGCCTCTCGGAGTTGGAATGTACGCTTTGATAATGTGATCAAAGCATATGGTTTTATACAGACTTTTGGAGAAGCCTGTATTTACAAGAAAGTGAGTGGGAGCTCTATAGCATTTCTAATATTATATGTGGATGACATATTGTTGATTGGAAATAATACAGAATTTCTGGATAGCATAAAAGGATACTTGAATAAGAATTTTCAATGAAAGACCTCGGTGAAGCTGCTTATATATTGGGCATCAAGATCTATAGAGATAGATCAAGATGCTTAATTGGACTTTCACAAAGCACATACCTTGATAAAGTTTTGAAGAAGTTCAAAATGGATCAGTCAAAGAAAGGGTTCTTGCCTGTGCTACAAGGTGCGAAGTTGAGTCAGACTCGGTGTCCGACCACTTCAGAAGATAGAGAGAAAATGAAAGTCATTCCCTATGCCTCAGCCATAGGTTCTATCATGTATGCAATGTTGTGTACCAAACCTGATGTGTGCCTTGCTATAAGTTTAGCAGGGAGGTACCAATGTAATCCAGGAGTGGATCACTGGATTGGTCAAGAACATCCTGAAATACTTGAAAAGGACTAAGGATATGTTTCTCGTTTATGGAGGTGACAAAGAGCTTGTCGTAAATGGTTACGTTGATGCAAGCTTTAACACTGATCCAATGACTCTAAGTCACAAATTGGATACATATTTATATTGAATGGTGGAGCTATCAGTTGGTGCAGTTCCAAGTAGAGCGTCGTGGCGGGATCTACGTGTGAAGCGGAGTACACAGCTGCTTCAGAAGCAGCAAATGAAGGAGTGTGGATGAAGGAGTTCATATCCGATCTAGGTGTAATACCTAGTGCATCGGGTCCAATGAAAATCTTTTGTGACAATACTGGAGCAATTGCCTTGGCAAAGGAATCCAGATTTCACAAGAGAACCAAACACATCAAGAGATGCTTCAATTCCATATGCGATCAAGTCAAGGAGGGAGACATAGAGATTTGCAAAATACATACAGATCTAAATGTTGCAGACCCATTGACTAAACCTCTTCCACGAGCAAAACATGATCAACACCAAGACTCCATGGGTGTTAGAATCATTACTATGTAATCTAGATTATTGAATCTAGTGCAAGTGGGAGACTGAAGGAAATATGCCCTAGAGGCAATAATAAAGTTGTTATTTATATTTCCTTATATCATGATAAATGTTTATTATCCATGCTAGAATTGTATTAACCGGAAACTTAGTACATGTGTGAATACATAGACAAAACAAAGTGTCCCTAGTATGCCTCTACTTGACTAGCTCATTAATCAAAGATGGTTATGTTTCCTGACCATAGACATGTGTTGTCATTTGATGAACGGGATCACATCATTAGAGAATGATGTGATGGACAAGACCCATCCGTTAGATTAGCATAATGATCGATAAGTTTTATTGCTATTGCTTTCTTCATGACTTGTACATGTTCCTCTGACTACGAGATTATGCAACTCCCGAATACCGGAGGAACACCTTGTGTGCTATCAAACCTCACAACGCAACTGGGTGATTATAAAGATGCTCTACAGGTGTCTCTGAAGGTGTTTGTTGGGTTGGCATAGATCGAGATTAGGATTTGTCACTCCGTGTATCAGAGAGGTATCTCTGGGCATCTCGATAATGCTCATCACTATAAGCCTTGCAAGCAATATGACTAATGAGTTAGTTACGGGATGAAGCATTACGGAATGAGTAAAGAGACTTGCTGGTAACGAGATTGAACTAGGTATGAAGATACCGATTGATGAGGAGCGAACCTCGAGACAAGGGTCGATCAGTTGTTGGTCCGATCTTTCACGGCACAAACCTCCATTGCAGCAAGAACAAGTCGCGGGTTTACGAAGATGTTCGCAAATCCCACGGAAACAACACGCCAACCCCTCTATCTGAAGGAATAACATGGACAAACCGTATACGCTCAGCTTGTAATCTCCTATGCATCGCATCGCAGGAACTCACATGCCAGTAGAGATTGTTGACAAGAATTCTCTAATCTCAATAATGGCCGATGGCCGAAACACATGACGGTGTCTAATTCATATTAACTTCACCTCTAACTATTACAGGACCGTACCATGGCTATTTATAGTAGTATAGCCGTGGTTTGACCAACACGTTGGTTGCACCCCTAACTCAAAGAAAAACAAATTCGACTTGCCTACACATAACAACTGACTTGAATTTAGTCTAAATCACAAGAGATAAAAGCAACTACGACTACTAAACTTTGGATCGTGCGTCCTCGTACAATCTGCAGGTGGACCCCACCCGGTTCCTTTCAAATATAGTAGGTCTCTGATCCCTTGAGACATCCACGAGTATGCCAGCTTCTCTCTTGGTCGTGCCTGAAAATAGTAGTTGACCAAGACACCTCGCTCATGTAGACACGTCCTCCTCCTAATTTCCATCGGCTCAAACGAAAATAGATCAAACGTGCTAGTGTAGGAGTCTTTCCTTGCATGCACGCTCATGCACATCTCCCCAGGTAGTACATGCACATGCACGTTCAATATAATGTTTTTGTTTTTCTCACTTGTGTGCATCTCCATCAATTCCATAGAATGTGTGCATGTAACTTCTATAATGGAAACATCATCAACAATGTGAACAACTACTGGATTAATGGTACCAGTTATTGACTTGGTCATATAACCGACGATCGAATCTCGGGCAAGTAACATACCGATGACAAAGGAAACAACGTATGTTGTTATGCGGTTTGACCGATAAATATCTTCGTAGAATATGTAGGATCCAATATGAGCATACATGTTCCGCTATTGGTTATTGATCGGAGATCTGTCTCGATCATGTCTACATAGTTCTCGAACCCGTAGGGTCCACACGCTTAACATTCGATGACGATTTGTATTATGAGTTATGTGTTTTGGTGACTGAAGTTTGTTCGGAGTCCCGATGAGATCACGGACATGACGAGGAGTCTCAAAATGGTCGAGAGGTAAAGATTGATATATTGAAAGGTTACATTCGGACACCGGAATGGTTTCAGGAAGTATCGGATAAGTTTTGGAGTACCGGGAGGTTACTGGAACCCCCCGGGGGAATATTGGGCCTTCATGGGCCCTAGTGGAGAGAGGAGGCCGGTTGTCGGATTTCGGGTTCCGGCAGACCCTTGAGGTTCGAACACTGGGGTGCACGCGGAGATTTCGCCCTCTACCTACCTGCTCCTCGCCGAATCGCTAGGATCTAAACTACGAACAGAACAACACAAGAGACACAGGGTTTATACTAGTTCAGGCCACCATTGTGGTGTAATACCCTACTCCAGTGTGTGGTGTGGTGGATTGCCTCTTGGGCTGATGAAGAACAGTACAAGGAAGAACAGCCTCACGAGGGTCTGTCCTTGGCTGGTGTGATAAACTGCTAGGAGGAATTCGATCGCTCTATCTACTGGTTTCTTGGTGAGGATCCAGATGCTAATGCTCAATTCTGGATGCCTTCCAGATGCCTCTACCCCGGGGGTGGCTAGTCCTATTTATAGGCAAAGGCCCTGGGCCTCTTCCCAAATATTGAGCGGGAAGGGCGCCAACAATTGGCCATTTTGAAGGGGAACAGCGGGTACACTTATCCTAACTAAAGTTGGTCCTCGCCTGTCAAAGGCTCTAGTGGTGACGCCTGCTTGGGCTCCACAGTGACTTCCTCCCTGCCGTTGGGCTGGTCTTGGTCCTATTGCACCGAAATGGATGCCTTTGCTTGATGCTCTCGCCTGCGCTTGCCCCCTTTGCACCAAAGAGGAAAGGAGGACACTGCGCGGGCTGGCACCCGACTGTCGCCCTTGGTCGTCATGGCTTGCGTCATGGGCACCTCGCGAGGTACCCCGCCTTGAACTCTCCACCTCCTCATGAGCCAGCCTGATGAGGTCGTGCCTGAGGAAGCTCCTGCCTCGCGAGGCTTGGCCCCTCGCGAGGGTCTTGAGCTTGTGTTGATGAAGATGGGCCGCGCTAGGCCCCCTTTGAGCCACGCCGCAGGCCGCAGGCAGCCAAGTCTGGGGACCCCCGTTCCCAGAACGCCGACAGTAGCCCCCGGGACCATGGCGCGCCCGGACTTGGCCGAGCAGAGAGGCGAAAGGGCAAGTGCGAAGCGTCGTGGGCCCTAATAGCCTACGGCCTTGGGCGCCGCGTGGCAATTGATTGGACGTGGGTGCCTCCGCTTCCCCATGACGCCTCGGTAACCGCACGGATTTGACAAGTCCCTGCATGCAAAGCGGGTCATGATTACCTGCGATCGTGGAGATTGACGGTTGGCCTTCGCCGGCTATAAGTACGGAAAGGCGCGCGCCCTTCAAGTCTATCTCTCCTCGCTTCTCCTTCTTTCTGGGCCTTGCTCCGTCTTGCTGCAATGGCTCCGATCCGCCGGTTCTCCGTGGCAGAGAAGGGAAAGGCTCCCCAAGAGGATCCTGACCCGCTTCCACCGAAGAAACGGCTTGCCCTCTGCCATTGGGGTGAGGGCGCCCGCCAGGAAGTGCCGAGGCCCTGGTGTGAGCGGCCACCACCGGGGTTCCCACTTCCCTTGTACGCCCATATCGAGGGCTCTGAGGGAGTTGACGCCGAACGCCACGGGCGGCGCCGCCGTCGGTGCCGGCGGGTCACGAAGGTGTGCATTTTTCCTCCTGGAGTCCACGCTGAAGGCTCCTCCCAAGAGTTCGTGCTTCACGCCGCCACGCCTCCTAAGTCTTGGATTCGCCTTCCCCCTTTCTTCGCCTCCGTCATCCCGCAGGGGGAACCCCTGGGGCTTTGGATGCAGCACGCCGGCTGCAGCACCCTTGCGACCGGGGCAGAGGTCGCGGTCGTTGCCCCGGGCGAGGTCTTCATGACTCGAGGCTGGGGCGAGGTCGCCCCGGTCTGCAGGACAAGGGGCGCCCTCGCGATCCATCTGGAGTACGACGGTGCTTCGGTGATGTCCTTCAAGGTCTTCGATGCGGAGGGTCGTCGGCTGGAGTACTGCCCCGGAAGAGGCGGTCGGGACCCTGCGGCGGTGAGACAGAGGCCGGCCAACCACTCCCTTGGCAGCTCCTCAGGCGATGGGAGCGTCGAAGGATCCAGCGACTCCGCCAAGCTCCTCGCGACTCCGGAGACGAGCGACGACAGCTACGAGCCCCCGAGCCTGCGCCGCTCCCGGAGCAGGGCGGGCTCGTCAGACCGTCGCCGCCCCTGATCTGGATGGGGTTGGCGCCGGTGCCGGACGGCCCACTATTGATGATGGCGTCTGCCGCGGTGGTCCCTGTAGTTAGGACTCCTTAGGATTCGTGTCTTTTGTTCCTGCGAGGAGCCAAGAATATACCCCGCGGGGGCTTGTAAGATGTTTGTAGCTCCGTTTGTCAATATGATCCTCATTGTTAAGCAGTGCGAGATGCTTATTCCGTCTTAGCTTAGTTTCTTCCTTTCAGACCTCGTGAGGGCTTGATGCTCTGCGCCGACAGGTCCCAGTCCCAAGGCGGCTTCAGTCGTCACTGGTATGCTAGGTCGCGATGCCGTGGTCAAGGCCAGGAGGTGAGCGGCCCGAGGTCCAGTAAGAGCCCCTGAGTCGCGATGCTCAGGAGGTCCCCCTTAGCGCTCAAGCAGCCATCATTCGGTGAGAAAGGAGAGCGACGTTGCTAACACGAGATTGCATTAGGTGAGGGGATGGCGATAACTAGTGTTTCCGGAGAGTCACTTATCTCGAGGGTCAGGAAACGCTTCCTGGTGCGGCGCTAAGTCCGTGCCTTGGCCGGCTAGGGGTTGCTTGGTGAGGTCCTCGCGTGCTCCTCCCCTCTCACCTTCGCTCCCCTTTCTGCTCTACGTCCTCGGGTCCCGGCCCTCGAGCGAGTCTCAGCCGTCGCTGGTATGCCAGGTCGCAATGCCGTGGACAAGGCCAGAGGGTGAGGGCTAGAGAGCCAGTAGGAGCCCTGAGTCGCAATGCTCAGGTACCCCCCCCCCCTTTAACGTGCAAGCGGTTTGCGCGGACGAGAGTGAAGAAGACATCGTGAGGGCCTCGCCTGACGTTGCTCCTTGGAGGGACCCTGCAAGCTCATCACAAAAGGAACGAGAGTTCGTCGTGGCAATCGGCAGTTAGCCGTTAGTTGCTTTGGAGAGGCGACGAGGCACGAAAGGCCTGGCGAGGTGTATTGGCGCACCCGTGAGCCAGCGCGGGACTCACGGGGCCCAACCCAGGGCGGGTTGCGCCCGGCACTGGGCCTTATCTTGGAGTGTGTTCCTGCAAATTTGGCTAGATGCCGGTGCTCTACGTCCTCGGGTCCCGGCCCTTGAGCTGGTCTCAGCCGTCGCTGGTATGCCAGGTTGCAATGCCGTGGACAAGGCCAGAGGGTGAGGGCTGGAGAGCCGGTAGGAGCCCTGAGTCGCGATGCTCAAGCACCCCCCTTTAACGCGCAAGCTGGGTTAGATGTCGAAACCCTACGTCCTCGGGTCCCGGCCCTCGAGCTGGTCTCAGCCGTCGCTGGTATGCCAGGTCACGATGCCGTGGACAAGACCAGAGGGTGAGGGCTGGAGAGCCGGTAGGAGCCCTGAGTCGTGATACTCAGGCACTCCCCCTTTAACGCGCAAGCTTCCGACATCCAGGAAGAAAAGGTGCCACGGACAGGCACCAAATAACAAGCATGATGGGTCGAAAGCATGGCCCTAAGATAAACGCAAGAAGGGTTCACGCCGCTGGGTCAGACCCAAGCGACTTGGGGATGATGCAGCCCGTGGGGCGCCCCCAATAAGGTAAGCTAAGAACATGAAATAAAAGGGATACATGCCACAGGGACGGACCCATGCGGCCTGGGAATAATGCGGCCCTGAGGGAGCTCCCAGCTGGAAATGAAACTTGAAAGATGTTACCTGATGATGTTGGGGACGAAGGGGTGTTGGTGTAGCAGACTCGGTGGGCTGCGGGAGCCGATCCTCACGAGCCCCCAGGCCCAGGGGCCTCGGGAGGCTCCGGAGGCGCTGGCGACTCCTCGCGGACCATCTCCATCTCCACCAGGGCTGCGGAACGCCTGACCTCTTGAGCCTCCAGGATGGCCCTCATGAGGCGCTGGTACGCGGCGGCCGCGTTCGGCAAGCCATAAGGCATGCGAACGCAGCTATGGGGTGGACCCTCGCAGCGTCCCACTTGCGAGGGCCAGAGGCGCTCCTGAGACGCGGCTCGGTTGAGCCCTGGTATGTCGATGCAGACGCACAGCCCACCATCCTTGCTTGGATGGGCGGCCACAGCGGGTAAGCGGCGGCTGCCTCTCATGACTCTTGACTCCTGTAGCTCCTGAATGGCCTTGCTGACGAAGTCCTGAGGGTTTGGCCCTCCTTGCCCTTCTCCTTCTTGAGGGAAACGTGCTTCGAAACACGCCTCCACGTGGTGCCCAAGCGCCTCCCTCGTGACCTTGGCGAGGTCGGCGGCCCTCCAGGGGAGAGCCCCCGAGCCCTGCCTGAGGATGGCGTCGGGCGTGCTTCCCTATGCGATGGAAGGAGGTTCCCCCTGAGCAGGCGCGGGCCCTGAGGGGCCTGCCTCCTGAGGGGCCGGGCCGGACGATGTCTTCTTCTTCTTGGGGGCAGCCTCGGGAAGCCTCCTGCTTCTGCGATCCGGGTCTTCCAGTGATGCGGCCTGAAAGGCTCGCTCCAGGGAGAACACTGCGTCTCTCTCCTCGCAGGGCACCGTGATGACCCCGCCACTTCCTGGCATCTTGAGGACGTTGTAGCCGTGGTGGGTTACGGCCATGAACTTGGCCAGCACCGGGTACCCGAGGATGGCGTTGTACGGCAGGCGAATGTGGGCGACGTCGAAGTCGATGAGCTCGGTGCGGTAGTTGTCGCGTGCCCCGAAGGTGACAGGGAGGCGGACCTGCCCAATCGGGACCGTGGAGCCGTCGGTGACTCCGGAGAAAGGCTTGGTTGGCTGAAGCTGACTGTAGGGCACTTGGAGATTGTTGAACGTTTCCACGGACAGGACGTTGGGCCCTGCCCCGCCGTCAATGAGGGTCCTAGTGACTAGCACGTTGCTGATGATTGGGGAACAAAGCATCGGGAGGACTCCGGCTGTGGCCGCGCACTTGAGCTGATCCGCTGAGCTGAACGTGATGGCGCATGCTGACCACCTGAGAGGGCGCGTGGCCTCGAGCTGGGGGAGGACCGCATTCACTTCGCGGGCGAACTGCTTGAAGATGCGCTGAGAGGCTCGGGCTTGAGCTCCGCCCAGGATGCAGGCGATTGCACGTGGTTCCTGGAAGCCCCCAGCCCCCTCGTCCTGATGACGGTCTTCATTTCTCCTTGGCTGCGGCGGCAGCGGAGGGAGGCCTGCGTTCCCTTGCGGGCGATCCTCGCGAGGCTGATCCCTCCAGCCTCCCTTGTGAGGCGGGTCCTGCCAGCGATCCTCGCGAGGTTGGTCGCGCCACCCTTGGCGTGGGCCACGGTCTTCCCAGCGTCCTGCGTTCCTTCCTCCTCCTCGGCCATAGCCTCGGTCGCTGCGGTCGGGACGTCGGCCGACCCTTCCTTCACGCACGGCCTGGAGCTCTTGGCATTCATTGGTGTTGTGGGTGTGGAGGTCGTGGTACACGCAGTACCGACTGCCCTTGGAGGATTCGGGCTGATCTCTGCCCCGCTTGGTGTCTGGCTCTTCCACGAGCACGGAAGCCCCCTTGCGCTTCATGTCCTTGGCCTTGGGCTTCTTCTCTTCTGGATCTGCGGTAGGCAGCTCGAGGAGGGAGAGGCATCCTTCCTCAGCCCTGGCGCACTTGGTCGCCAAGTTGAACAGCTCCAAGGAGGTGCACAGGTCTTCATGCATCGCCAGCTCCTCCTTCATCTTGACATCGCGCATGCCGTCGGAGAAGGCTGAGATGATGGCCTCCTCTGTTACCTTGGGGATCTTGAGGCGCGCGTTGTTGAAGCGTTGGATGTACTTCTGCAGGGTTTCCCCTGGTTGCTGCTTGATACGGCGCATGTCGCTCACGGCGGGTGGCCGGTCGCGAGTATCCTGGAAGTTGGCGATGAAGCGGGTGCGCATCTCGTCCCAGGAAGAGATCGTGCCTGGAGCCAGATTCAGGAGCCAGGTGCAGGCCCCGTCCTTGAGCGCCATGGGAAACCAGTTCGCCATGACCTTCTCGTCTCCATTGGCAGCCTCGATGCCCAGCTCGTAGAGCTGGAGGAACTCTGCAGGGTCAGCCGTGCCGTCGTAGCGTGGAGGCAGGTCTGGCTTAAACTTGCCGGGCCACGTGACGCTGCGTAGCTCGGAGGTGAAGGCGCGGCAGCCCGCTGTGGCCACAGGAGGCCTTGGGCGATGAAGAGCTTGGTCCTGCGGGTCCCCATGCACTGCAGCTGGGAGCAGCGCAGGGTCTTGACGTGCTGGGGCAGGGAGCACTCGGGCAGCTTCTCGAGGGCGAGGGACTTCTTGGCAGCTCTGCTCTTGCCGCGCTGGCGCCTGACGGAGCGGGTTCCGCCCAGGGGCCGCGCGCCTTGGGGCCAGGGCGCCTTCTTGAGGAGGAGGCGGCTGAGGCACCCCAGGAGCTTCATTGCCCGCGCAGGGCGGGGCGCGGTGCAGCGAGAAGGACGGCGCGGGGGAGCCCCCAGCGGCGCGGACGAGCTCTGCGACTCGGTCGAGCCACTCTTCGTAGACGTCGTCGATTGGGCAGTAGCGCAGGAGCTCGTTTGCCGCGATGAGCACAGCTCGAGCTTCCATGGTCACGCGGGGCGCACGGGACAAAGAACCAGCGGGGCTGAGCGAGGGTGTGGTAGTGCGGCCGTCTCGCCTCATGGATGGATGTTGGGACGATGCTTGCTGCTCGTTCCCCGCCGGGCCGGTGGCGGCGTTGACGGCAGGTGACGGGGAACGATGAGGGCACCCGCCGACGGGAGCCGTCTGGGCGACGCGGGAAGCGAGGGCGGCTCGGCGCTCGGCCCGAGCCCGACGAGCGTCAGACATGGATGCGATGGTTGGAGAAGAACAAGACGACGGAAGGCGAATTCCGGCGCACCCCTACCAGGTGCGCCAAATGTCGGATTTCGGGTTCCGACAAACCCTTGAGGTTCGAACACTGGGGTGCGCACAGAGATTTCGCCCTCTACCTACCTGCTCCTCGCAGAATCGTAGGATCTAAACTACGAACAGAACAACATAAGAGACACAGGGTTTATACTGGTTCAGGCCACCATTATGGTGTAATACCCTACTCCAGTGTGTGGTGTGGTGGATTGCCTCTTGGGCTGATGAAGAACAGTACAAGGAAGAACAGCCTCGCGAAGGTCTGTCCTTGGCTGGTGTGATGAACTGCTAGGAGGAATTCGATCGCTCTATCTACTGGTTTCTTGGTGAGGATCCAGATGCTAATGCTCGATTCTGGATGCCTTCCAGATGCCTCTACCCCGGGGGTGGCTAGTCCTATTTATAGGCAAAGGCCCTGGGCCTCTTCCCAAATATTGAGTTGAAGGGCGCGAACAATTGGCCATTTTGAAGGGGAACAGCGGGTACACTTATCCTGACTAAAGTTGGTCCTCGCCTGTCAAAGGCTCTGGTGGTGACGCCTGCTTGGGCTCCACAATGACTTCCTCCCTGTCGTTGGGCTGGTCTTGGTCTTGTTGCACCGAAATGGATGCCTTTGCTTGATGCTCTCGCCTGCGCTTGCCCCCTTTGCACCAAAGAGGACAGGAGGACACTGCGCGGGCTAGCGCCCGACTGGCGCCCTTGGTCGTCATGGCTTGCGTCATGGGCACCTCGCGAGGTACCCCCGCCTTGAACTCTCCGCCTCCTCGTGAGCCAGCCTGATGAGGCCGTGCCTGAGGAAGCTCCTTGTCGTCCGCCCCGCGAGGCTTGGCCCCTCGCGAGGGTCTTGAGCTTGTGTTGATGAAGATGGGCCGCGCTGGGCCCCCTTTGAGCCACGCCGCAGGCCGCAGGCAGGCAAGTCTGGGGACCCCCGTTTCCAGAACGCCGACACCGGCGGCCAGGTGGTGGCGTGTGCCCCCCAAGCCCAAACCGAATTGGACTAGGGATGGGGGCGCGGTGCCCCCCTCCATCGTTTACTGCTGCGATAGTATCATCATAGTGCTTAGGCGAAGCCCTGTGCGGATCACATCATCAACACCGTCATCACGCCGTCGTGCTGACGAAACTCTCCCTTGACCCTCTGCTGGATCAAGAGTTCGAAGGACATCATCGAGCTGAACGTGTGCTGAACTTGGAGGTGTCGTATGTTCGGTACTAGACCGGTTGGATAGTGAAGACATTCTACTACGTCAATCGCGTTAACATAACGCTTCCATTTTTGGTCTATGAGGGTACGTGGACACACTCTCCCCCTCTCATTGCTATGCATCCCCTAGATAGATCTTGCGTGATCGTAGAATTTTTTTTGAAATTGCATGCTATGTTCCCCAACATCCATCAATGTTGGTTTTGCTATCTACAATGGAGGAAACATCTCGCTGCCTGAATTCAATCTATGCTTCCTCCTCTGGGGTCCAAATGGACCAAAAAATTGATCTTTTCCAGATCCTGAGCAAGATGATGGTTGGACAGTTGTTTCTCGTTCAAGGAATTCAAATTCATATGTAGATGTTGTTCGAGCCCCAAGGTATTTTGATTATGCGAGAAATAATCAACAAAATCAGATAAATAGCAGAGCTCAATCAATGGTAGCAGTTACCACTATCTTCGAAAGACTTCAACCCCCTGTTGCTAGCAATAATGAAGCGAGAATTTTGCCAATTAAAAATGGATTGAATGTTAAAATGGGCAATACAACCACTCTCAAGGCACAATATAGCCCAGCCTAAAGCCTTCTGTGTTCGGTGTCTCTTGGTGGGCCATGGGAGGCCGGCCTGCAAAAACAAAATTCAGTGCCGTAATTGTAAAGAGTGGGGTCACGTTGCCAGTGACTGTCGATCGGCCTTCCGCTCTCTCACTACGTCAAATCACATGTCTACCTTAATACCTGCTACTGCTACTCAAAGCCCCATTAATGGTGCGATTGTGGTGCCTTCTTCGAGGAATGCTATCATGGACTCCAGCAATCAAGATCCCAGAGTTACTCCCCTACCTAACAATCCTGATAGAACCACAGTCCAGGCCTCTAGCTTGACCACCCTTCCTCCTCCACCTCCATTAACAGTAAGCATATTACTCCAATCCATAGAGGTGATAGGAGAGCTTGTTGCACAGGCCATTGATAACCCACAAGTATAGGGGATCACAATAGTTTTCGAGGGTAGAGTATTCAACCCAAATTTATAGATTCAACAAAAGGGGAGCCGAAGAATATTTGTAAGTATTAACAGTTGAGTTGTCAATTCAACCATACTTGGAGATTAAATATCTGCAGCAAAGTGATCAGTAGCTTAGTAGTATGATAGTTTGATAGTAGTGGTAACTGTAGCAGCGGTAACGGTAACAACAGTAACAGCTTTATAGCAGTTGTAACGGTAGCAATAACAATAGTAACTTAGCAAGAACAATATGTGGAAAACTCATAGGCATTGGATCGGTGAATTCATTGGATGATATTCATCATATAACAGTCATAACCTAGGGCGACACAGAACTAGCTCTAGTTCATAAATATAACGTAGGCATGTATTCCGTAAATAGTCATACACGCTTATGGAAAAGAACATGCATGACATCTACTGTCCTACCCTGCCGTGGCAGTGGGGTCCATAAGGAAACTAAGGGATATTAAGGCCTCCTTTTAATAGAGAACCAGAACAAAGCATTAACACATAGTGAATACATGAACTCCTCAAACTACGGTCATCACCGGAAAGTATCCCAATTACTGTCACCCTTGGGTTTACGGACCATACCACATAGTAGGTGCATATGACTTGCAAGATCGGATCTAGAACATAGATATAATGGTGAAAACATAAACGGTTCAGATTTGAAATCATGGCACTCGGGCCCTAGTGACAAGCATTAAGCATAGCAAAGTCATAGCAACATCAATCTCAGAACATAGTGGATACTAGGGATCAAGCCTAAAAAAACTAACTCGATTACATGATGAATCTCATCCAACTCCTCACCGACCACCGATCCTACGAAGGAATTACTCACTCCCGGTGAGTAGCATCATGGAATTGGTGATGAAGGAGGGTTGGTGGTGATGAAGACTGAAGATTCCCCTCTTCGGAGCCCCGAACGGGCTCCAGATCAGCCTCCCGATGAAGAACAGGAGGTGGCGGCAGTTCCGTATCGTCAAACGCGATGAAACCTCCTCTCCTAATTTTTCTACAAAAATAGGATTTTATAGTGCTGGAGTTAAGGTCAGCGGAGCCCCGAGGGCCCCACAACCCACCAGGGCGCGCTAGAGGGGGGAGGTGCGCCCGGGTGTCTTACGGGCACCTGTCCCCCCTCGAGTGGGTCTTGGCTCAATAATTTATTATATATTCCGAAATAATTCTCCAAAAAGGTTCATCCAAATCCGAGAACTTTTTATTTCTACACAAAAACAACACCATGGTAGTTCTGCTGAAAGCAACATCAGTCCGGGTTAGTTTCATTCAAATCATGCAAATTAGAATCCAAAACAAGATCAAAAGCGTTAGGAAAAGTAGATACGATGGAGATGTATCAGCCATGGCAAACTTCCCCTTTGACCCAATGGCGTTCCTGCCACCACATCATCAAGCTACTCGGGTGGAAGGAAGGCAAGCCAGGGTGCGGGTCATCATTGAGCCAGCCACGCCACGCCATGAAGATTGGGCAATCACCACCATAGTGCATATGCCTAATCAACATGTACTTTTCCCAAATGTCAGGCAGATCATTGGAGAGTTCATCAGTGATGTTGGCTTGAACTACGTCGGTATTTCCCCAAAGAGGAAAGGATGATGCAGCACAACAACGATAGGTATTTCCCTCAGTGATGAGATCAAGGTTATCGAACTAGTAGGAGAACCACGCAACACTACGGAAATGGTACCTATATACAAAGAACAAATACTTGCAACCCGACGTGTTAAAGGGGTTGTCAATCCCTTTCGGGTAACGGTGCTAGAAAATGTCAAGTTGACGGGATAAAATTGTGGTAGATTGATAGATGCAAATAAAAGAAAATAAAATTCAGCGAGGTATTTTTGGGTTTTTGGATTAATAGATCTGAAAATAAAAGCGAATAAAAATAGATCTCGAAGGCAAATATGATAAAGAAGAGACCTGGGGGCCGTAGATTTCACTAGTGGCTTCTCTCAAGAAAAATAGCATACGGTGGGTAAACAAATTACTGTTGGGCAATTGATAGAACTTCAAATAATTATGATGATATCCAGCCAATGAACATTATATAGGCATCATGTCCAAGATTAGTAGACTGACTCCTGCCTGCATCTATTACTATTACTCCACACATCGACCGCTATCCAGCATGCATCTAGTGTATTAAGTTAATGGGAAAATAGAGTAATGCAATAAGAACGATGATATGATGTAGACAAGATCTATTCATGTAGGAATTAGACCCCATCTTGTTATCCTTAATGCAACGATACATACGTGTCGGTTCCTCTTCTTTCACTGGGATCAAGCACCATAAGATCAAACCCATCACAAAGCACCTCTTCCCATGGCAAGAAAAATCGATCTAGTCGGCCTAACTAAACTAACGATTCGAAGAAGAAATACGAGGCTATAAGTAATCATGCATATAAGAGATCAAAAGACTCAAATAACTTTCATGGATAAAAACATAGATCTGATCATAAACTCAAAGTTCATCGGATCCCAACAAACACACCACAAAAAGAGTTACATCAAATAGATCTCCAAGAGACCATTGTATTGAGAATCAAAAGAAAGAGAGGAAGCCATCTAGCTACTAACTACGAACCTGTAGGTCTACAATGAACTACTCACGCATCATTGGAGAGGCACCAATGAGTATGATGAACCCCTCCGTGATGGTGTCTAGATTGGACCTGTGGATTCTGGAACTTGCGGCAGCTGGAATTGATTTTCGTTGACTCTCCTATGGTTTCTGGAATATTGGGGTATTTATAGAGCAAAGAGGCGGTGTGGGAGGCGGCCGAGGTGGGCACAACCCACCTGGGCGCACCTGGGCCCCCAGGCGTGCCCTGGTGGGTTGTGCTCCCCTCGGAGCCCCCCTCAGGTACTTTTTGGCCCATCATGTGTCTTCTGGTCTAGAAAAAATCATCAAAAAGTATCGTTGCGTTTGGGCTCCATTTGGTATTGATTTCCTGCGAAGTAAAAAACAACTGGCACTAGGCACTATGTCAATAGGTTAGCCCCAAAAAATGATATAAAGTTGCTATAAAATGATTGTAAAACATCCAAAAATTATAATATAACAGCATGGATCAATCAAAAATTATAGATACGTTGTAGAGTATCACTGGGTACTCGTGTACGCGGCTCCGGTGTGCATGCATAAGCCGGAGTTGGAGGCGAAGGCCGTCCGACATGAGTGGCAGTGGCTGGCGGCCGTGGCGGAACGTGACCCGTCCAGGTAGTGCGCACGCTCTGTGCCCATGGATCCATGGAGGCGCTCCTTCGCGAGGTGATGTGGTGCTTGCTCACCATGGTAAAGACCGACGCGAGGCACCTCTGGCGGAATAACGCGAAGGCACTCCACCTCCGGCTCGAGGCTTTGCAGCGCCTCACGAGGGAAAAAGGAGAGCGACAAGGAAATGGTGGCACGCCATGTCCGGGAGCAGAGCTATGCCATCTACCGGCTGTCGGGCTACATCTCCTCTGCGTCGGAGAGTAGCACCACCAGCTCGGATGGCGATGATGTCGATCCTCCCGCCGCGGATGCGTACTCAAAGGAGATGGACCGCTGCGGAGGTGACCGCAAGGGCAAGGGCTCCAAGTGGTGATCTTGCCATCTCCGCATCTTTTATGTTTATTTTGTTTGTAGTATAATTCGGTGAACAATGTCTTTTGGTTTAGATTCAGTCCGCCCGAGGAATTATGCCCTAAATTATCGTTGCATGTTGATTTGTTTATGTTGTTGCATGCATTGTATGGATTTGGTGCGGGCATATGGAGAGTACGGTTGTGGACAGCTAAAAATGGGCACTATCCGGTCACTGCCAGCAGACGTGCCCGGACACGTCCGCGGGCTTATAGGGACTCATATTAGTTAACTATGGTTGTAGTTGTAGATGCTCTAAAGCATGTAAATACATAAACAAATAAACCACTTAAGACCATCTATAGCAGGGCGCCCCAAACCCGCCTCATACGCCCGGGCGGGTCGCCCGGTCACAAAATTTCGATCCATACGGGCGCCTCAAACGGGCCTCAAACGCTCGGGCTGACCGACATCCCTCAAATGCAGCCTAAATATGGGGCGGATATGGGGGTGTCTGGGCGCGTCCGCCACGTCGGACCTGACAGCCCGACCCCACCGCAAATTGCACCAAATACACCAAATCGACATACCAGATCCATTTGCTCTCTCCTCTCTTCTTACCCCTCCTCGACATCTGTCTCGCCGCCCCGCCGTCGTGTGCACCCCGCAGCCGTTCCTAGCCTCTGTGTCGGCACCTCCTGCCGAGCAGTCTTCTCTCCCATTCTCGTTGTTGGGGACGTCTTTGTCGGCCTGGACCCCACAGTAGTACCTCTTGCAACTCTCTGACTCTGCCTTGAGCTCTATGTGTTCGATATATTGTCTGACCGGATTTTTTGTGTTTTTTTAGGGAAAACGATGAATTCTGATGCTTTGTTCGACAGGAGTATGGACCAACGGAGCTTGATCAAATGATTCAAGAAGAGTTCTTCGATTCCACGGATTCAGACGAAGAAGTGGACATGATCATGCTAATGAGCATGCAAGAGGAAATGGACCAGCAGGTGGAGCATATTCTCAACTTCAAGGGCTCAATCAAAGGGAGAAGAGTGATCAATCAGGATAGGGTGTCCAGAGCACAACTATTGCAGAAGGACTACTTGCTCCGAACCCAACTTTTCCGGATGATCCATGGTTTTGTTGTTGTTTCCGCATGCGGAAACCATTTTTCTTGCGTGTTGTGGAGGGAGTGGAGGCACATGATGACTACTTCAAGATCAAGAGGGATTGCTACGGTCAACTTTATTTCTCTGCTAAGCAGAAGTGCACATCTGCTCTGAGGATGCTTGCACTTGGTACTGCCACAGATGCCATTTGTGAAATGATCGGGATGGGGGAAAACACATGTCTGAAGACTACATCCTAGTTTGCCTGCGCTGTGGTGCAGGTCTTTGGAGCAGAGTATCTGAGAGAACCAAATGCGCAGGACACAGAAAGGTTGTTGGCTATTGGAGAGGCCAAAGAGTTTCTAGAAATGCTCGGATCAATTGATTGCATGCATTGGCAATGAAAGAACTGCCCCAAAGGTTTGCGGGGAATGTATCAAGGTCACACCATAGAGGCCACCATCATACTTGAAGCGGTGGCATCACATGACTTATGAATTTGGTATGCTTTCTTTGGAATGCCGGATCTCACAACGACATCAACGTGCTTCAATGATCTCCGGTGTTCAGGAGGCTTTGCAATGAGGAATCGCCGTCGTGCAACTACACTGTCAACGGTCATGAGTACAACATGGGATACTATCTTGCAGATGGCATCTATCCTCAATGGGTTGCGTTTGTGAAGACCATATCCGAACCAAAGGGCAACAAACAAAGCCACTTTACAACAATGCAGAAAGCAGCTAGGAAGGATGTGGAGAGGGCATTCGGAGTGCTTCAAGCTCATTAGGGAATTGTTCGTGGAGTTGCAATGATGTGGGAATCAGAAACTTTGTGGCAGTTCATGACATGTTGTGTTACTTTGCGCAATATGATTGTCGAGGATGAGAGTGACGGTGTAGAGCAAACCAATGATTTTGAAGTACGTGGAGAACAAGTTCAAATTGTAGCTCAGCTTATGAATTTTCTGCAGATGCATTAGAATCTTCGAGATCATCAGGTGCACGCACAGCTACTCAATGATGTTGTGGATCATATGTGGACCCACAATGGAAAGCAAAGAGCTAATGTTTGAGTTGTGAACTTAAACAAATTTTATGTAACAAGATCTATATATTTTCGGTACCAACATTTGTTATTTACGTGCGACATCGGCGTGTATGATCGATGTGCATGAATTTGCATGGATTTGAGAGTCTAAATTTGAGATATGTGGATGCCGGGCACAATATATGAGGGACCAACAAACACTGTCCGCGGATGCGCCCTAAAAGGCCAGATTTGCCAAGTCCGGATGTAGATGCTCTATAAACTATGAAAAACTGACTAGCAAGCAAGCATGCAGCCGTGGTGAACAATATTGCACATGGACGGTCCAAAACGTACGTACTTAACACTATTGTTTTCTTGGACGGTGTACGATTAGCACGCTAGTCGCTAGTCCCACTGCATTTCACCTCATGCATGTGCCCCTTGTGTATGAGTGCCAGAAGCATATGGCATGACCCCTTTCCTTGACTATGCATGGATTTGGGACTGTTTCTTTCTGCGACAGTTCAGAAAAGCATTTTTCTATTGATGTTCAGAAAGCATCTTCAACTAGCCCTGCAATTCCACTTGGCCGACCAGAATTCCAGCTTACAGTTTAAGACAGCGGACTGAGGAAGTGACAGGAGATGAGATTATCCCCGTCATAATTTGCTGGCAAAGCAAACATCTTTGCCACCGCCCGCCGGCAATCCCCGATATAAGCAGTGGTGTCCTCATGTCAGGCACGCCTACATGTCTGCCTTTTTCTCTCTCTGACGGTGCATGTCTGCTAAATGTCTTCCCTTGCAGAACTAGGGCACATGTGATTCAACGGAATTTCATAGAATTTCTTTTGCGGGAAGGATCATATCTATTGTAAAACTACGTTGAGATATCGATGCCACCGAATGACCACTACTAAAGAGTAGCCGACAGGCCGTTGTCGTCGTTCCCCTACCGAAACCGGTTTGACGTTGTCGGTGACAACAAAAAAGTCTTCGTACACGTGCCCCTAAGGGTCAGAGCCTTGAAGCCGCAGTCGGCGCCGTTGAACCATTACGAAGATCTAAAGCACCTGATACCAAATCTCGTCACATGACGAGAAACCTATTGGGTCTAGGGCATTCGGGTACTGTCGTGGAATTATCACATCAGATGTCCTAGCATAAGGAATTAGGTGTGGAGCCATCACAACGTAGTTAGCTTGAAGGGGTTCAACGGGACAAGGGACACAGAGAGTTTATACTGGTTCGGCCCCTTGCGGTGGAGGTAACAGCCTAATCCAGTGTAGGGTGGTTATTGCTTGGGCTTCGATTACCAGGGAGCAAATACACTTGACCTAGTTCTCGATCTCTTTCTTTCCTGCCCTAACTCGCCGCCGGGTCGTCCCTTTATATACACAGGTTAACGCCCGGCGGCTTACAGAGTCCCGGCAGGCTCATAAACAACGTGTCCGACTCGGTGACTAACTAAGTCTGCCTTACAATACAGGTTTATCCTCATGGCGGTTCATCCTTCTGGGCCCTAAGTCGCCTCTGGGTCTTGGGCCGTCAGGGGGCTTGTCATGACCCACCCGTTCATGGGTTATCGCTAGTGGTATGACCCGGCCCCCCTGGGCGGCTCATACCCAGTAGAAATGGCGTTGATGCCTGTCTCGACCCTCTCCGGCACTGAAGATCTGTTTTTTCTTTTGGGTACTTGGAAGGACCGAATGATTTTTTGGGGTTTATATAGGTTCGTCCATCTGTGTAGCCAAAGGCATATTTAGTTCTCATTTTTGTAAACCCGAATTACCCACAGGTTGAATTAATCGAACCGACAAATCCAATATATCCGGATGCTTAGGTTGACTGAAAATACTAAGGTGAACATGGTTTCGCGTGTACCTACATGAATAGTAAATTCAAAATACTACAAAAAATTATAAAAAAACCTGAAATTTTGAGATATCAAACTTGGTATATCATTCTACTCACATGTAAAGTTTCGTAAAGATTAACTCCCATGGTACTCTTAGTGAAGAAATACAATTAGGATTTTACCATGCACCAAACAATGTTTTTTTAATATAACTTCATTTTTCTTCATTTTTGCCCAGGTTATTATGGATATCAATTCTTCGTGAAACTTCATAAATAAGTACACCGGTCGGCTATGTATGTTTAAGAAAAAACAGATTTTTTTTCTAGTACTTTTATTTTACTGTTCTAATGGGTGCGTGGAACCATGTTCGAAAAATTATTGTCCTAACATCGTCGCATAAAAAAACTTATATTTAACAAAACAGTTTTGCTAAAGCACATCTAGACGTGCCATAAGTATTGCACATCTAAGTCCTATGTCACTGATCTTACGTTGAGATTCGTGTGGATATTTTTTTTTTCTTTATGTTTGATTCACTCACTTAGATGTGCAATAACTAGAGCACATCTAGATGTGCCCTAGACCTTAACAAAATCAAGGTGTCCGTACAAGCGCGAACTGAGCCTATCTCAAATGATTAGATTTTTTGTGGTGAAACCAGCCAACCATGATTCAAGCCCTAGAGTTGTACTGTGTTTAAAAAGTGTCCGTGCAAGCCTTTCGCCTACACGCACGCACTGCATCAGTATCGAAATAGACGTTTGTCCCGGAGATCAGTCGATACTTCTTCAATAACCCTTCCCAACACGAAAAAAAATCAAATCATTATGGATTCAAATCCGAGCCTGCACGGATGGAATATCCAGGCATAAAAACACAGAGATACCGAAAGAATATACACGATTCCATCAGGTTATACCTTGCCGCCACACTTGAGCTTGCTTCTGCTTAAACGCTGCCATTTCTTTCACAAAATCCATTCGCAGGTTGATCTGCTCAAATCACTTCGTTAATTAAATTAAGCTGTGTTGTGTTATCCTCTCTTACTTCAGTACGGTGTGGGGTCACGCCATTGGAGAGCTTCCATGCATATGCCTCCCCATATTCTCCCAAGCGAATCCGTGGCTCGCTAGCTGCAGGCGGCAGCCAGCATTCTCTTGCCATTGAAAATGACCAGAATGCCCTTACCAAGAAATCAAGAAACTCCAGTTTAAAAGAGTATCCTTTGTTTGGTTTGCGGAGCTAGTCCAAGTTCAAACAATGTTTTTGGACAGAACGGAAATTACAGTGCAAGCTGCCTTAAGACATACTAGCTGTTTTTGTTTGTCGAATTTAAGCTAGTAAGAAAACATTGTTCTTTCATTAGTTAATCACTGAGTTGAGTCATCTAATATATGCAATTAATCAATGAGAATCAATTCCACCCGGAAACCGCATTATTGTTGGCGCATTTTAAAAGCAATACATCCTTTGCGACTAATCAGGTGCATCCTAGCTAGCAGGGTCAGCTCAATGGTGGGGTCTATCTAATTAGCATCATGTAGCTTAAGAAAAGAACAGGAATGATTGTGAGATTATATTAAGATTAGGATTGATTAGTAACTCTACAAACAGAAGCTACAGACAGCTAGGTTAAACGAGGTTAGTTAAAAGTTTATCATTACTTGCCTAAGACAACAACAATAGCGGGGGTTGAGCAGGTTGCTAATTCTACTAGTCAATTACGAGGAACCAAATTCATGTGCCCAGTAGTTTGGGCACACAACAAAAATACCTAAAAGACACAAAATTAGAGTCCTTTTTTTGCGGGTGACAAAATTAGAATCTTTTTGATTTGGAGGATAACAAATTTGTGTGGTTTAGTTTTGGAAAAAGATTTACATTGTAAGAAGAATCATAACATTGCAGTGATATGCCCTCTTAAATTCTACGTCACCGAGTTTTACAGGAATTTGCATCAAAGTGCTCTATCTTAGGTCAAAGGTTTTCTTAGAACCGCTTATGTCATAGGTGGTTCGGCCTAAACTTGAGCATAACATAGGCTTTTGGCTCTAATATGACCCAAGACCGGCCCAAAAGCACAAAAAGTTAGTATATAATGTTTTATTGGAAAAATAATGGTAGTTAAACCCTGAAATAATTAAAATGGTATTCAGAAATGTTTTTACATGCTTTGGCTAAGGCTCGGGCTTGAAGTTTTAGGTCACACTTTTGCAAGCATGTCAGGCTAGGATTTGAGGTCTAGTTCAATCACCCCAAAGAAATGTTTATAAAAAGGTTACAATGATAAGGAACTAATAGAGAGAGAGAGAGAGGGGGGGGTATTATATGGATTGCACTATGATAAAAAGCTCAAAGCAAGTCATATAGTACAAAAAAGGATAAGTACTCATCCTCCAAATATCCTTTTGAATCAAAGAAGTCCCCAGAATGATTAATTTTGCGGGGTAAAAGTCCCTAGAACTTTGCTCTGTTTAAACATGGTGCAAATGCTTCCACTAAAAAACACGGTAAATTTACCTTCACAATGGTTCCAACTATTTTATTTTTCATTTCCAATTAAGATGGATTATCTATTCTATGCATATATGTTACACACACCTTTTTTTTTTTGAAGGATAATTGACTGGTTAATGTTATAAGAGTTTCTTAAGATTTCATATGGCCATTTGACCGAAGAATGGATACACATAGGTACACACCCTTGCTCTTTTTTATCTCTTTCGTTTCACAGTCCTTTTTTTATGCAAACAACACACAGACAAAAATGTTCATAACACCCATAGAAAACTACCGAAGGCCAATACCGCTACCGAAATGGTTTCCAGGCTCCGTTTGATGATTTAACGATATCGCGGTACCAAGCCAGAACGTTTTTAATTTGTAGGACGGGAAAGAAACCTCATCCTTTGGTGCACACTAAGAAGCTTTTCACAAGAGAATCGAATCTATTCTGGAAGAAAGCGCACGCACATATACACTCGTCTATCCCTATAAAACCCTCAAAAGATTAAGCTGATACTATCTCTGTACCAAAATATAAGACGTTTTTTCAATTCAATTTAAATTACAAAATATCTTATATTTTGATATTGAGGGAGTAGATCTTAAGATTGTCAAAGTCGCTAGATGCACCTTGTAATGCACAGGTATGTCATACCATGGAAAAAATAGCGGCGGATGGCCTGGAATAAAAATCCAAAAAGTATGCGAGCACCCATAGCGAATCTAAGACTTGAATTCGAATGCACTGGTTCTGCCATAAAAAAAACCCAATGCTTAGTTCGCTTCTCCAGTGTTGTTTAAGGAGTCTCCGCCCATTGCTTGAAGACATTCAGATGCGAGACCTGGATTCAAGATTAAGCCTGGGGTCTAACCTGTGACCCGGTGTCCTAGACTTCATCAACAAGTAGTAGTAGTTGTTGGTGTTCTCGCAAGGGAATAAAAAAGCAGTCGTTGGTGTGCTTGGAGGAGAAGTATTATATATAGGAGTAAAACAACTGTCTCTCGTACGGCCCGAGCTGAAGCAAAAACCCCAGGGGCAAAAGCGACTTTGTATGCTCACCCTCCCTCCAATTTAGCCGTTCCCCCCGCGAACCGAAGCAGCGCCCTCCAGCCTCCAATCCCGGCGACTCCCCCTCCCTTCTGCAGAGACTGCAGCTCTCCTCTCTCGCACGCGTCGGGAGCGCCCCGTGCTCCGATGGGGTCGCCAGGGATGGCGACGGCGGCGGGCACGGCGGTGCTGGTCTACCTGGTGCTGTCGGGGCGGCTCTGCGGGGACGCCGACGGGGCAGCTGGCGGCAGGGCCGCCATGGAGGACGAGATGATAGCCTCCGCGGTTTCGGATGCCGCGGCAGAGAGGGAGCGGAGGAAGGAGGAGGCGCGGGGGAGGCGGCGTGCGCGGCGCGCGAGGCGCGGGCGTCGCTGGCCGGAGCGGGCCCTGGACGGGTGGGGCGAGGCGGTGGCGGGGGCCGCTCGGACCGTGCGGTTCGCCTACGGGCAGACGCTCGGCAAGTGGTCCCTCGGGGAGCTCGCCTTCGGGATCAACTACTACATGCGGCAGCAGGTACTCCGCGCGTGCTGATCGCCAGTGCTCCCGTTAACGCTCTCCTCACGCTGCGACGAGAATTGGTCCTTGCGCGAGATTTTATTTTTCTCTTCTTCATTTATTTGGTGCTGCGGTGATGCGTACGGGGGAGGGGATTGGTTGCTTCCGTGGGATTCTTGGTGGTCAAGATTGTCGCCGTCTCTTTGATCTTGTTTGGATTCACATTTTAAAGCTGGAATGTTTAAAGATGACATTAGAGGCTTTGAAGAGCTAGGCAGTGAGGGGGCAGCTAGTGAGTAGTTTGTAATACAAGTCGGTGCTTGGTGGACTCGGGACCTTTGTAATTATTGTAGCCCGTGTGGATTTTGGAAAGTCTTCCC